>NC_087537.1:6958583-7289005 GCF_963921805.1 Phalacrocorax carbo
GCAGGGCTGGCACTTGTCGTAGCAGGACATGTCTCTGGTCCAACGGTGCACCTGGGAGAGAGGGCAGGGAAGAAGCAGAGCACAGGGATACATGAGGGGCAGCGCTGCACCCAACCACAGTGGAGCCAAGGCACCTCCTGGCCCAGCACGCGCTGCCCAGCCCAAAGGCCACGAGCCACCTCAACTAAGTCCCAGCCCCTCTCTCTGGAAGACCTCCTCTCCCCTTCCCTCTCCCATGAGAATCAGTTCCCAGCCCTGGGCTAGGACAGCCCATATCGGCTGAGGCACCCATCGAGGAAAGACCTGATCCTGAAGGAGGAGGAGGAGGAGACGAGGCTTCACTCTCACCTGATTCCCAAGGAGAAGGAGGCGAGAGAAGTGGATGAGAGGGCAGAGAGTTGGGCTGCCTTTTATAGTAGACCTGCATTGCCTGAGGCCCAGAGGCACCCTTTGGGGAAGTAATAATTTTCTGACAAGCTCACGTCAAATGCGGACCATCCCGGCCAATGGGACGGGCTGTGTCCTGGCTTCCTGCACTGCTGCCTTTTCATTTCCTGGCTTATGCCACGTGCTTTCCCAGATGAAGGCTTCTGTAAGTGCTGGGATGAGAGGCCTGAGGATTTCCAGGATAGAAACACGTCAGCGCAGGCAGAAGACTCAGATCAAGTGCTGGCGGCCTGCCGTGCAGGCAGGTGATGATGTGCACCTGGGTCATACCTGTGGGCTTGTTTGTGGCAAAGTTTGCAGGAAATGGGCATCGCTCTCATGCTTCTTGTCCGGGTGCACAAAGGCTCCCATGTGAGAGGTCATGTCACATCTAGCCCCCAGCATCTGCTCAGCAGAGTCCACAGTTGCGGATGTGGACTTGGTGATTGACGGTCGGACTTGGTGATCTTTTGGGGTCTTTTCCAACCTTGACGAGTCTATGTTTTCCTGGCTTGCGTTACGTGAGCATACAGATTTTGGCGTGCTCCCATGGAGGCACGCACGAGCACACGTCGGTCAGCCTGTACTTGTGTGAGCCTCATCATGGGGACGTGCGCAGGTCACAGCAGGGGGACTGTCCCGTGGTGCGTCCAGGAGAACTGCAGAGTAGCACGTTGCCCTTGCCAGAAGGAGCCCATCTGCAGCTGAACGGTGGTGCCTTTGGCCTGGCAGAGAGCTGCTCAGAGAACCAAAATGCACTCCCTTATGCCCTCTCGCGTCCTCCCTTTCTTGCTTTACGTACGGGGAGAAAGAGCAAGAAAGCCTGCCCGCCTATGCAGGCCGTTATCCTGGCATTGTATCCCCTGACGGGGCAGTGTTGCTGGTGACTGGGCGGGACAGAGGCTCCTCATGTCCACGCCAATGCCACCACTCAGCCTGGTGCTGAGTGAGGCAGGGCCTACGACCTCGCACCGAGTGGGTACTGGAGCGAAGGGACCAGGGTCCAGATGATGCTCTGCTGTGAGACGTGGGACTGACTTTCTGGGTGGCACAGGGAGAGTCAGGCAGCTGAGGACGCCTTTGGTGTTGAAGCACCAGGAGTCCCATGCTCCCCACAGAAACCTGAATCTGAGGGCACAGCACCTGTGTCTAGGAAGGCAGGGACATGTGCTTCAGGGCCCAACTGCAGAAACTCTGCTGCTGTTTCATGAGGGAGGTCAGGCAAGTTCCCTCTTTGTGACAGAGGCTGCAGGTACCTTGTAAGGGACCTAAGTGCGTCCTCCACCCTAGTCTGCCTTGTCTTTGCTCCAGCTTAGAGGCAGTGTAACCGAGGGCCACCCTTCTCCCTTTGTTGACCTTGCTGAGATCATGTCCAGGTGGTGCTGCTGGGAGGCTTCAGCCAGGCCTGACTGCCCTTCCCATGGGAGCCGCTTTCAAACTCAAGTTCAAGGACAGTAGATAGCTGTCATATTAGAGCACTTATTCAAACTCTTTAAGCGTGAGGAATAATACCATTTATCCTAAGCTTATTCAGCATTCCATCCGTGCCTTACTGAAGCCTGGACTGGTTCCTCTCTCTTGGAATTCGTACCCCTCTAACTGTGCCTCATACTCTCTTGGACCCACTGCAGCCTGTTTCTGTGGCAAGGCTTTGGGAGGTGGGGGAGAAGGGTGCAGGGGTGCCCCCTGTGAGAAGAATCCAGTGGCTACCGCCATGTCTGACAGAGCCAGTTCCAACCGGCTCCAACACGGACTATCTGCTGCACAGCGCTGAGCCCGTTAGCAATGCTGGCTAACACATCTTAGAGAAAGGGCAAAAGCCTACACAGGAAATGAGGAATGGAGAGAGTAAACCATTTGAGAAACAGTCCCGCAAACACCAAGGCCAGAGGAAAGGGAGGAGGAGGAGGAGGAGGAGGTGCTTCAGGCAATGGTGCAGAGATTGCTGGGCAACCTGTGGGAGAGACCACGGTGGAGCAGACATCCACATGGAGGATCCCGCGCTGGACCAGGAGCCCATGGAGGATCCCACGCTGGACCAGGTGGATATCCCCTGCTGGAAGTGTGGCCTGTGCAGAGCCCACGCTGAAGCAGGCTCCTGGCACCAACTGCGGGCCCTGGAGGACCCCCATGCCGGGGCAGTCTTATCCGGAAGGACTGCAGGCCGTGGACTGGACCTATGATGGAGCTGGTCTTGAAAGACTGCAGCCTATGGGAAGGACTCATGCTGGAGCAGAGAAAAATGTGAGGAGAAAAGAGCGGCAGGAAGGAACTGTTGTGTCCTGCCACAACGCTCCCCCATTCCACAGTACAGTGTGCGGCTTGCGGGTGGAGGAGATGGAGAGCCATGAACGAAGGAGGGAAGTCGAGGCTGTGAAAAAGAGGTGGGCATGGAGGTGTTTTAGAGGGTTTTGGTCTGTTTCTCACCATCCTGCTCTATTTGTAATTGGCACTATGTTAAATGAATCTTCCCCAAGTCGAGCCTGCTTTAAGGGTGGCAGCATTTGGTAAGTAATCCCCCTGTCTTTACCTTGACCCACAACCTTACTTTCACCTGACTTTCTCCTTACTATCTCCTTCTGCCCTGTGGAGGAGGGAGCGTGAGAGATCAGCCGGGTGTGTTTGGAAGCCAGCCAAGGTCTCCCTGGTTCTGCAACAACTATGGTAATTAGAAGTGCCATGTGTGCTTTTTACATTGCCATGCTTTTCTTTTTTTCCTGCTTCCTATCTATGCCATCAGGAGCAGTCTCTTCCTCCCACTGTTGTTCCCTTCAGAGGACGGTGGGCAGTGATGTCAGGTGGCCTTTGTGCTTGTGTACCTGGGCACCAGTGGCAGGTTTAGAGCCATGGGCAGAGCACAGCTCACCAAACCTCCTGCCATAGCCTCAAATGTACAAGGAGTCCCCACGGTCTGCGCGGGAGGAAAGCCGTGAATGGGAGCTACTCTCTTGATGACCTGCTGTGCTGGTTTTGGCTGAGAAGGGGTTAATTCTCCTCCGGGGTGGGGTGGGGGGTGGGGGGGTGGGGGTGTCGACAACCTTGCCAGCTTCCCGCGCTCTGCCGCGTCGGCGGGAGGCTGGGAGGGGCAAGGCCACGGCCGGGGCGGCTGACCCCGACTGGCCAATGGCATGTTCGTTCCATACCATGTGACACCATGACCAGTATAGCAAGGGGGGGCAATCTGCGGCTCAGAGGAGGCGTGGCTTTGGGTCGGCGGGCGGTGAGCGCTTGCGTCGCTTGTGGTCTCTTTCGGCGGTTCATTCCCCTCCCCTCTCCCTTCCCCTCCCCCCCACCCCGCGTTTCGCGCCTCTCGTTGTTCTCTTTACGTTGCATTTTTGTTGCTGTTTCTTTTAATTTTAATTATTTCACTGTTCTTATCCCAACCCACGAGCGTTACCCTTCTGATTCTCTCCCCCATCTACCGGTGGGGGAGTGAGCGAGCGACTGTGTGGGGCTGAGCTGCCGGCTAAACCACGACACCTGCTCTCTTCAGCTCTTTCTGACTCTGCTAGGAAGAGTCCTGCATGACAACTGGTGACAGAGAAGAAACACCCACTCCCTTGGCTGCCTCAGACCCCCTCCACCTTGCATTTCTTTCCCCAACCATCCAGCCCCTCACTGGCTCTCTTTCCCAGCCCGTTCCCTCTCAACGTCTCCCAGGCAGGTCAGTGCAGATGATCTCGGCTGTCTTTGTAGGCCCAAATTTCTGAGGTTCAAGCACCAAAGGCTGTTCTCCACGAGCGGTAGGCGTCAGGGGAGGAGGGACCTAGGAGAAGGGGCCCAGTACAGTTCTCTTCTCTTGGCAGCCTGGCAGGAGGCCCTTCTGTGCAAGGCTGAGCTGTGGGCAAAGGCCCTCAGCACTCCCGTGGCAGCCCTATTTCCCCTACGCGCCCAGAGATCTGCACCCAAAGATCCTCTTTCTGAGAGGGGCTGGGGTTGGTGGCCTGAGGGAAAAGAGAAGGTGGTGAGAGAGCTTCTGCCATGGAACTGTTCTTCCCTCGCGCGCCAGGATGGGATTGTACTTGCCGTGAGCTGCAGAGAGAGAGCCTGGGCTGTTCTGGTCGGTGCTCTCTCTACAGTACCATGGGAGGAAGGGTCAGTCGCTCACCTGTGTCTTCTTTTAGGCCCATGCAAGAAACCGTTTTTGTCCTGGAGGTGCTCGTTCTGATGGGAGGTGGGGATGTGCAGTGCGCCAGGCACCTCAGCCTTGCAAATCTGTGCAACCACCCGCTGGGCCGCACGGGGCACTGCATGGTGTGGCAGAGGAAGAGGGGATCTGCCCTAGCTATCGTTGCCCTTGGATGTTCTCACTGATTATTCACCCGATTAACACCTGGCTCAGACGCTGGTGCCGTTGGTGGAAGTTTGGGGATTTTTTGATCGTGGGAAGGTTCATACAGAAAGCAGCCTTCCAGCTCTTCAAGGAGTTAGTCAGCAGGACCCCCTGGGAAGAGGTCCTCAGGGACAAGGGAGCAGAAGTGCCGGCAGACCTTGGAAGGTGCATTCCATAGAGCACAGGAGCTCTCAGTTGCCAGGTGTAAGAAATCCGGCAAGGAAGGGAAGAGAGCAGTACGGCTGAGCTGAGATATGCTGGTCAAACTAATGAGCAAGAGGGAACCGCGCAAGCAGTGGAAGCAGTGGAAGCGGGGACAGGTAAGGGATGCAAAGAATAACTAAAGGGCTTCTACAGGTACGACAGCCAGAAAAAGAAGGCTAAAGAAAGTGCACCCGCCCTGCTGAACAAGAATGGTTGCCTAGTATCAAGAGACGAGGAGAGAGCTGAGGTACTCAACAACTTTCTTGCCTCAGTCTTGGCTGGTAGCCTCTCTCCTCAACCCTCTCAAGCCAATGGACCGCAGGATGGAGACGAGGGGGCTAAAGCCCCTCCCACCACCTGAGGAACCGGAACACCCACAAGCCTATGGGACCTGATGAGATGCATCCCAGAGTCCTGAGGGAATTGGCTGGTGGAGCTGCCAAGACACTCTCCATGGTCTTGAAAGGCCATGGCAGTCAGGTGAAGTCCCTGGGGAGTGGAAGAAGGGAAAGAGTGTGTCCATCTTTGAAAAGGGTAGAAAGGAGAACCTGGGGAGCTACCGTCCTGTGAGCCTCACCTCTGAATGGGAAGGGGGGTTGCGGACTCTGCGTTACACATAGTCTCTGCCACTCCTTCCTCTTCACGCTGCTCCCCTGCTCCACGGTGGGGTCCCACCCACGGGAGAAGGTCCTTCACAAAATTCTCCAACGTGGGTCCTTCCACCGGGCTGCATTTCTTCACGGGCTGCTCCACCGTGGGTCCCCCACGGGGTCACAGCTCCTGCCAGAGGACCTGCTCCAGCGTGGGCTTCTCTCCGCAGGAGGGCAGTTCCTGCCAGGAACCTCTTCCAGTGCAAGCTCTTTACGGGGTCACAGTGTCCTTCACGGTACATCCACCTGCTCCGGGGTGAGGTCCTCCGTGGTCAGCCCACGACCTGAGGGCAGGAAGGGCATGAGTGGAACCTCACACGGTTCGTGGGGCGCTGTGTGCCCGAGATGTTATTGTGCGCCAAGCGGTGCCTCCAGGAGTTCCTTTTCTGCTCCCAGGAGACCACGGATGGATGCCAGGATTTAGAGCATTGCCTGCGGCTGAAGGCCAAGGTCCAAAAGGAACTTTCAAAGTATAACTGAAAAGCATAACTAGATGTTAGCATTAACAGTCATTTGCGCCACAAGGCATTTGCGCAGGGAAGGTGGACAGCTGAAACAAGCCATGAGGGCCTTGTGGGGGTGTTGGCTTCGCAGGGAGTGTGGCCGATACTAATCCTGACTTGTGCATTACCTCAGGCCTGCCTATCTGGAGAGCAGCTGGGCCCTGCCAGGTGCTGAAGGGCTATATGAGGTCGCTATCTCACCTGCCTGTGCCCATGTGTACCGGCTACGGGCTCTAGATGGCGTAATGCAGTGGAGGGGAAGGTGGAGAGGAGGCTGTGGGCTGTCCGTGTGCATTCTTGTCTTCCCATTCCCCACTCCTGCCGCCCTTTGGAGCCATGCTCTCGCTGATAGCCATTGGCTGTGGAGTAGCCAGGGTTGTCTTTGTTAGCTCCAGGGGAAAGGGCACAAACCAAAATCTACTGCGGTGAGTCCCACCCTCCCCTTGCTCCACCTCTTCCCTGAGCAGACTGGAAGAGCTGCCGCAGAAGGAAGGAGGACTCGCAGGCCCAAGCTTGGATGCAGCACAACTTTAATGAGTCCAAAGAAGAAAAGGAGGTGGTTCACAGAGAGCAGCAGGGGCAGCCACTAAGATGCGGTGGAGCTCCTGCAGGGTGTCCATCTGCCCGCCCTGCAGAGGGAGGGAGGCCAACAGGTCCCCGCTAGGCTGGTGTGGGGAGGCGGTGACAGGAAAGGTAAAGAAGAGAGAGAAGGGATTAGAAGAGCAAAACAGTGGCCCGAGGAGGTGAATACAGTGCCCTGAAGCTCTGTCTCCTGTCCAGCAGCACCATGTTCTGAGGTCTTGGAAGTTCTTGGCCAAAGTTGTTGCCAGCCGCTTTAGCAGGGTCGACATCTGCTGCCACAGTAGCGGTTCGTAATGCAGGAGAGGTCAAAGCCCCCGGAGTTGATGGGCACTCCATCACAGCTGAGGATGCTGCCAACAGCAGCGGAGGTGGAGGAGCCCACAACGGTGTTCTGTGGGAAGGAGCTGAGGATGGGGCCGGGCAGGGTCACCACCACGGGGGAGGGCTGGATGACGACGGTGGAGTTCTGGCACTGCCTGACACAGGGCTCATTGCAGCTGTTGGCCAGCGGGGTCGGGCCACAGGGCGAGCAGGGCTGGCAGGGCTGGCACTTGTCGTAGCAGGACATGTCTCTGGTCCAACGGTGCACCTGGGAGAGAGGGCAGGGAAGAAGCAGAGCACAGGGATACATGAGGGGCAGCACTGCACCCAACCACAGTGGAGCCAAGGCACCTCCTGGCCCAGCACGCGCTGCCCAGCCCAAAGGCCACGAGCCACCTCAACTAAGTCCCAGCCCCTCTCTCTGGAAGACCTCCTCTCCCCTTCCCTCTCCCATGAGAATCAGTTCCCAGCCCTGGGCTAGGACAGCCCATATCGGCTGAGGCACCCATCGAGGAAAGACCTGATCCTGAAGGAGGAGGAGGAGGAGACGAGGCTTCACTCTCACCTGATTCCCAAGGAGAAGGAGGCGAGAGAAGTGGATGAGAGGGCAGAGAGTTGGGCTGCCTTTTATAGTAGACCTGCATTGCCTGAGGCCCAGAGGCACCCTTTGGGGAAGTAATAATTTTCTGACAAGCTCACGTCAAATGCGGACCATCCCGGCCAATGGGACGGGCTGTGTCCTGGCTTCCTGCACTGCTGCCTTTTCATTTCCTGGCTTATGCCACGTGCTTTCCCAGATGAAGGCTTCTGTAAGTGCTGGGAGGAGAGGCCTGAGGATTTCCAGGATGGAAACACGTCAGCGCAGGCAGAAGACTCAGATCAAGTGCTGGCGGCCTGCCGTGCAGGCAGGTGATGATGTGCACCTGGGTCATACCTGTGGGCTTGTTTGTGGCAAAGTTTGCAGGAAATGGGCATCGCTCTCATGCTTCTTGTCCGGGTGCACAAAGGCTCCCATGTGAGAGGTCATGTCACATCTAGCCCCCAGCATCTGCTCAGCAGAGTCCACAGTTGCGGATGTGGACTTGGTGATTGACGGTCGGACTTGGTGATCTTTTGGGGTCTTTTCCAACCTTGACGAGTCTATGTTTTCCTGGCTTGCGTTACGTGAGCATACAGATTTTGGCGTGCTCCCATGGAGGCACGCACGAGCACACGTCGGTCAGCCTGTACTTGTGTGAGCCTCATCATGGGGACGTGCGCAGGTCACAGCAGGGGGACTGTCCCGTGGTGCGTCCAGGAGAACTGCAGAGTAGCACGTTGCCCTTGCCAGAAGGAGCCCATCTGCAGCTGAACGGTGGTGCCTTTGGCCTGGCAGAGAGCTGCTCAGAGAACCAAAATGCACTCCCTTATGCCCTCTCGCGTCCTCCCTTTCTTGCTTTACGTACGGGGAGAAAGAGCAAGAAAGCCTGCCCGCCTATGCAGGCCGTTATCCTGGCATTGTATCCCCTGACGAGGCAGTGTTGCTGGTGACTGGGCGGGACAGAGGCTCCTCATGTCCACGCCAATGCCACCACTCAGCCTGGTGCTGAGTGAGGCAGGGCCTACGACCTCGCACCGAGTGGGTACTGGAGCGAAGGGACCAGGGTCCAGATGATGCTCTGCTGTGAGACGTGGGACTGACTTTCTGGGTGGCACAGGGAGAGTCAGGCAGCTGAGGACGCCTTTGGTGTTGAAGCACCAGGAGTCCCATGCTCCCCACAGAAACCTGAATCTGAGGGCACAGCACCTGTGTCTAGGAAGGCAGGGACATGTGCTTCAGGGCCCAACTGCAGAAACTCTGCTGCTGTTTCATGAGGGAGGTCAGGCAAGTTCCCTCTTTGTGACAGAGGCTGCAGGTACCTTGTAAGGGACCTAAGTGCGTCCTCCACCCTAGTCTGCCTTGTCTTTGCTCCAGCTTAGAGGCAGTGTAACCGAGGGCCACCCTTCTCCCTTTGTTGACCTTGCTGAGATCATGTCCAGGTGGTGCTGCTGGGAGGCTTCAGCCAGGCCTGACTGCCCTTCCCATGGGAGCCGCTTTCAAACTCAAGTTCAAGGACATTAGATAGCTGTCATATTAGAGCACTTATTCAAACTCTTTAAGCGTGAGGAATAATACCATTTCTCTTAAGCTTATTCAGCATTCCATCCGTGCCTTACTGAAGCCTGGACTGGTTCCTCTCTCTTGGAATTCGTATCCCTCTAACTGTGCCTCATACTCTCTTGGACCCGCTGCAGCCTGTTTCTGTGGCAAGGCTTTGGGAGGTGGGGAAGAAGGGTGCAGGGGTGCCCCCTGTGAGAAGAATCCAGTGGCTACCGCCATGTCTGACAGAGCCAGTTCCAACCGGCTCCAACACGGACTATCTGCTGCACAGCGCTGAGCCCGTTAGCAATGCTGGCTAACACATCTTAGAGAAAGGGCAAAAGCCTACACAGGAAATGAGGAATGGAGAGAGTAAACCATTTGAGAAACAGTCCCGCAAACACCAAGGCCAGAGGAAAGGGAGGAGGAGGAGGAGGAGGAGGAGGTGCTTCAGGCAATGGTGCAGAGATTGCTGGGCAACCTGTGGGAGAGACCACGGTGGAGCAGACATCCACATGGAGGATCCCGCGCTGGACCAGGAGCCCATGGAGGATCCCACGCTGGACCAGGTGGATATCCCCTGCTGGAAGTGTGGCCTGTGCAGAGCCCACGCTGAAGCAGGCTCCTGGCACCAACTGCGGGCCCTGGAGGACCCCCATGCCGGGGCAGTCTTATCCGGAAGGGCTGCAGGCCGTGGACTGGACCTATGATGGAGCTGGTCTTGAAAGACTGCAGCCTATGGGAAGGACTCATGCTGGAGCAGAGAAAAATGTGAGGAGAAAAGAGCGGCAGGAAGGAACTGTTGTGTCCTGCCACAACGCTCCCCCATTCCACAGTACACTGTGCGGCTTGCGGGTGGAGGAGATGGAGAGCCATGAACGAAGGAGGGAAGTCGAGGCTGTGAAAAAGAGGTGGGCATGGAGGTGTTTTAGAGGGTTTTGGTCTGTTTCTCACCATCCTGCTCTATTTGTAATTGGCACTATGTTAAATGAATCTTCCCCAAGTCGAGCCTGCTTTAAGGGTGGCAGCATTTGGTAAGTAATCCCCCTGTCTTTACCTTGACCCACAACCTTACTTTCACCTGACTTTCTCCTTACTATCTCCTTCTGCCCTGTGGAGGAGGGAGCGTGAGAGATCAGCCGGGTGTGTTTGGAAGCCAGCCAAGGTCTCCCTGGTTCTGCAACAACTATGGTAATTAGAAGTGCCATGTGTGCTTTTTACATTGCCATGCTTTTCTTTTTTTCCTGCTTCCTATCTATGCCATCAGGAGCAGTCTCTTCCTCCCACTGTTGTTCCCTTCAGAGGACGGTGGGCAGTGATGTCAGGTGGCCTTTGTGCTTGTGTACCTGGGCACCAGTGGCAGGTTTAGAGCCATGGGCAGAGCACAGCTCACCAAACCTCCTGCCATAGCCTCAAATGTACAAGGAGTCCCCACGGTCTGCGCGGGAGGAAAGCCGTGAATGGGAGCTACTCTCTTGATGACCTGCTGTGCTGGTTTTGGCTGAGAAGGGGTTAATTCTCCTCCGGGGTGGGGTGGGGGGTGGGGGGGTGGGGGTGTCGACAACCTTGCCAGCTTCCCGCGCTCTGCCGCGTCGGCGGGAGGCTGGGAGGGGCAAGGCCACGGCCGGGGCGGCTGACCCCGACTGGCCAATGGCATGTTCGTTCCATACCATGTGACACCATGACCAGTATAGCAAGGGGGGGCAATCTGCGGCTCAGAGGAGGCATGGCTTTGGGTCGGCGGGCGGTGAGCGCTTGCGTCGCTTGTGGTTTGTTTCGGCGGTTCATTCCCCTCCCCTCTCCCTTCCCCTCCCCCCCACCCCGCGTTTCGCGCCTATCGTTGTTCTCTTTACGTTGCATTTTTGTTGCTGTTTCTTTTAATTTTAATTATTTCACTGTTCTTATCCCAACCCACGAGCGTTACCCTTCTGATTCTCTCCCCCATCTACCGGTGGGGGAGTGAGCGAGCGACTGTGTGGGGCTGAGCTGCCGGCTAAACCACGACACCTGCTCTCTTCAGCTCTTTCTGACTCTGCTAGGAAGAGTCCTGCATGACAACTGGTGACAGAGAAGAAACACCCACTCCCTTGGCTGCCTCAGACCCCCTCCACCTTGCATTTCTTTCCCCAACCATCCAGCCCCTCACTGGCTCTCTTTCCCAGCCCGTTCCCTCTCAACGTCTCCCAGGCAGGTCAGTGCAGATGATCTCGGCTGTCTTTGTAGGCCCAAATTTCTGAGGTTCAAGCACCAAAGGCTGTTCTCCACGAGCGGTAGGCGTCAGGGGAGGAGGGACCTAGGAGAAGGGGCCCAGTACAGTTCTCTTCTCTTGGCAGCCTGGCAGGAGGCCCTTCTGTGCAAGGCTGAGCTGTGGGCAAAGGCCCTCAGCACTCCCGTGGCAGCCCTATTTCCCCTACGCGCCCAGAGATCTGCACCCAAAGATCCTCTTTCTGAGAGGGGCTGGGGTTGGTGGCCTGAGGGAAAAGAGAAGGTGGTGAGAGAGCTTCTGCCATGGAACTGTTCTTCCCTCGCGCGCCAGGATGGGATTGTACTTGCCGTGAGCTGCAGAGAGAGAGCCTGGGCTGTTCTGGTCGGTGCTCTCTCTACAGTACCATGGGAGGAAGGGTCAGTCGCTCACCTGTGTCTTCTTTTAGGCCCATGCAAGAAACCCTTTTTGTCCTGGAGGTGCTCGTTCTGATGGGAGGTGGGGATGTGCAGTGCGCCAGGCACCTCAGCCTTGCAAATCTGTGCAACCACCCGCTGGGCCGCACGGGGCACTGCATGGTGTGGCAGAGGAAGAGGGGATCTGCCCTAGCTATCGTTGCCCTTGGATGTTCTCACTGATTATTCACCCGATTAACACCTGGCTCAGACGCTGGTGCCGTTGGTGGAAGTTTGGGGATTTTTTGATCGTGGGAAGGTTCATACAGAAAGCAGCCTTCCAGCTCTTCAAGGAGTTAGTCAGCAGGACCCCCTGGGAAGAGGTCCTCAGGGACAAGGGAACAGAAGTGCCGGCAGACCTTGGAAGGTGCATTCCATAGAGCACAGGAGCTCTCAGTTGCCAGGTGTAAGAAATCCGGCAAGGAAGGGAAGAGAGCAGTACGGCTGAGCTGAGATATGCTGGTCAAACTAATGAGCAAGAGGGAACCGCGCAAGCAGTGGAAGCAGTGGAAGCGGGGACAGGCAAGGGATGCAAAGAATAACTAAAGGGCTTCTACAGGTACGACAGCCAGAAAAAGAAGGCTAAAGAAAGTGCACCCGCCCTGCTGAACAAGAATGGTTGCCTAGTATCAAGAGACGAGGAGAGAGCTGAGGTACTCAACAACTTTCTTGCCTCAGTCTTGGCTGGTAGCCTCTCTCCTCAACCCTCTCAAGCCAATGGACCGCAGGATGGAGATGAGGGGGCTAAAGCCCCTCCCACCACCTGAGGAACCGGAACACCCACAAGTCTATGGGACCTGACGAGATGCATCCCAGAGTCCTGAGGGAATTGGCTGGTGGAGCTGCCAAGACACTCTCCATGGTCTCGAAAGGCCATGGCAGTCAGGTGAAGTCCCTGGGGAGTGGAAGAAGGGAAAGAGTGTGTCCATCTTTGAAAAGGGTAGAAAGGAGAACCTGGGGAGCTACCGTCCTGTGAGCCTCACCTCTGAATGGGAAGGGGGGTTGCGGACTCTGCGTTACACATAGTCTCTGCCACTCCTTCCTCTTCACGCTGCTCCCCTGCTCCACGGTGGGGTCCCACCCACGGGAGAAGGTCCTTCACAAAATTCTCCAACGTGGGTCCTTCCACCGGGCTGCATTTCTTCACGGGCTGCTCCACCGTGGGTCCCCCACGGGGTCACAGCTCCTGCCAGAGGACCTGCTCCAGCGTGGGCTTCTCTCCGCAGGAGGGCAGTTCCTGCCAGGAACCTCTTCCAGTGCAAGCTCTTTACGGGGTCACAGTGTCCTTCACGGTACATCCACCTGCTCCGGGGTGAGGTCCTCCGTGGTCAGCCCACGACCTGAGGGCAGGAAGGGCATGAGTGGAACCTCACACGGTTCGTGGGGCGCTGTGTGCCCGAGATGTTATTGTGCGCCAAGCGGTGCCTCCAGGAGTTCCTTTTCTGCTCCCAGGAGACCACGGATGGATGCCAGGATTTAGAGCATTGCCTGTGGCTGAAGGCCAAGGTCCAAAAGGAACTTTCAAAGTATAACTGAAAAGCATAACTAGATGTTAGCATTAACAGTCATTTGCGCCACAAGGCATTTGCGCAGGGAAGGTGGACAGCTGAAACAAGCCATGAGGGCCTTGTGGGGGTGTTGGCTTCGCAGGGAGTGTGGCCGATACTAATCCTGACTTGTGCATTACCTCAGGCCTGCCTATCTGGAGAGCAGCTGGGCCCTGCCAGGTGCTGAAGGGCTATAGGAGGTCGCTATCTCACCTGCCTGTGCCCATGTGTACCGGCTACGGGCTCTAGATGGCGTAATGCAGTGGAGGGGAAGGTGGAGAGGAGGCTGTGGGCTGTCCGTGTGCATTCTTGTCTTCCCATTCCCCACTCCTGCCGCCCTTTGGAGCCATGCTCTCGCTGATAGCCATTGGCTGTGGAGTAGCCAGGGTTGTCTTTGTTAGCTCCAGGGGAAAGGGCACAAACCAAAATCTACTGCGGTGAGTCCCACCCTCCCCTTGCTCCACCTCTTCCCTGAGCAGACTGGAAGAGCTGCCGCAGAAGGAAGGAGGACTCGCAGGCCCAAGCTTGGATGCAGCACAACTTTAATGAGTCCAAAGAAGAAAAGGAGGTGGTTCACAGAGAGCAGCAGGGGCAGCCACTAAGATGCGGTGGAGCTCCTGCAGGGTGTCCATCTGCCCGCCCTGCAGAGGGAGGGAGGCCAACAGGTCCCCGCTAGGCTGGTGTGGGGAGGCGGTGACAGGAAAGGTAAAGAAGAGAGAGAAGGGATTAGAAGAGCAAAACAGTGGCCCGAGGAGGTGAATACAGTGCCCTGAAGCTCTGTCTCCTGTCCAGCAGCACCATGTTCTGAGGTCTTGGAAGTTCTTGGCCAAAGTTGTTGCCAGCCGCTTTAGCAGGGTCGACATCTGCTGCCACAGTAGCGGTTCGTAATGCAGGAGAGGTCAAAGCCCCCGGAGTTGATGGGCACTCCATCACAGCTGAGGATGCTGCCAACAGCAGCGGAGGTGGAGGAGCCCACAACGGTGTTCTGTGGGAAGGAGCTGAGGATGGGGCCGGGCAGGGTCACCACCACGGGGGAGGGCTGGATGACGACGGTGGAGTTCTGGCACTGCCTGACACAGGGCTCATTGCAGCTGTTGGCCAGCGGGGTCGGGCCACAGGGCGAGCAGGGCTGGCAGGGCTGGCACTGGTCGTAGCAGGACATGTCTCTGGTCCAACGGTGCACCTGGGAGAGAGGGCAGGGAAGAAGCAGAGCACAGGGATACATGAGGGGCAGCACTGCACCCAACCACAGTGGAGCCAAGGCACCTCCTGGCCCAGCACGCGCTGCCCAGCCCAAAGGCCACGAGCCACCTCAACTAAGTCCCAGCCCCTCTCTCTGGAAGACCTCCTCTCCCCTTCCCTCTCCCATGAGAATCAGTTCCCAGCCCTGGGCTAGGACAGCCCATATCGGCTGAGGCACCCATCGAGGAAAGACCTGATCCTGAAGGAGGAGGAGGAGGAGACGAGGCTTCACTCTCACCTGATTCCCAAGGAGAAGGAGGCGAGAGAAGTGGATGAGAGGGCAGAGAGTTGGGCTGCCTTTTATAGTAGACCTGCATTGCCTGAGGCCCAGAGGCACCCTTTGGGGAAGTAATAATTTTCTGACAAGCTCACGTCAAATGCGGACCATCCCGGCCAATGGGACGGGCTGTGTCCTGGCTTCCTGCACTGCTGCCTTTTCATTTCCTGGCTTACGCCACGTGCTTTCCCAGATGAAGGCTTCTGTAAGTGCTGGGATGAGAGGCCTGAGGATTTCCAGGATGGAAACACGTCAGCGCAGGCAGAAGACTCAGATCAAGTGCTGGCGGCCTGCCGTGCAGGCAGGTGATGATGTGCACCTGGGTCATACCTGTGGGCTTGTTTGTGGCAAAGTTTGCAGGAAATGGGCATCGCTCTCATGCTTCTTGTCCGGGTGCACAAAGGCTCCCATGTGAGAGGTCATGTCACATCTAGCCCCCAGCATCTGCTCAGCAGAGTCCACAGTTGCGGATGTGGACTTGGTGATTGACGGTCGGACTTGGTGATCTTTTGGGGTCTTTTCCAACCTTGACGAGTCTATGTTTTCCTGGCTTGCGTTACGTGAGCATACAGATTTTGGCGTGCTCCCATGGAGGCACGCACGAGCACACGTCGGTCAGCCTGTACTTGTGTGAGCCTCATCATGGGGACGTGCGCAGGTCACAGCAGGGGGACTGTCCCGTGGTGCGTCCAGGAGAACTGCAGAGTAGCACGTTGCCCTTGCCAGAAGGAGCCCATCTGCAGCTGAACGGTGGTGCCTTTGGCCTGGCAGAGAGCTGCTCAGAGAACCAAAATGCACTCCCTTATGCCCTCTCGCGTCCTCCCTTTCTTGCTTTACGTACGGGGAGAAAGAGCAAGAAAGCCTGCCCGCCTATGCAGGCCGTTATCCTGGCATTGTATCCCCTGACGAGGCAGTGTTGCTGGTGACTGGGCGGGACAGAGGCTCCTCATGTCCACGCCAATGCCACCACTCAGCCTGGTGCTGAGTGAGGCAGGGCCTACGACCTCGCACCGAGTGGGTACTGGAGCGAAGGGACCAGGGTCCAGATGATGCTCTGCTGTGAGACGTGGGACTGACTTTCTGGGTGGCACAGGGAGAGTCAGGCAGCTGAGGACGCCTTTGGTGTTGAAGCACCAGGAGTCCCATGCTCCCCACAGAAACCTGAATCTGAGGGCACAGCACCTGTGTCTAGGAAGGCAGGGACATGTGCTTCAGGGCCCAACTGCAGAAACTCTGCTGCTGTTTCATGAGGGAGGTCAGGCAAGTTCCCTCTTTGTGACAGAGGCTGCAGGTACCTTGTAAGGGACCTAAGTGCGTCCTCCACCCTAGTCTGCCTTGCCTTTGCTCCAGCTTAGAGGCAGTGTAACCGAGGGCCACCCTTCTCCCTTTGTTGACCTTGCTGAGATCATGTCCAGGTGGTGCTGCTGGGAGGCTTCAGCCAGGCCTGACTGCCCTTCCCATGGGAGCCGCTTTCAGACTCAAGTTCAAGGACATTAGATAGCTGTCATATTAGAGCACTTATTCAAACTCTTTAAGCGTGAGGAATAATACCATTTCTCTTAAGCTTATTCAGCATTCCATCCGTGCCTTACTGAAGCCTGGACTGGTTCCTCTCTCTTGGAATTCGTACCCCTCTAACTGTGCCTCATACTCTCTTGGACCCGCTGCAGCCTGTTTCTGTGGCAAGGCTTTGGGAGGTGGGGAAGAAGGGTGCAGGGGTGCCCCCTGTGAGAAGAATCCAGTGGCTACCGCCATGTCTGACAGAGCCAGTTCCAACCGGCTCCAACACGGACTATCTGCTGCACAGCGCTGAGCCCGTTAGCAATGCTGGCTAACACATCTTAGAGAAAGGGCAAAAGCCTACACAGGAAATGAGGAATGGAGAGAGTAAACCATTTGAGAAACAGTCCCGCAAACACCAAGGCCAGAGGAAAGGGAGGAGGAGGAGGAGGAGGAGGAGGTGCTTCAGGCAATGGTGCAGAGATTGCTGGGCAACCTGTGGGAGAGACCACGGTGGAGCAGACATCCACATGGAGGATCCCGCGCTGGACCAGGAGCCCATGGAGGATCCCACGCTGGACCAGGTGGATATCCCCTGCTGGAAGTGTGGCCTGTGCAGAGCCCACGCTGAAGCAGGCTCCTGGCACCAACTGCGGGCCCTGGAGGACCCCCATGCCGGGGCAGTCTTATCCGGAAGGGCTGCAGGCCGTGGACTGGACCTATGATGGAGCTGGTCTTGAAAGACTGCAGCCTATGGGAAGGACTCATGCTGGAGCAGAGAAAAATGTGAGGAGAAAAGAGCGGCAGGAAGGAACTGTTGTGTCCTGCCACAACGCTCCCCCATTCCACAGTACAGTGTGCGGCTTGCGGGTGGAGGAGATGGAGAGCCATGAACGAAGGAGGGAAGTCGAGGCTGTGAAAAAGAGGTGGGCATGGAGGTGTTTTAGAGGGTTTTGGTCTGTTTCTCACCATCCTGCTCTATTTGTAATTGGCACTATGTTAAATGAATCTTCCCCAAGTCGAGCCTGCTTTAAGGGTGGCAGCATTTGGTAAGTAATCCCCCTGTCTTTACCTTGACCCACAACCTTACTTTCACCTGACTTTCTCCTTACTATCTCCTTCTGCCCTGTGGAGGAGGGAGCGTGAGAGATCAGCCGGGTGTGTTTGGAAGCCAGCCAAGGTCTCCCTGGTTCTGCAACAACTATGGTAATTAGAAGTGCCATGTGTGCTTTTTACATTGCCATGCTTTTCTTTTTTTCCTGCTTCCTATCTATGCCATCAGGAGCAGTCTCTTCCTCCCACTGTTGTTCCCTTCAGAGGACGGTGGGCAGTGATGTCAGGTGGCCTTTGTGCTTGTGTACCTGGGCACCAGTGGCAGGTTTAGAGCCATGGGCAGAGCACAGCTCACCAAACCTCCTGCCGTAGCCTCAAATGTACAAGGAGTCCCCACGGTCTGCGCGGGAGGAAAGCCGTGAATGGGAGATACTCTGTTGATGACCTGCTGTGCTGGTTTTGGCTGAGAAGGGGTTAATTCTCCTCCGGGGTGGGGTGGGGGGTGGGGGGGTGGGGGTGTCGACAACCTTGCCAGCTTCCCGCGCTCTGCCGCGTCGGCGGGAGGCTGGGAGGGGCAAGGCCACGGCCGGGGCGGCTGACCCCGACTGGCCAATGGCACGTTCGTTCCATACCATGTGACACCATGACCAGTATAGCAAGGGGGGGCAATCTGCGGCTCAGAGGAGGCGTGGCTTTGGGTCGGCGGGCGGTGAGCGCTTGCGTCGCTTGTGGTCTCTTTCGGCGGTTCATTCCCCTCCCCTCTCCCTTCCCCTCCCCCCCACCCCGCGTTTCGCGCCTATCGTTGTTCTCTTTACGTTGCATTTTTGTTGCTGTTTCTTTTAATTTTAATTATTTCACTGTTCTTATCCCAACCCACGAGCGTTACCCTTCTGATTCTCTCCCCCATCTACCGGTGGGGGAGTGAGCGAGCGACTGTGTGGAGCTGAGCTGCCGGCTAAACCACGACACCTGCTCTCTTCAGCTCTTTCTGACTCTGCTAGGAAGAGTCCTGCATGACAACTGGTGACAGAGAAGAAACACCCACTCCCTTGGCTGCCTCAGACCCCCTCCACCTTGCATTTCTTTCCCCAACCATCCAGCCCCTCACTGGCTCTCTTTCCCAGCCCGTTCCCTCTCAACGTCTCCCAGGCAGGTCAGTGCAGATGATCTCGGCTGTCTTTGTAGGCCCAAATTTCTGAGGTTCAAGCACCAAAGGCTGTTCTCCACGAGCGGTAGGCGTCAGGGGAGGAGGGACCTAGGAGAAGGGGCCCAGTACAGTTCTCTTCTCTTGGCAGCCTGGCAGGAGGCCCTTCTGTGCAAGGCTGAGCTGTGGGCAAAGGCCCTCAGCACTCCCGTGGCAGCCCTATTTCCCCTACGCGCCCAGAGATCTGCACCCAAAGATCCTCTTTCTGAGAGGGGCTGGGGTTGGTGGCCTGAGGGAAAAGAGAAGGTGGTGAGAGAGCTTCTGCCATGGAACTGTTCTTCCCTCGCGCGCCAGGATGGGATTGTACTTGCCGTGAGCTGCAGAGAGAGAGCCTGGGCTGTTCTGGTCAGTGCTCTCTCTACAGTACCATGGGAGGAAGGGTCAGTCGCTCACCTGTGTCTTCTTTTAGGCCCATGCAAGAAACCCTTTTTGTCCTGGAGGTGCTCGTTCTGATGGGAGGTGGGGATGTGCAGTGCGCCAGGCACCTCAGCCTTGCAAATCTGTGCAACCACCCGCTGGGCCGCACGGGGCACTGCATGGTGTGGCAGAGGAAGAGGGGATCTGCCCTAGCTATCGTTGCCCTTGGATGTTCTCACTGATTATTCACCCGATTAACACCTGGCTCAGACGCTGGTGCCGTTGGTGGAAGTTTGGGGATTTTTTGATCGTGGGAAGGTTCATACAGAAAGCAGCCTTCCAGCTCTTCAAGGAGTTAGTCAGCAGGACCCCCTGGGAAGAGGTCCTCAGGGACAAGGGAACAGAAGTGCCGGCAGACCTTGGAAGGTGCATTCCATAGAGCACAGGAGCTCTCAGTTGCCAGGTGTAAGAAATCCGGCAAGGAAGGGAAGAGAGCAGTACGGCTGAGCTGAGATATGCTGGTCAAACTAATGAGCAAGAGGGAACCGCGCAAGCAGTGGAAGCAGTGGAAGCGGGGACAGGTAAGGGATGCAAAGAATAACTAAAGGGCTTCTACAGGTACGACAGCCAGAAAAAGAAGGCTAAAGAAAGTGCACCCGCCCTGCTGAACAAGAATGGTTGCCTAGTATCAAGAGACGAGGAGAGAGCTGAGGTACTCAACAACTTTCTTGCCTCAGTCTTGGCTGGTAGCCTCTCTCCTCAACCCTCTCAAGCCAATGGACCGCAGGATGGAGACGAGGGGGCTAAAGCCCCTCCCACCACCTGAGGAACCGGCACACCCACAAGTCTATGGGACCTGACGAGATGCATCCCAGAGTCCTGAGGGAATTGGCTGGTGGAGCTGCCAAGACACTCTCCATGGTCTCGAAAGGCCATGGCAGTCAGGTGAAGTCCCTGGGGAGTGGAAGAAGGGAAAGAGTGTGTCCATCTTGGAAAAGGGTAGAAAGGAGAACCTGGGGAGCTACCGTCCTGTGAGCCTCACCTCTGAATGGGAAGGGGGGTTGCGGACTCTGCGTTACACATAGTCTCTGCCACTCCTTCCTCTTCACGCTGCTCCCCTGCTCCACGGTGGGGTCCCACCCACGGGAGAAGGTCCTTCACAAAATTCTCCAACGTGGGTCCTTCCACCGGGCTGCATTTCTTCACGGGCTGCTCCACCGTGGGTCCCCCACGGGGTCACAGCTCCTGCCAGAGGACCTGCTCCAGCGTGGGCTTCTCTCCGCAGGAGGGCAGTTCCTGCCAGGAACCTCTTCCAGTGCAAGCTCTTTACGGGGTCACAGTGTCCTTCACGGTACATCCACCTGCTCCGGGGTGAGGTCCTCCGTGGTCAGCCCACGACCTGAGGGCAGGAAGGGCATGAGTGGAACCTCACACGGTTCGTGGGGCGCTGTGTGCCCGAGATGTTATTGTGCGCCAAGCGGTGCCTCCAGGAGTTCCTTTTCTGCTCCCAGGAGACCACGGATGGATGCCAGGATTTAGAGCATTGCCTGCGGCTGAAGGCCAAGGTCCAAAAGGAACTTTCAAAGTATAACTGAAAAGCATAACTAGATGTTAGCATTAACAGTCATTTGCGCCACAAGGCATTTGCGCAGGGAAGGTGGACAGCTGAAACAAGCCATGAGGGCCTTGTGGGGGTGTTGGCTTCGCAGGGAGTGTGGCCAATACTAATCCTGACTTGTGCATTACCTCAGGCCTGCCTATCTGGAGAGCAGCTGGGCCCTGCCAGGTGCTGAAGGGCTATAGGAGGTCGCTATCTCACCTGCCTGTGCCCATGTGTACCGGCTACGGGCTCTAGATGGCGTAATGCAGTGGAGGGGAAGGTGGAGAGGAGGCTGTGGGCTGTCCGTGTGCATTCTTGTCTTCCCATTCCCCACTCCTGCCGCCCTTTGGAGCCATGCTCTCGCTGATAGCCATTGGCTGTGGAGTAGCCAGGGTTGTCTTTGTTAGCTCCAGGGGAAAGGGCACAAACCAAAATCTACTGCGGTGAGTCCCACCCT
The DNA here is from genome assembly GCF_963921805.1 of Phalacrocorax carbo. NCBI lineage: Eukaryota > Metazoa > Chordata > Aves > Suliformes > Phalacrocoracidae > Phalacrocorax > Phalacrocorax carbo. Next base: position 6,979,617 of record NC_087537.1, read on the forward strand.
CCCCTTGCTCCACCTCTTCCCTGAGCAGACTGGAAGAGCTGCCGCAGAAGGAAGGAGGACTCGCAGGCCCAAGCTTGGATGCAGCACAACTTTAATGAGTCCAAAGAAGAAAAGGAGGTGGTTCACAGAGAGCAGCAGGGGCAGCCACTAAGATGCGGTGGAGCTCCTGCAGGGTGTCCATCTGCCCGCCCTGCAGAGGGAGGGAGGCCAACAGGTCCCCGCTAGGCTGGTGTGGGGAGGCGGTGACAGGAAAGGTAAAGAAGAGAGAGAAGGGATTAGAAGAGCAAAACAGTGGCCCGAGGAGGTGAATACAGTGCCCTGAAGCTCTGTCTCCTGTCCAGCAGCACCATGTTCTGAGGTCTTGGAAGTTCTTGGCCAAAGTTGTTGCCAGCCGCTTTAGCAGGGTCGACATCTGCTGCCACAGTAGCGGTTCGTAATGCAGGAGAGGTCAAAGCCCCCGGAGGAGATGGGCACTCCATCACAGCTCAGGATGCTGCCAACAGCAGCGGAGGTGGAGGAGCCCACCACGGTGCTCTGTGGGAAGGAGCTGAGGATGGGGCCGGGCAGGGTCACCACCACGGGGGAGGGCTCGATGACGACGATGGAGTTCTGGCACTGCCTGACACAGGGCTCATTGCAGCTGTTGGCCAGCGGGGTCGGGCCGCAGGGCGAGCAGGGCTGGCAGGGCTGGCACTGGTCGTAGCAGGACATGTCTCTGGTCCAACGGTGCACCTGGGAGAGAGGGCAGGGGGAAGAAGCAGAGCACAGGGATACATGAGGGGCAGCGCTGCACCCAACCACAGTGGAGCCAAGGCACCTCCTGGCCCAGCACGCGCTGCCCAGCCCAAAGGCCACGAGCCACCTCAACTAAGTCCCAGCCCCTCTCTCTGGAAGACCTCCTCTCCCCTTCCCTCTCCCATGAGAATCAGTTCCCAGCCCTGGGCTAGGACAGCCCATATCGGCTGAGGCACCCATCGAGGAAAGACCTGATCCTGAAGGAGGAGGAGGAGGAGACGAGGCTTCACTCTCACCTGATTCCCAAGGAGAAGGAGGCGAGAGAAGTGGATGAGAGGGCAGAGAGTTGGGCTGCCTTTTATAGTAGACCTGCATTGCCTGAGGCCCAGAGGCACCCTTTGGGGAAGTAATAATTTTCTGACAAGCTCACGTCAAATGCGGACCATCCCGGCCAATGGTACGGGCTGTGTCCTGGCTTCCTGCACTGCTGCCTTTTCATTTCCTGGCTTACGCCACGTGCTTTCCCAGATGAAGGCTTCTGTAAGTGCTGGGATGAGAGGCCTGAGGATTTCCAGGATGGAAACACGTCAGCACAGGCAGAAGACTCGGATCAAGTGCTGGCAGCCTGCCGTGCAGGCAGGTGATGATGTGCACCTGGGTCATACCCGTGGGCTTGTTTGTGGCAAAGTTTGCAGGAAATGGGCATCGCTCTCATGCTTCTTGTCCGGGTGCACAAAGGCTCCCATGTGAGAGGTCATGTCACATCTAGCCCCCAGCATCTGCTCAGCAGAGTCCACAGTTGCGGATGTGGACTTGGTGATTGACGGTCGGACTTGGTGATCTTTTGGGGTCTTTTCCAACCTTGACGAGTCTATGTTTTCCTGGCTTGCGTTACGTGAGCATACAGATTTTGGCGTGCTCCCATGGAGGCACGCACGAGCACACGTCGGTCAGCCTGTACTTGTGTGAGCCTCATCATGGGGACGTGCGCAGGTCACAGCAGGGGGACTGTCCCGTGGTGCGTCCAGGAGAACTGCAGAGTAGCACGTTGCCCTTGCCAGAAGGAGCCCATCTGCAGCTGAACGGTGGTGCCTTTGGCCTGGCAGAGAGCTGCTCAGAGAACCAAAATGCACTCCCTTATGCCCTCTCGCGTCCTCCCTTTCTTGCTTTACGTACGGGGAGAAAGAGCAAGAAAGCCTGCCCGCCTATGCAGGCCGTTATCCTGGCATTGTATCCCCTGACGGGGCAGTGTTGCTGGTGACTGGGCGGGACAGAGGCTCCTCATGTCCACGCCAATGCCACCACTCAGCCTGGTGCTGAGTGAGGCAGGGCCTACGACCTCGCACCGAGTGGTTACTGGAGCGAAGGGACCAGGGTCCAGATGATGCTCTGCTGTGAGACGTGGGACTGACTTTCTGGGTGGCACAGGGAGAGTCAGGCAGCTGAGGACGCCTTTGGTGTTGAAGCACCAGGAGTCCCATGCTCCCCACAGAAACCTGAATCTGAGGGCACAGCACCTGTGTCTAGGAAGGCAGGGACATGTGCTTCAGGGCCCAACTGCAGAAACTCTGCTGCTGTTTCATGAGGGAGGTCAGGCAAGTTCCCTCTTTGTGACAGAGGCTGCAGGTACCTTGTAAGGGACCTAAGTGCGTCCTCCACCCTAGTCTGCCTTGTCTTTGCTCCAGCTTAGAGGCAGTGTAACCGAGGGCCACCCTTCTCCCTTTGTTGACCTTGCTGAGATCATGTCCAGGTGGTGCTGCTGGGAGGCTTCAGCCAGGCCTGACTGCCCTTCCCATGGGAGCCGCTTTCAAACTCAAGTTCAAGGACATTAGATAGCTGTCATATTAGAGCACTTATTCAAACTCTTTAAGCGTGAGGAATAATACCATTTCTCTTAAGCTTATTCAGCATTCCATCCGTGCCTTACTGAAGCCTGGACTGGTTCCTCTCTCTTGGAATTCGTACCCCTCTAACTGTGCCTCATACTCTCTTGGACCCGCTGCAGCCTGTTTCTGTGGCAAGGCTTTGGGAGGTGGGGAAGAAGGGTGCAGGGGTGCCCCCTGTGAGAAGAATCCAGTGGCTACCGCCATGTCTGACAGAGCCAGTTCCAACCGGCTCCAACACGGACTATCTGCTGCACAGCGCTGAGCCCGTTAGCAATGCTGGCTAACACATCTTAGAGAAAGGGCAAAAGCCTACACAGGAAATGAGGAATGGAGAGAGTAAACCATTTGAGAAACAGTCCCGCAAACACCAAGGCCAGAGGAAAGGGAGGAGGAGGAGGAGGAGGAGGTGCTTCAGGCAATGGTGCAGAGATTGCTGGGCAACCTGTGGGAGAGACCACGGTGGAGCAGACATCCACATGGAGGATCCCGCGCTGGACCAGGAGCCCATGGAGGATCCCACGCTGGACCAGGTGGATATCCCCTGCTGGAAGTGTGGCCTGTGCAGAGCCCACGCTGAAGCAGGCTCCTGGCACCAACTGCGGGCCCTGGAGGACCCCCATGCCGGGGCAGTCTTATCCGGAAGGACTGCAGGCCGTGGACTGGACCTATGATGGAGCTGGTCTTGAAAGACTGCAGCCTATGGGAAGGACTCATGCTGGAGCAGAGAAAAATGTGAGGAGAAAAGAGTGGCAGGAAGGAACTGTTGTGTCCTGCCACAACGCTCCCCCATTCCACAGTACACTGTGCGGCTTGCGGGTGGAGGAGATGGAGAGCCATGAACGAAGGAGGGAAGTCGAGGCTGTGAAAAAGAGGTGGGCATGGAGGTGTTTTAGAGGGTTTTGGTCTGTTTCTCACCATCCTGCTCTATTTGTAATTGGCACTATGTTAAATGAATCTTCCCCAAGTCGAGCCTGCTTTAAGGGTGGCAGCATTTGGTAAGTAATCCCCCTGTCTTTACCTTGACCCACAACCTTACTTTCACCTGACTTTCTCCTTACTATCTCCTTCTGCCCTGTGGAGGAGGGAGCGTGAGAGATCAGCCGGGTGTGTTTGGAAGCCAGCCAAGGTCTCCCTGGTTCTGCAACAACTATGGTAATTAGAAGTGCCATGTGTGCTTTTTACATTGCCATGCTTTTCTTTTTTTCCTGCTTCCTATCTATGCCATCAGGAGCAGTCTCTTCCTCCCACTGTTGTTCCCTTCAGAGGACGGTGGGCAGTGATGTCAGGTGGCCTTTGTGCTTGTGTACCTGGGCACCAGTGGCAGGTTTAGAGCCATGGGCAGAGCACAGCTCACCAAACCTCCTGCCGTAGCCTCAAATGTACAAGGAGTCCCCACGGTCTGCGCGGGAGGAAAGCCGTGAATGGGAGCTACTCTCTTGATGACCTGCTGTGCTGGTTTTGGCTGAGAAGGGGTTAATTCTCCTCCGGGGTGGGGTGGGGGGTGGGGGGGTGGGGGTGTCGACAACCTTTCCAGCTTCCCGCGCTCTGCCGCGTCGGCGGGAGGCTGGGAGGGGCAAGGCCACGGCCGGGGCGGCTGACCCCGACTGGCCAATGGCATGTTCGTTCCATACCATGTGACACCATGACCAGTATAGCAAGGGGGGGCAATCTGCGGCTCAGAGGAGGCGTGGCTTTGGGTCGGCGGGCGGTGAGCGCTTGCGTCGCTTGTGGTCTCTTTCGGCGGTTCATTCCCCTCCCCTCTCCCTTCCCCTCCCCCCCACCCCGCGTTTCGCGCCTCTCGTTGTTCTCCTTACGTTGCATTTTTGTTGTTGTTTCTTTTAATTTTAATTATTTCACTGTTCTTATCCCAACCCACGAGCGTTACCCTTCTGATTCTCTCCCCCATCTACCGGTGGGGGAGTGAGCGAGCGACTGTGTGGGGCTGAGCTGCCGGCTAAACCACGACACCTGCTCTCTTCAGCTCTTTCTGACACTGCTAGGAAGAGTCCTGCATGACAACTGGTGACAGAGAAGAAACACCCACTCCCTTGGCTGCCTCAGACCCCCTCCACCTTGCATTTCTTTCCCCAACCATCCAGCCCCTCACTGGCTCTCTTTCCCAGCCCGTTCCCTCTCAACGTCTCCCAGGCAGGTCAGTGCAGATGATCTCGGCTGTCTTTGTAGGCCCAAATTTCTGAGGTTCAAGCACCAAAGGCTGTTCTCCACGAGCGGTAGGCTTCAGGGGAGGAGGGACCTAGGAGAAGGGGCCCAGTACAGTTCTCTTCTCTTGGCAGCCTGGCAGGAGGCCCTTCTGTGCAAGGCTGAGCTGTGGGCAAAGGCCCTCAGCACTCCCGTGGCAGCCCTATTTCCCCTACGCGCCCAGAGATCTGCACCCAAAGATCCTCTTTCTGAGAGGGGCTGGGGTTGGTGGCCCGAGGGAAAAGAGAAGGTGGTGAGAGAGCTTCTGCCATGGAACTGTTCTTCCCTCGCGCGCCAGGATGGGATTGTACTTGCCGTGAGCTGCAGAGAGAGAGCCTGGGCTCTTCTGGTCGGTGCTCTCTCTACAGTACCATGGGAGGAAGGGTCAGTCGCTCACCTGTGTCTTCTTTTAGGCCCATGCAAGAAACCTTTTTTGTCCTGGAGGTGCTCGTTCTGATGGGAGGTGGGGATGTGCAGTGCGCCAGGCACCTCAGCCTTGCAAATCTGTGCAACCACCCGCTGGGCCGCACGGGGCACTGCATGGTGTGGCAGAGGAAGAGGGGATCTGCCCTAGCTATCGTTGCCCTTGGATGTTCTCACTGATTATTCACCCGATTAACACCTGGCTCAGACGCTGGTGCCGTTGGTGGAAGTTTGGGGATTTTTTGATCGTGGGAAGGTTCATACAGAAAGCAGCCTTCCAGCTCTTCAAGGAGTTAGTCAGCAGGACCCCCTGGGAAGAGGTCCTCAGGGACAAGGGAACAGAAGTGCCGGCAGACCTTGGAAGGTGCATTCCATAGAGCACAGGAGCTCTCAGTTGCCAGGTGTAAGAAATCCGGCAAGGAAGGGAAGAGAGCAGTACGGCTGAGCTGAGATATGCTGGTCAAACTAATGAGCAAGAGGGAACCGCGCAAGCAGTGGAAGCAGTGGAAGCGGGGACAGGCAAGGGATGCAAAGAATAACTAAAGGGCTTCTACAGGTACGACAGCCAGAAAAAGAAGGCTAAAGAAAGTGCACCCGCCCTGCTGAACAAGAATGGTTGCCTAGTATCAAGAGACGAGGAGAGAGCTGAGGTACTCAACAACTTTCTTGCCTCAGTCTTGGCTGGTAGCCTCTCTCCTCAACCCTCTCAAGCCAATGGACCGCAGGATGGAGACGAGGGGGCTAAAGCCCCTCCCACCACCTGAGGAACCGGAACACCCACAAGCCTATGGGACCTGACGAGATGCATCCCAGAGTCCTGAGGGAATTGGCTGGTGGAGCTGCCAAGACACTCTCCATGGTCTCGAAAGGCCATGGCAGTCAGGTGAAGTCCCTGGGGAGTGGAAGAAGGGAAAGAGTGTGTCCATCTTTGAAAAGGGTAGAAAGGAGAACCTGGGGAGCTACCGTCCTGTGAGCCTCACCTCTGAATGGGAAGGGGGGTTGCGGACTCTGCGTTACACATAGTCTCTGCCACTCCTTCCTCTTCACGCTGCTCCCCTGCTCCACGGTGGGGTCCCACCCACGGGAGAAGGTCCTTCACAAAATTCTCCAACGTGGGTCCTTCCACCGGGCTGCATTTCTTCACGGGCTGCTCCACCGTGGGTCCCCCACGGGGTCACAGCTCCTGCCAGAGGACCTGCTCCAGCGTGGGCTTCTCTCCGCAGGAGGGCAGTTCCTGCCAGGAACCTCTTCCAGTGCAAGCTCTTTACGGGGTCACAGTGTCCTTCACGGTACATCCACCGGCTCCGGGGTGAGGTCCTCCGTGGTCAGCCCACGACCTGAGGGCAGGAAGGGCATGAGTGGAACCTCACACGGTTCGTGGGGCGCTGTGTGCCCGAGATGTTATTGTGCGCCAAGCGGTGCCTCCAGGAGTTCCTTTTCTGCTCCCAGGAGACCACGGATGGATGCCAGGATTTAGAGCATTGCCTGCGGCTGAAGGCCAAGGTCCAAAAGGAACTTTCAAAGTATAACTGAAAAGCATAACTAGATGTTAGCATTAACAGTCATTTGCGCCACAAGGCATTTGCGCAGGGAAGGTGGACAGCTGAAACAAGCCATGAGGGCCTTGTGGGGGTGTTGGCTTCGCAGGGAGTGTGGCCGATACTAATCCTGACTTGTGCATTACCTCCGGCCTGCCTATCTGGAGAGCAGCTGGGCCCTGCCAGGTGCTGAAGGGCTATAGGAGGTCGCTATCTCACCTGCCTGTGCCCATGTGTACCGGCCACGGGCTCTAGATGGCGTAATGCAGTGGAGGGGAAGGTGGAGAGGAGGCTGTGGGCTGTCCGTGTGCATTCTTGTCTTCCCATTCCCCACTCCTGCCGCCCTTTGGAGACATGCTCTCGCTGATAGCCATTGGCTGTGGAGTAGCCAGGGTTGTCTTTGTTAGCTCCAGGGGAAAGGGCACAAACCAAAATCTACTGCGGTGAGTCCCACCCTCCCCTTGCTCCACCTCTTCCCTGAGCAGACTGGAAGAGCTGCCGCAGAAGGAAGGAGGACTCGCAGGCCCAAGCTTGGATGCAGCACAACTTTAATGAGTCCAAAGAAGAAAAGGAGGTGGTTCACAGAGAGCAGCAGGGGCAGCCACTAAGATGCGGTGGAGCTCCTGCAGGGTGTCCATCTGCCCGCCCTGCAGAGGGAGGGAGGCCAACAGGTCCCCGCTAGGCTGGTGTGGGGAGGCGGTGACAGGAAAGGTAAAGAAGAGAGAGAAGGGATTAGAAGAGCAAAACAGTGGCCCGAGGAGGTGAATACAGTGCCCTGAAGCTCTGTCTCCTGTCCAGCAGCACCATGTTCTGAGGTCTTGGAAGTTCTTGGCCAAAGTTGTTGCCAGCCGCTTTAGCAGGGTCGACATCTGCTGCCACAGTAGCGGCTGGTAATGCAGGAGAGGTCAAAGCCCCCGGAGCTGATGGGCACTCCATCACAGCTCAGGATGCTGCCAACAGCAGCGGAGGTGGAGGAGCCCACAACGGTGTTCTGTGGGAAGGAGCTGAGGATGGGGCCGGGCAGGGTCACCACCACGGGGGAGGGCTGGATGATGACGGTGGAGTTCTGGCACTGCCTGACACAGGGCTCATTGCAGCTGTTGGCCAGCGGGGTCGGGCCGCAGGGCGAGCAGGGCTGGCAGGGCTGGCACTGGTCGTAGCAGGACATGTCTCTGGTCCAGCGGTGCACCTGGGAGAGAGGGCAGGGGGAAGAAGCAGAGCACAGGGATACATGAGGGGCAGCACTGCACCCAACCACAGTGGAGCCAAGGCACCTCCTGGCCCAGCACGCGCTGCCCAGCCCAAAGGCCACGAGCCACCTCAACTAAGTCCCAGCCCCTCTCTCTGGAAGACCTCCTCTCCCCTTCCCTCTCCCATGAGAATCAGTTCCCAGCCCTGGGCTAGGACAGCCCATATCGGCTGAGGCACCCATCGAGGAAAGACCTGATCCTGAAGGAGGAGGAGGAGGAGACGAGGCTTCACTCTCACCTGATTCCCAAGGAGAAGGAGGCGAGAGAAGTGGATGAGAGGGCAGAGAGTTGGGCTGCCTTTTATAGTAGACCTGCATTGCCTGAGGCCCAGAGGCACCCTTTGGGGAAGTAATAATTTTCTGACAAGCTCACGTCAAATGCGGACCATCCCGGCCAATGGTACGGGCTGTGTCCTGGCTTCCTGCACTGCTGCCTTTTCATTTCCTGGCTTACGCCACGTGCTTTCCCAGATGAAGGCTTCTGTAAGTGCTGGGATGAGAGGCCTGAGGATTTCCAGGATGGAAACACGTCAGCGCAGGCAGAAGACTCAGATCAAGTGCTGGCGGCCTGCCGTGCAGGCAGGTGATGATGTGCACCTGGGTCATACCTGTGGGCTTGTTTGTGGCAAAGTTTGCAGGAAATGGGCATCGCTCTCATGCTTCTTGTCCGGGTGCACAAAGGCTCCCATGTGAGAGGTCATGTCACATCTAGCCCCCAGCATCTGCTCAGCAGAGTCCACAGTTGCGGATGTGGACTTGGTGATTGACGGTCGGACTTGGTGATCTTTTGGGGTCTTTTCCAACCTTGACGAGTCTATGTTTTCCTGGCTTGCGTTACGTGAGCATACAGATTTTGGCGTGCTCCCATGGAGGCACGCACGAGCACACGTCGGTCAGCCTGTACTTGTGTGAGCCTCATCATGGGGACGTGCGCAGGTCACAGCAGGGGGACTGTCCCGTGGTGCGTCCAGGAGAACTGCAGAGTAGCACGTTGCCCTTGCCAGAAGGAGCCCATCTGCAGCTGAATGGTGGTGCCTTTGGCCTGGCAGAGAGCTGCTCAGAGAACCAAAATGCACTCCCTTATGCCCTCTCGCGTCCTCCCTTTCTTGCTTTACGTACGGGGAGAAAGAGCAAGAAAGCCTGCCCGCCTATGCAGGCCGTTATCCTGGCATTGTATCCCCTGACGGGGCAGTGTTGCTGGTGACTGGGCGGGACAGAGGCTCCTCATGTCCACGCCAATGCCACCACTCAGCCTGGTGCTGAGTGAGGCAGGGCCTACGACCTCGCACCGAGTGGTTACTGGAGCGAAGGGACCAGGGTCCAGATGATGCTCTGCTGTGAGACGTGGGACTGACTTTCTGGGTGGCACAGGGAGAGTCAGGCAGCTGAGGACGCCTTTGGTGTTGAAGCACCAGGAGTCCCATGCTCCCCACAGAAACCTGAATCTGAGGGCACAGCACCTGTGTCTAGGAAGGCAGGGACATGTGCTTCAGGGCCCAACTGCAGAAACTCTGCTGCTGTTTCATGAGGGAGGTCAGGCAAGTTCCCTCTTTGTGACAGAGGCTGCAGGTACCTTGTAAGGGACCTAAGTGCGTCCTCCACCCTAGTCTGCCTTGTCTTTGCTCCAGCTTAGAGGCAGTGTAACCGAGGGCCACCCTTCTCCCTTTGTTGACCTTGCTGAGATCATGTCCAGGTGGTGCTGCTGGGAGGCTTCAGCCAGGCCTGACTGCCCTTCCCATGGGAGCCGCTTTCAAACTCAAGTTCAAGGACAGTAGATAGCTGTCATATTAGAGCACTTATTCAAACTCTTTAAGCGTGAGGAATAATACCATTTATCCTAAGCTTATTCAGCATTCCATCCGTGCCTTACTGAAGCCTGGACTGGTTCCTCTCTCTTGGAATTCGTACCCCTCTAACTGTGCCTCATACTCTCTTGGACCCACTGCAGCCTGTTTCTGTGGCAAGGCTTTGGGAGGTGGGGGAGAAGGGTGCAGGGGTGCCCCCTGTGAGAAGAATCCAGTGGCTACCGCCATGTCTGACAGAGCCAGTTCCACCCGGCTCCAACACGGACTATCTGCTGCACAGCGCTGAGCCCGTTAGCAATGCTGGCTAACACATCTTAGAGAAAGGGCAAAAGCCTACACAGGAAATGAGGAATGGAGAGAGTAAACCATTTGAGAAACAGTCCCGCAAACACCAAGGCCAGAGGAAAGGGAGGAGGAGGAGGAGGAGGAGGTGCTTCAGGCAATGGTGCAGAGATTGCTGGGCAACCTGTGGGAGAGACCACGGTGGAGCAGACATCCACATGGAGGATCCCGCGCTGGACCAGGAGCCCATGGAGGATCCCACGCTGGACCAGGTGGATATCCCCTGCTGGAAGTGTGGCCTGTGCAGAGCCCACGCTGAAGCAGGCTCCTGGCACCAACTGCGGGCCCTGGAGGACCCCCATGCCGGGGCAGTCTTATCCGGAAGGACTGCAGGCCGTGGACTGGACCTCTGATGGAGCTGGCCTTGAAAGACTGCAGCCTATGGGAAGGACTCATGCTGGAGCAGAGGAGGAGGAGAGAGATGTGAGGAGATGTGAGGAGAAAAGAGTGGCAGGAAGGAACTGTTGTGTCCTGCCACAACGCTCCCCCATTCCACAGTACACTGTGCGGCTTGCGGGTGGAGGAGATGGAGAGCCATGAACGAAGGAGGGAAGTCGAGGCTGTGAAAAAGAGGTGGGCATGGAGGTGTTTTAGAGGGTTTTGGTCTGTTTCTCACCATCCTGCTCTATTTGTAATTGGCACTATGTTAAATGAATCTTCCCCAAGTCGAGCCTGCTTTAAGGGTGGCAGCATTTGGTAAGTAATCCCCCTGTCTTTACCTTGACCCACAACCTTACTTTCACCTGACTTTCTCCTTACTATCTCCTTCTGCCCTGTGGAGGAGGGAGCGTGAGAGATCAGCCGGGTGTGTTTGGAAGCCAGCCAAGGTCTCCCTGGTTCTGCAACAACTATGGTAATTAGAAGTGCCATGTGTGCTTTTTACATTGCCATGCTTTTCTTTTTTTCCTGCTTCCTATCTATGCCATCAGGAGCAGTCTCTTCCTCCCACTGTTGTTCCCTTCAGAGGACGGTGGGCAGTGATGTCAGGTGGCCTTTGTGCTTGTGTACCTGGGCACCAGTGGCAGGTTTAGAGCCATGGGCAGAGCACAGCTCACCAAACCTCCTGCCGTAGCCTCAAATGTACAAGGAGTCCCCACGGTCTGCGCGGGAGGAAAGCCGTGAATGGGAGCTACTCTCTTGATGACCTGCTGTGCTGGTTTTGGCTGAGAAGGGGTTAATTCTCCTCCGGGGTGGGGTGGGGGGTGGGGGGGTGGGGGTGTCGACAACCTTGCCAGCTTCCCGCGCTCTGCCGCGTCGGCGGGAGGCTGGGAGGGGCAAGGCCACGGCCGGGGCGGCTGACCCCGACTGGCCAATGGCACGTTCGTTCCATACCATGTGACACCATGACCAGTATAGCAAGGGGGGGCAATCTGCGGCTCAGAGGAGGCGTGGCTTTGGGTCGGCGGGCGGTGAGCGCTTGCGTCGCTTGTGGTCTCTTTCGGCGGTTCATTCCCCTCCCCTCTCCCTTCCCCTCCCCCCCACCCCGCGTTTCGCGCCTCTCGTTGTTCTCCTTACGTTGCATTTTTGTTGTTGTTTCTTTTAATTTTAATTATTTCACTGTTCTTATCCCAACCCACGAGCGTTACCCTTCTGATTCTCTCCCCCATCTACCGGTGGGGGAGTGAGCGAGCGACTGTGTGGGGCTGAGCTGCCGGCTAAACCACGACACCTGCTCTCTTCAGCTCTTTCTGACTCTGCTAGGAAGAGTCCTGCATGACAACTGGTGACAGAGAAGAAACACCCACTCCCTTGGCTGCCTCAGACCCCCTCCACCTTGCATTTCTTTCCCCAACCATCCAGCCCCTCACTGGCTCTCTTTCCCAGCCCGTTCCCTCTCAACGTCTCCCAGGCAGGTCAGTGCAGATGATCTCGGCTGTCTTTGTAGGCCCAAATTTCTGAGGTTCAAGCACCAAAGGCTGTTCTCCACGAGCGGTAGGCTTCAGGGGAGGAGGGACCTAGGAGAAGGGGCCCAGTACAGTTCTCTTCTCTTGGCAGCCTGGCAGGAGGCCCTTCTGTGCAAGGCTGAGCTGTGGGCAAAGGCCCTCAGCACTCCCGTGGCAGCCCTATTTCCCCTACGCGCCCAGAGATCTGCACCCAAAGATCCTCTTTCTGAGAGGGGCTGGGGTTGGTGGCCTGAGGGAAAAGAGAAGGTGGTGAGAGAGCTTCTGCCATGGAACTGTTCTTCCCTCGCGCGCCAGGATGGGATTGTACTTGCCGTGAGCTGCAGAGAGAGAGCCTGGGCTGTTCTGGTCGGTGCTCTCTCTACAGTACCATGGGAGGAAGGGTCAGTCGCTCACCTGTGTCTTCTTTTAGGCCCATGCAAGAAACCCTTTTTGTCCTGGAGGTGCTCGTTCTGATGGGAGGTGGGGATGTGCAGTGCGCCAGGCACCTCAGCCTTGCAAATCTGTGCAACCACCCGCTGGGCCGCACGGGGCACTGCATGGTGTGGCAGAGGAAGAGGGGATCTGCCCTAGCTATCGTTGCCCTTGGATGTTCTCACTGATTATTCACCCGATTAACACCTGGCTCAGACGCTGGTGCCGTTGGTGGAAGTTTGGGGATTTTTTGATCGTGGGAAGGTTCGTACAGAAAGCAGCCTTCCAGCTCTTCAAGGAGTTAGTCAGCAGGACCCCCTGGGAAGAGGTCCTCAGGGACAAGGGAACAGAAGTGCCGGCAGACCTTGGAAGGTGCATTCCATAGAGCACAGGAGCTCTCAGTTGCCAGGTGTAAGAAATCCGGCAAGGAAGGGAAGAGAGCAGTACGGCTGAGCTGAGATATGCTGGTCAAACTAATGAGCAAGAGGGAACCGCGCAAGCAGTGGAAGCAGTGGAAGCGGGGACAGGTAAGGGATGCAAAGAATAACTAAAGGGCTTCTACAGGTACGACAGCCAGAAAAAGAAGGCTAAAGAAAGTGCACCCGCCCTGCTGAACAAGAATGGTTGCCTAGTATCAAGAGACGAGGAGAGAGCTGAGGTACTCAACAACTTTCTTGCCTCAGTCTTGGCTGGTAGCCTCTCTCCTCAACCCTCTCAAGCCAATGGACCGCAGGATGGAGACGAGGGGGCTAAAGCCCCTCCCACCACCTGAGGAACCGGAACACCCACAAGCCTATGGGACCTGACGAGATGCATCCCAGAGTCCTGAGGGAATTGGCTGGTGGAGCTGCCAAGACACTCTCCATGGTCTCGAAAGGCCATGGCAGTCAGGTGAAGTCCCTGGGGAGTGGAAGAAGGGAAAGAGTGTGTCCATCTTTGAAAAGGGTAGAAAGGAGAACCTGGGGAGCTACCGTCCTGTGAGCCTCACCTCTGAATGGGAAGGGGGGTTGCGGACTCTGCGTTACACATAGTCTCTGCCACTCCTTCCTCTTCACGCTGCTCCCCTGCTCCACGGTGGGGTCCCACCCACGGGAGAAGGTCCTTCACAAAATTCTCCAACGTGGGTCCTTCCACCGGGCTGCATTTCTTCACGGGCTGCTCCACCGTGGGTCCCCCACGGGGTCACAGCTCCTGCCAGAGGACCTGCTCCAGCGTGGGCTTCTCTCCGCAGGAGGGCAGTTCCTGCCAGGAACCTCTTCCAGTGCAAGCTCTTTACGGGGTCACAGTGTCCTTCACGGTACATCCACCGGCTCCGGGGTGAGGTCCTCCGTGGTCAGCCCACGACCTGAGGGCAGGAAGGGCATGAGTGGAACCTCACACGGTTCGTGGGGCGCTGTGTGCCCGAGATGTTATTGTGCGCCAAGCGGTGCCTCCAGGAGTTCCTTTTCTGCTCCCAGGAGACCACGGATGGATGCCAGGATTTAGAGCATTGCCTGCGGCTGAAGGCCAAGGTCCAAAAGGAACTTTCAAAGTATAACTGAAAAGCATAACTAGATGTTAGCATTAACAGTCATTTGCGCCACAAGGCATTTGCGCAGGGAAGGTGGACAGCTGAAACAAGCCATGAGGGCCTTGTGGGGGTGTTGGCTTCGCAGGGAGTGTGGCCGATACTAATCCTGACTTGTGCATTACCTCAGGCCTGCCTATCTGGAGAGCAGCTGGGCCCTGCCAGGTGCTGAAGGGCTATAGGAGGTCGCTATCTCACCTGCCTGTGCCCATGTGTACCGGCCACGGGCTCTAGATGGCGTAATGCAGTGGAGGGGAAGGTGGAGAGGAGGCTGTGGGCTGTCCGTGTGCATTCTTGTCTTCCCATTCCCCACTCCTGCCGCCCTTTGGAGCCATGCTCTCGCTGATAGCCATTGGCTGTGGAGTAGCCAGGGTTGTCTTTGTTAGCTCCAGGGGAAAGGGCACAAACCAAAATCTACTGCGGTGAGTCCCACCCTCCCCTTGCTCCACCTCTTCCCTGAGCAGACTGGAAGAGCTGCCGCAGAAGGAAGGAGGACTCGCAGGCCCAAGCTTGGATGCAGCACAACTTTAATGAGTCCAAAGAAGAAAAGGAGGTGGTTCACAGAGAGCAGCAGGGGCAGCCACTAAGATGCGGTGGAGCTCCTGCAGGGTGTCCATCTGCCCGCCCTGCAGAGGGAGGGAGGCCAACAGGTCCCCGCTAGGCTGGTGTGGGGAGGCGGTGACAGGAAAGGTAAAGAAGAGAGAGAAGGGATTAGAAGAGCAAAACAGTGGCCCGAGGAGGTGAATACAGTGCCCTGAAGCTCTGTCTCCTGTCCAGCAGCACCATGTTCTGAGGTCTTGGAAGTTCTTGGCCAAAGTTGTTGCCAGCCGCTTTAGCAGGGTCGACATCTGCTGCCACAGTAGCGGCTGGTAATGCAGGAGAGGTCAAAGCCCCCGGAGGAGATGGGCACTCCATCACAGCTCAGGATGCTGCCAACAGCAGCGGAGGTGGAGGAGCCCACAACGGTGTTCTGTGGGAAGGAGCTGAGGATGGGGCCGGGCAGGGTCACCACCACGGGGGAGGGCTGGATGACGACGGTGGAGTTCTGGCACTGCCTGACACAGGGCTCATTGCAGCTGTTGGCCAGCGGGGTCGGGCCGCAGGGCGAGCAGGGCAGGCAGGGCTGGCACTTGTCGTAGCAGGACATGTCTCTGGTCCAACGGTGCACCTGGGAGAGAGGGCAGGGAAGAAGCAGAGCACAGGGATACATGAGGGGCAGCACTGCACCCAACCACAGTGGAGCCAAGGCACCTCCTGGCCCAGCACGCGCTGCCCAGCCCAAAGGCCACGAGCCACCTCAACTAAGTCCCAGCCCCTCTCTCTGGAAGACCTCCTCTCCCCTTCCCTCTCCCATGAGAATCAGTTCCCAGCCCTGGGCTAGGACAGCCCATATCGGCTGAGGCACCCATCGAGGAAAGACCTGATCCTGAAGGAGGAGGAGGAGGAGACGAGGCTTCACTCTCACCTGATTCCCAAGGAGAAGGAGGCGAGAGAAGTGGATGAGAGGGCAGAGAGTTGGGCCGCCTTTTATAGTAGACCTGCATTGCCTGAGGCCCAGAGGCACCCTTTGGGGAAGTAATAATTTTCTGACAAGCTCACGTCAAATGCGGACCATCCCGGCCAATGGGACGGGCTGTGTCCTGGCTTCCTGCACTGCTGCCTTTTCATTTCCTGGCTTACGCCACGTGCTTTCCCAGATGAAGGCTTCTGTAAGTGCTGGGAGGAGAGGCCTGAGGATTTCCAGGATGGAAACACGTCAGCGCAGGCAGAAGACTCAGATCAAGTGCTGGCGGCCTGCCGTGCAGGCAGGTGATGATGTGCACCTGGGTCATACCTGTGGGCTTGTTTGTGGCAAAGTTTGCAGGAAATGGGCATCGCTCTCATGCTTCTTGTCCGGGTGCACAAAGGCTCCCATGTGAGAGGTCATGTCACATCTAGCCCCCAGCATCTGCTCAGCAGAGTCCACAGTTGCGGATGTGGACTTGGTGATTGACGGTCGGACTTGGTGATCTTTTGGGGTCTCTTCCAACCTTGACAAGTCTATGTTTTCCTGGCTTGCGTTACGTGACCATACATATTTTGGCGTGCTCCCATGGAGGCACGCACGAGCACACGTCGGTCAGCCTGTACTTGTGTGAGCCTCATCATGGGGACGTGCGCAGGTCACAGCAGGGGGACTGTCCCGTGGTGCGTCCAGGAGAACTGCAGAGTAGCACGTTGCCCTTGCCAGAAGGAGCCCATCTGCAGCTGAACGGTGGTGCCTTTGGCCTGGCAGAGAGCTGCTCAGAGAACCAAAATGCACTCCCTTATGCCCTCTCGCATCCTCCCTTTCTTGCTTTACGTACGGGGAGAAAGAGCAAGAAAGCCTGCCCGCCTATGCAGGCCGTTATCCTGGCATTGTATCCCCTGACGGGGCAGTGTTGCTGGTGACTGGGCGGGACAGAGGCTCCTCATGTCCACGCCAATGCCACCACTCAGCCTGGTGCTGAGTGAGGCAGGGCCTACGACCTCGCACCGAGTGGGTACTGGAGTGAAGGGACCAGGGTCCAGATGATGCTCTGCTGTGAGACGTGGGACTGACTTTCTGGGTGGCACAGGGAGAGTCAGGCAGCTGAGGACGCCTTTGGTGTTGAAGCACCAGGAGTCCCATGCTCCCCACAGAAACCTGAATCTGAGGGCACAGCACCTGTGTCTAGGAAGGCAGGGACATGTGCTTCAGGGCCCAACTGCAGAAACTCTGCTGCTGTTTCATGAGGGAGGTCAGGCAAGTTCCCTCTTTGTGACAGAGGCTGCAGGTACCTTGTAAGGGACCTAAGTGCGTCCTCCACCCTAGTCTGCCTTGTCTTTGCTCCAGCTTAGAGGCAGTGTAACCGAGGGCCGCCCTTCTCCCTTTGTTGACCTTGCTGAGATCATGTCCAGGTGGTGCTGCTGGGAGGCTTCAGCCAGGCCTGACTGCCCTTCCCATGGGAGCCGCTTTCAAACTCAAGTTCAAGGACATTAGATAGCTGTCATATTAGAGCACTTATTCAAACTCTTTAAGCGTGAGGAATAATACCATTTCTCTTAAGCGTATTCAGCATTCCATCCGTGCCTTACTGAAGCCTGGACTGGTTCCTCTCTCTTGGAATTCGTATCCCTCTAACTGTGCCTCATACTCTCTTGGACCCACTGCAGCCTGTTTCTGTGGCAAGGCTTTGGGAGGTGGGAGAGAAGGGTGCAGGGGTGCCCCCTGTGAGAAGAATCCAGTGGCTACCGCCATGTCTGACAGAGCCAGTTCCACCCGGCTCCAACACGGACTATCTGCTGCACAGCGCTGAGCCCGTTAGCAATGCTGGCTAACACATCTTAGAGAAAGGGCAAAAGCCTACACAGGAAATGAGGAATGGAGAGAGTAAACCATTTGAGAAACAGTCCCGCAAACACCAAGGCCAGAGGAAAGGGAGGAGGAGGAGGAGGAGGAGGTGCTTCAGGCAATGGTGTAGAGATTGCTGGGCAACCTGTGGGAGAGACCACGGTGGAGCAGACATCCACATGGAGGATCCCGCGCTGGACCAGGAGCCCATGGAGGATCCCACGCTGGACCAGGTGGATATCCCCTGCTGGAAGTGTGGCCTGTGCAGAGCCCACGCTGAAGCAGGCTCCTGGCACCAACTGCGGGCCCTGGAGGACCCCCATGCCGGGGCAGTCTTATCCGGAAGGGCTGCAGGCCGTGGACTGGACCTATGATGGAGCTGGTCTTGAAAGACTGCAGCCTATGGGAAGGACTCATGCTGGAGCAGAGAAAAATGTGAGGAGAAAAGAGTGGCAGGAAGGAACTGTTGTGTCCTGCCACAACGCTCCCCCATTCCACAGTACAGTGTGCGGCTTGCGGGTGGAGGAGATGGAGAGCCATGAACGAAGGAGGGAAGTCGAGGCTGTGAAAAAGAGGTGGGCATGGAGGTGTTTTAGAGGGTTTTGGTCTGTTTCTCACCATCCTGCTCTATTTGTAATTGGCACTATGTTAAATGAATCTTCCCCAAGTCGAGCCTGCTTTAAGGGTGGCAGCATTTGGTAAGTAATCCCCCTGTCTTTACCTTGACCCACAACCTTACTTTCACCTGACTTTCTCCTTACTATCTCCTTCTGCCCTGTGGAGGAGGGAGCGTGAGAGATCAGCCGGGTGTGTTTGGAAGCCAGCCAAGGTCTCCCTGGTTCTGCAACAACTATGGTAATTAGAAGTGCCATGTGTGCTTTTTACATTGCCATGCTTTTCTTTTTTTCCTGCTTCCTATCTATGCCATCAGGAGCAGTCTCTTCCCCCCACTGTTGTTCCCTTCAGAGGACGGTGGGCAGTGATGTCAGGTGGCCTTTGTGCTTGTGTACCTGGGAACCAGTGGCAGGTTTAGAGCCATGGGCAGAGCACAGCTCACCAAACCTCCTGCCGTAGCCTCAAATGTACAAGGAGTCCCCACGGTCTGCGCGGGAGGAAAGCCGTGAATGGGAGCTACTCTCTTGATGACCTGCTGTGCTGGTTTTGGCTGAGAAGGGGTTAATTCTCCTCCGGGGTGGGGTGGGGGGTGGGGGGGTGGGGGTGTCGACAACCTTGCCAGCTTCCCGCGCTCTGCCGCGTCGGCGGGAGGCTGGGAGGGGCAAGGCCACGGCCGGGGCGGCTGACCCCGACTGGCCAATGGCATGTTCGTTCCATACCATGTGACACCATGACCAGTATAGCAAGGGGGGGCAATCTGCGGCTCAGAGGAGGCGTGGCTTTGGGTCGGCGGGCGGTGAGCGCTTGCGTCGCTTGTGGTCTGTTTCGGCGGTTCATTCCCCTCCCCTCTCCCTTCCCCTCCCCCCCACCCCGCGTTTCGCGCCTCTCGTTGTTCTCTTTACGTTGCATTTTTGTTGTTGTTTCTTTTAATTTTAATTATTTCACTGTTCTTATCCCAACCCACGAGCGTTACCCTTCTGATTCTCTCCCCCATCTACCGGTGGGGGAGTGAGCGAGCGACTGTGTGGGGCTGAGCTGCCGGCTAAACCACGACACCTGCTCTCTTCAGCTCTTTCTGACTCTGCTAGGAAGAGTCCTGCATGACAACTGGTGACAGAGAAGAAACACCCACTCCCTTGGCTGCCTCAGACCCCCTCCACCTTGCATTTCTTTCCCCAACCATCCAGCCCCTCACTGGCTCTCTTTCCCAGCCCGTTCCCTCTCAACGTCTCCCAGGCAGGTCAGTGCAGATGATCTCGGCTGTCTTTGTAGGCCCAAATTTCTGAGGTTCAAGCACCAAAGGCTGTTCTCCACGAGCGGTAGGCTTCAGGGGAGGAGGGACCTAGGAGAAGGGGCCCAGTACAGTTCTCTTCTCTTGGCAGCCTGGCAGGAGGCCCTTCTGTGCAAGGCTGAGCTGTGGGCAAAGGCCCTCAGCACTCCCGTGGCAGCCCTATTTCCCCTACGCGCCCAGAGATCTGCACCCAAAGATCCTCTTTCTGAGAGGGGCTGGGGTTGGTGGCCTGAGGGAAAAGAGAAGGTGGTGAGAGAGCTTCTGCCATGGAACTGTTCTTCCCTCGCGCGCCAGGATGGGATTGTACTTGCCGTGAGCTGCAGAGAGAGAGCCTGGGCTCTTCTGGTCGGTGCTCTCTCTACAGTACCATGGGAGGAAGGGTCAGTCGCTCACCTGTGTCTTCTTTTAGGCCCATGCAAGAAACCCTTTTTGTCCTGGAGGTGCTCGTTCTGATGGGAGGTGGGGATGTGCAGTGCGCCAGGCACCTCAGCCTTGCAAATCTGTGCAACCACCCGCTGGGCCGCACGGGGCACTGCATGGTGTGGCAGAGGAAGAGGGGATCTGCCCTAGCTATCGTTGCCCTTGGATGTTCTCACTGATTATTCACCCGATTAACACCTGGCTCAGACGCTGGTGCCGTTGGTGGAAGTTTGGGGATTTTTTGATCGTGGGAAGGTTCGTACAGAAAGCAGCCTTCCAGCTCTTCAAGGAGTTAGTCAGCAGGACCCCCTGGGAAGAGGTCCTCAGGGACAAGGGAACAGAAGTGCCGGCAGACCTTGGAAGGTGCATTCCATAGAGCACAGGAGCTCTCAGTTGCCAGGTGTAAGAAATCCGGCAAGGAAGGGAAGAGAGCAGTACGGCTGAGCTGAGATATGCTGGTCAAACTAATGAGCAAGAGGGAACCGCGCAAGCAGTGGAAGCAGTGGAAGCGGGGACAGGTAAGGGATGCAAAGAATAACTAAAGGGCTTCTACAGGTACGACAGCCAGAAAAAGAAGGCTAAAGAAAGTGCACCCGCCCTGCTGAACAAGAATGGTTGCCTAGTATCAAGAGACGAGGAGAGAGCTGAGGTACTCAACAACTTTCTTGCCTCAGTCTTGGCTGGTAGCCTCTCTCCTCAACCCTCTCAAGCCAATGGACCGCAGGATGGAGACGAGGGGGCTAAAGCCCCTCCCACCACCTGAGGAACCGGAACACCCACAAGCCTATGGGACCTGACGAGATGCATCCCAGAGTCCTGAGGGAATTGGCTGGTGGAGCTGCCAAGACACTCTCCATGGTCTCGAAAGGCCATGGCAGTCAGGTGAAGTCCCTGGGGAGTGGAAGAAGGGAAAGAGTGTGTCCATCTTGGAAAAGGGTAGAAAGGAGAACCTGGGGAGCTACCGTCCTGTGAGCCTCACCTCTGAATGGGAAGGGGGGTTGCGGACTCTGCGTTACACATAGTCTCTGCCACTCCTTCCTCTTCACGCTGCTCCCCTGCTCCACGGTGGGGTCCCACCCACGGGAGAAGGTCCTTCACAAAATTCTCCAACGTGGGTCCTTCCACCGGGCTGCATTTCTTCACGGGCTGCTCCACCGTGGGTCCCCCACGGGGTCACAGCTCCTGCCAGAGGACCTGCTCCAGCGTGGGCTTCTCTCCGCAGGAGGGCAGTTCCTGCCAGGAACCTCTTCCAGTGCAAGCTCTTTACGGGGTCACAGTGTCCTTCACGGTACATCCACCTGCTCCGGGGTGAGGTCCTCCGTGGTCAGCCCACGACCTGAGGGCAGGAAGGGCATGAGTGGAACCTCACACGGTTCGTGGGGCGCTGTGTGCCCGAGATGTTATTGTGCGCCAAGCGGTGCCTCCAGGAGTTCCTTTTCTGCTCCCAGGAGACCACGGATGGATGCCAGGATTTAGAGCATTGCCTGCGGCTGAAGGCCAAGGTCCAAAAGGAACTTTCAAAGTATAACTGAAAAGCATAACTAGATGTTAGCATTAACAGTCATTTGCGCCACAAGGCATTTGCGCAGGGAAGGTGGACAGCTGAAACAAGCCATGAGGGCCTTGTGGGGGTGTTGGCTTCGCAGGGAGTGTGGCCGATACTAATCCTGACTTGTGCATTACCTCAGGCCTGCCTATCTGGAGAGCAGCTGGGCCCTGCCAGGTGCTGAAGGGCTATAGGAGGTCGCTATCTCACCTGCCTGTGCCCATGTGTACCGGCCACGGGCTCTAGATGGCGTAATGCAGTGGAGGGGAAGGTGGAGAGGAGGCTGTGGGCTGTCCTTGTGCATTCTTGTCTTCCCATTCCCCACTCCTGCCGCCCTTTGGAGCCATGCTCTCGCTGATAGCCATTGGCTGTGGAGTAGCCAGGGTTGTCTTTGTTAGCTCCAGGGGAAAGGGCACAAACCAAAATCTACTGCGGTGAGTCCCACCCTCCCCTTGCTCCACCTCTTCCCTGAGCAGACTGGAAGAGCTGCCGCAGAAGGAAGGAGGACTCGCAGGCCCAAGCTTGGATGCAGCACAACTTTAATGAGTCCAAAGAAGAAAAGGAGGTGGTTCACAGAGAGCAGCAGGGGCAGCCACTAAGATGCGGTGGAGCTCCTGCAGGGTGTCCATCTGCCCGCCCTGCAGAGGGAGGGAGGCCAACAGGTCCCCGCTAGGCTGGTGTGGGGAGGCGGTGACAGGAAAGGTAAAGAAGAGAGAGAAGGGATTAGAAGAGCAAAACAGTGGCCCGAGGAGGTGAATACAGTGCCCTGAAGCTCTGTCTCCTGTCCAGCAGCACCATGTTCTGAGGTCTTGGAAGTTCTTGGCCAAAGTTGTTGCCAGCCGCTTTAGCAGGGTCGACATCTGCTGCCACAGTAGCGGTTCGTAATGCAGGAGAGGTCAAAGCCCCCGGAGTTGATGGGCACTCCATCACAGCTCAGGATGCTGCCAACAGCAGCGGAGGTGGAGGAGCCCACAACGGTGCTCTGTGGGAAGGAGCTGAGGATGGGGCCGGGCAGGGTCACCACCACGGGGGAGGGCTGGATGACGACGGTGGAGTTCTGGCACTGCCTGACACAGGGCTCATTGCAGCTGTTGGCCAGCGGGGTCGGGCCGCAGGGCGAGCAGGGCTGGCACTGGTCGTAGCAGGACATGTCTCTGGTCCAACGGTGCACCTGGGAGAGAGGGCAGGGAAGAAGCAGAGCACAGGGATACATGAGGGGCAGCACTGCACCCAACCACAGTGGAGCCAAGGCACCTCCTGGCCCAGCACGCGCTGCCCAGCCCAAAGGCCACGAGCCACCTCAACTAAGTCCCAGCCCCTCTCTCTGGAAGACCTCCTCTCCCCTTCCCTCTCCCATGAGAATCAGTTCCCAGCCCTGGGCTAGGACAGCCCATATCGGCTGAGGCACCCATCGAGGAAAGACCTGATCCTGAAGGAGGAGGAGGAGGAGACGAGGCTTCACTCTCACCTGATTCCCAAGGAGAAGGAGGCGAGAGAAGTGGATGAGAGGGCAGAGAGTTGGGCTGCCTTTTATAGTAGACCTGCATTGCCTGAGGCCCAGAGGCACCCTTTGGGGAAGTAATAATTTTCTGACAAGCTCACGTCAAATGCGGACCATCCCGGCCAATGGGACGGGCTGTGTCCTGGCTTCCTGCACTGCTGCCTTTTCATTTCCTGGCTTACGCCACGTGCTTTCCCAGATGAAGGCTTCTGTAAGTGCTGGGAGGAGAGGCCTGAGGATTTCCAGGATGGAAACACGTCAGCGCAGGCAGAAGACTCAGATCAAGTGCTGGCGGCCTGCCGTGCAGGCAGGTGATGATGTGCACCTGGGTCATACCTGTGGGCTTGTTTGTGGCAAAGTTTGCAGGAAATGGGCATCGCTCTCATGCTTCTTGTCCGGGTGCACAAAGGCTCCCATGTGAGAGGTCATGTCACATCTAGCCCCCAGCATCTGCTCAGCAGAGTCCACAGTTGCGGATGTGGACTTGGTGATTGACGGTCGGACTTGGTGATCTTTTGGGGTCTTTTCCAACCTTGACGAGTCTATGTTTTCCTGGCTTGCGTTACGTGAGCATACAGATTTTGGCGTGCTCCCATGGAGGCACGCACGAGCACACGTCGGTCAGCCTGTACTTGTGTGAGCCTCATCATGGGGACGTGCGCAGGTCACAGCAGGGGGACTGTCCCGTGGTGCGTCCAGGAGAACTGCAGAGTAGCACGTTGCCCTTGCCAGAAGGAGCCCATCTGCAGCTGAACGGTGGTGCCTTTGGCCTGGCAGAGAGCTGCTCAGAGAACCAAAATGCACTCCCTTATGCCCTCTCGCGTCCTCCCTTTCTTGCTTTACGTACGGGGAGAAAGAGCAAGAAAGCCTGCCCGCCTATGCAGGCCGTTATCTTGGCATTGTATCCCCTGACGGGGCAGTGTTGCTGGTGACTGGGCGGGACAGAGGCTCCTCATGTCCACGCCAATGCCACCACTCAGCCTGGTGCTGAGTGAGGCAGGGCCTACGACCTCGCACCGAGTGGGTACTGGAGTGAAGGGACCAGGGTCCAGATGATGCTCTGCTGTGAGACGTGGGACTGACTTTCTGGGTGGCACAGGGAGAGTCAGGCAGCTGAGGACGCCTTTGGTGTTGAAGCACCAGGAGTCCCATGCTCCCCACAGAAACCTGAATCTGAGGGCACAGCACCTGTGTCTAGGAAGGCAGGGACATGTGCTTCAGGGCCCAACTGCAGAAACTCTGCTGCTGTTTCATGAGGGAGGTCAGGCAAGTTCCCTCTTTGTGACAGAGGCTGCAGGTACCTTGTAAGGGACCTAAGTGCGTCCTCCACCCTAGTCTGCCTTGTCTTTGCTCCAGCTTAGAGGCAGTGTAACCGAGGGCCACCCTTCTCCCTTTGTTGACCTTGCTGAGATCATGTCCAGGTGGTGCTGCTGGGAGGCTTCAGCCAGGCCTGACTGCCCTTCCCATGGGAGCCGCTTTCAGACTCAAGTTCAAGGACAGTAGATAGCTGTCATATTAGAGCACTTATTCAAACTCTTTAAGCGTGAGGAATAATACCATTTCTCTTAAGCTTATTCAGCATTCCATCCGTGCCTTACTGAAGCCTGGACTGGTTCCTCTCTCTTGGAATTCGTATCCCTCTAACTGTGCCTCATACTCTCTTGGACCCACTGCAGCCTGTTTCTGTGGCAAGGCTTTGGGAGGTGGGGGAGAAGGGTGCAGGGGTGCCCCCTGTGAGAAGAATCCAGTGGCTACCGCCATGTCTGACAGAGCCAGTTCCAACCGGCTCCAACACGGACTATCTGCTGCACAGCGCTGAGCCCGTTAGCAATGCTGGCTAACACATCTTAGAGAAAGGGCAAAAGCCTACACAGGAAATGAGGAATGGAGAGAGTAACCCATTTGAGAAACAGTCCCGCAAACACCAAGGCCAGAGGAAAGGGAGGAGGAGGAGGAGGAGGAGGTGCTTCAGGCAATGGTGCAGAGATTGCTGGGCAACCTGTGGGAGAGACCACGGTGGAGCAGACATCCACATGGAGGATCCCGCGCTGGACCAGGAGCCCATGGAGGATCCCACGCTGGACCAGGTGGATATCCCCTGCTGGAAGTGTGGCCTGTGCAGAGCCCACGCTGAAGCAGGCTCCTGGCACCAACTGCGGGCCCTGGAGGACCCCCATGCCGGGGCAGTCTTATCCGGAAGGGCTGCAGGCCGTGGACTGGACCTATGATGGAGCTGGTCTTGAAAGACTGCAGCCTATGGGAAGGACTCATGCTGGAGCAGAGAAAAATGTGAGGAGAAAAGAGCAGCAGGAAGGAACTGTTGTGTCCTGCCACAACGCTCCCCCATTCCACAGTACACTGTGCGGCTTGCGGGTGGAGGAGATGGAGAGCCATGAACGAAGGAGGGAAGTCGAGGCTGTGAAAAAGAGGTGGGCATGGAGGTGTTTTAGAGGGTTTTGGTCTGTTTCTCACCATCCTGCTCTATTTGTAATTGGCACTATGTTAAATGAATCTTCCCCAAGTCGAGCCTGCTTTAAGGGTGGCAGCATTTGGTAAGTAATCCCCCTGTCTTTACCTTGACCCACAACCTTACTTTCACCTGACTTTCTCCTTACTATCTCCTTCTGCCCTGTGGAGGAGGGAGCGTGAGAGATCAGCCGGGTGTGTTTGGAAGCCAGCCAAGGTCTCCCTGGTTCTGCAACAACTATGGTAATTAGAAGTGCCATGTGTGCTTTTTACATTGCCATGCTTTTCTTTTTTTCCTGCTTCCTATCTATGCCATCAGGAGCAGTCTCTTCCTCCCACTGTTGTTCCCTTCAGAGGACGGTGGGCAGTGATGTCAGGTGGCCTTTGTGCTTGTGTACCTGGGCACCAGTGGCAGGTTTAGAGCCATGGGCAGAGCACAGCTCACCAAACCTCCTGCCGTAGCCTCAAATGTACAAGGAGTCCCCACGGTCTGCGCGGGAGGAAAGCCGTGAATGGGAGCTACTCTCTTGATGACCTGCTGTGCTGGTTTTGGCTGAGAAGGGGTTAATTCTCCTCCGGGGTGGGGTGGGGGGTGGGGGGGTGGGGGTGTCGACAACCTTTCCAGCTTCCCGCGCTCTGCCGCGTCGGCGGGAGGCTGGGAGGGGCAAGGCCACGGCCGGGGCGGCTGACCCCGACTGGCCAATGGCACGTTCGTTCCATACCATGTGACACCATGACCAGTATAGCAAGGGGGGGCAATCTGCGGCTCAGAGGAGGCGTGGCTTTGGGTCGGCGGGCGGTGAGCGCTTGCGTCGCTTGTGGTCTCTTTCGGCGGTTCATTCCCCTCCCCTCTCCCTTCCCCTCCCCCCCACCCCGCGTTTCGCGCCTATCGTTGTTCTCCTTACGTTGCATTTTTGTTGTTGTTTCTTTTAATTTTAATTATTTCACTGTTCTTATCCCAACCCACGAGCGTTACCCTTCTGATTCTCTCCCCCATCTACCGGTGGGGGAGTGAGCGAGCGACTGTGTGGGGCTGAGCTGCCGGCTAAACCACGACACCTGCTCTCTTCAGCTCTTTCTGACTCTGCTAGGAAGAGTCCTGCATGACAACTGGTGACAGAGAAGAAACACCCACTCCCTTGGCTGCCTCAGACCCCCTCCACCTTGCATTTCTTTCCCCAACCATCCAGCCCCTCACTGGCTCTCTTTCCCAGCCCGTTCCCTCTCAACGTCTCCCAGGCAGGTCAGTGCAGATGATCTCGGCTGTCTTTGTAGGCCCAAATTTCTGAGGTTCAAGCACCAAAGGCTGTTCTCCACGAGCGGTAGGCTTCAGGGGAGGAGGGACCTAGGAGAAGGGGCCCAGTACAGTTCTCTTCTCTTGGCAGCCTGGCAGGAGGCCCTTCTGTGCAAGGCTGAGCTGTGGGCAAAGGCCCTCAGCACTCCCGTGGCAGCCCTATTTCCCCTACGCGCCCAGAGATCTGCACCCAAAGATCCTCTTTCTGAGAGGGGCTGGGGTTGGTGGCCTGAGGGAAAAGAGAAGGTGGTGAGAGAGCTTCTGCCATGGAACTGTTCTTCCCTCGCGCGCCAGGATGGGATTGTACTTGCCGTGAGCTGCAGAGAGAGAGCCTGGGCTGTTCTGGTCGGTGCTCTCTCTACAGTACCATGGGAGGAAGGGTCAGTCGCTCACCTGTGTCTTCTTTTAGGCCCATGCAAGAAACCCTTTTTGTCCTGGAGGTGCTCGTTCTGATGGGAGGTGGGGATGTGCAGTGCGCCAGGCACCTCAGCCTTGCAAATCTGTGCAACCACCCGCTGGGCCGCACGGGGCACTGCATGGTGTGGCAGAGGAAGAGGGGATCTGCCCTAGCTATCGTTGCCCTTGGATGTTCTCACTGATTATTCACCCGATTAACACCTGGCTCAGACGCTGGTGCCGTTGGTGGAAGTTTGGGGATTTTTTGATCGTGGGAAGGTTCGTACAGAAAGCAGCCTTCCAGCTCTTCAAGGAGTTAGTCAGCAGGACCCCCTGGGAAGAGGTCCTCAGGGACAAGGGAACAGAAGTGCCGGCAGACCTTGGAAGGTGCATTCCATAGAGCACAGGAGCTCTCAGTTGCCAGGTGTAAGAAATCCGGCAAGGAAGGGAAGAGAGCAGTACGGCTGAGCTGAGATATGCTGGTCAAACTAATGAGCAAGAGGGAACCGCGCAAGCAGTGGAAGCAGTGGAAGCGGGGACAGGTAAGGGATGCAAAGAATAACTAAAGGGCTTCTACAGGTACGACAGCCAGAAAAAGAAGGCTAAAGAAAGTGCACCCGCCCTGCTGAACAAGAATGGTTGCCTAGTATCAAGAGACGAGGAGAGAGCTGAGGTACTCAACAACTTTCTTGCCTCAGTCTTGGCTGGTAGCCTCTCTCCTCAACCCTCTCAAGCCAATGGACCGCAGGATGGAGACGAGGGGGCTAAAGCCCCTCCCACCACCTGAGGAACCGGAACACCCACAAGTCTATGGGACCTGACGAGATGCATCCCAGAGTCCTGAGGGAATTGGCTGGTGGAGCTGCCAAGACACTCTCCATGGTCTCGAAAGGCCATGGCAGTCAGGTGAAGTCCCTGGGGAGTGGAAGAAGGGAAAGAGTGTGTCCATCTTTGAAAAGGGTAGAAAGGAGAACCTGGGGAGCTACCGTCCTGTGAGCCTCACCTCTGAATGGGAAGGGGGGTTGCGGACTCTGCGTTACACATAGTCTCTGCCACTCCTTCCTCTTCACGCTGCTCCCCTGCTCCACGGTGGGGTCCCACCCACGGGAGAAGGTCCTTCACAAAATTCTCCAACGTGGGTCCTTCCACCGGGCTGCATTTCTTCACGGGCTGCTCCACCG
The DNA here is from genome assembly GCF_963921805.1 of Phalacrocorax carbo. NCBI lineage: Eukaryota > Metazoa > Chordata > Aves > Suliformes > Phalacrocoracidae > Phalacrocorax > Phalacrocorax carbo. The sequence continues at coordinate 7,007,738 of NC_087537.1, forward strand.
TGGGTCCCCCACGGGGTCACAGCTCCTGCCAGAGGACCTGCTCCAGCGTGGGCTTCTCTCCGCAGGAGGGCAGTTCCTGCCAGGAACCTCTTCCAGTGCAAGCTCTTTACGGGGTCACAGTGTCCTTCACGGTACATCCACCGGCTCCGGGGTGAGGTCCTCCGTGGTCAGCCCACGACCTGAGGGCAGGAAGGGCATGAGTGGAACCTCACACGGTTCGTGGGGCGCTGTGTGCCTGAGATGTTATTGTGCGCCAAGCGGTGCCTCCAGGAGTTCCTTTTCTGCTCCCAGGAGACCACGGATGGATGCCAGGATTTAGAGCATTGCCTGCGGCTGAAGGCCAAGGTCCAAAAGGAACTTTCAAAGTATAACTGAAAAGCATAACTAGATGTTAGCATTAACAGTCATTTGCGCCACAAGGCATTTGCGCAGGGAAGGTGGACAGCTGAAACAAGCCATGAGGGCCTTGTGGGGGTGTTGGCTTCGCAGGGAGTGTGGCCGATACTAATCCTGACTTGTGCATTACCTCAGGCCTGCCTATCTGGAGAGCAGCTGGGCCCTGCCAGGTGCTGAAGGGCTATATGAGGTCGCTATCTCACCTGCCTGTGCCCATGTGTACCGGCCACGGGCTCTAGATGGCGTAATGCAGTGGAGGGGAAGGTGGAGAGGAGGCTGTGGGCTGTCCGTGTGCATTCTTGTCTTCCCATTCCCCACTCCTGCCGCCCTTTGGAGCCATGCTCTCGCTGATAGCCATTGGCTGTGGAGTAGCCAGGGTTGTCTTTGTTAGCTCCAGGGGAAAGGGCACAAACCAAAATCTACTGCGGTGAGTCCCACCCTCCCCTTGCTCCACCTCTTCCCTGAGCAGACTGGAAGAGCTGCTGCAGAAGGAAGGAGGACTCGCAGGCCCAAGCTTGGATGCAGCACAACTTTAATGAGTCCAAAGAAGAAAAGGAGGTGGTTCACAGAGAGCAGCAGGGGCAGCCACTAAGATGCGGTGGAGCTCCTGCAGGGTGTCCATCTGCCCGCCCTGCAGAGGGAGGGAGGCCAACAGGTCCCCGCTAGGCTGGTGTGGGGAGGCGGTGACAGGAAAGGTAAAGAAGAGAGAGAAGGGATTAGAAGAGCAAAACAGTGGCCCGAGGAGGTGAATACAGTGCCCTGAAGCTCTGTCTCCTGTCCAGCAGCACCATGTTCTGAGGTCTTGGAAGTTCTTGGCCAAAGTTGTTGCCAGCCGCTTTAGCAGGGTCGACATCTGCTGCCACAGTAGCGGTTCGTAATGCAGGAGAGGTCAAAGCCCCCGGAGTTGATGGGCACTCCATCACAGCTGAGGATGCTGCCAACAGCAGCGGAGGTGGAGGAGCCCACAACGGTGTTCTGTGGGAAGGAGCTGAGGATGGGGCCGGGCAGGGTCACCACCACGGGGGAGGGCTGGATGACGACGGTGGAGTTCTGGCACTGCCTGACACAGGGCTCATTGCAGCTGTTGGCCAGCGGGGTCGGGCCGCAGGGCGAGCAGGGCTGGCAGGGCTGGCACTGGTCGTAGCAGGACATGTCTCTGGTCCAACGGTGCACCTGTGAGAGTGGGCAGGGAAGAAGCAGAGCACAGGGATACATGAGGGGCAGCACTGCACCCAACCACAGTGGAGCCAAGGCACCTCCTGGCCCAGCACGCGCTGCCCAGCCCAAAGGCCACGAGCCACCTCAACTAAGTCCCAGCCCCTCTCTCTGGAAGACCTCCTCTCCCCTTCCCTCTCCCATGAGAATCAGTTCCCAGCCCTGGGCTAGGACAGCCCATATCGGCTGAGGCACCCATCGAGGAAAGACCTGATCCTGAAGGAGGAGGAGGAGGAGACGAGGCTTCACTCTCACCTGATTCCCAAGGAGAAGGAGGCGAGAGAAGTGGATGAGAGGGCAGAGAGTTGGGCCGCCTTTTATAGTAGACCTGCATTGCCTGAGGCCCAGAGGCACCCTTTGGGGAAGTAATAATTTTCTGACAAGCTCACGTCAAATGCGGACCATCCCGGCCAATGGGACGGGCTGTGTCCTGGCTTCCTGCACTGCTGCCTTTTCATTTCCTGGCTTACGCCACGTGCTTTCCCAGATGAAGGCTTCTGTAAGTGCTGGGAGGAGAGGCCTGAGGATTTCCAGGATGGAAACACGTCAGCGCAGGCAGAAGACTCAGATCAAGTGCTGGCGGCCTGCCGTGCAGGCAGGTGATGATGTGCACCTGGGTCATACCTGTGGGCTTGTTTGTGGCAAAGTTTGCAGGAAATGGGCATCGCTCTCATGCTTCTTGTCCGGGTGCACAAAGGCTCCCATGTGAGAGGTCATGTCACATCTAGCCCCCAGCATCTGCTCAGCAGAGTCCACAGTTGCGGATGTGGACTTGGTGATTGACGGTCGGACTTGGTGATCTTTTGGGGTCTCTTCCAACCTTGACAAGTCTATGTTTTCCTGGCTTGCGTTACGTGACCATACATATTTTGGCGTGCTCCCATGGAGGCACGCACGAGCACACGTCGGTCAGCCTGTACTTGTGTGAGCCTCATCATGGGGACGTGCGCAGGTCACAGCAGGGGGACTGTCCCGTGGTGCGTCCAGGAGAACTGCAGAGTAGCACGTTGCCCTTGCCAGAAGGAGCCCATCTGCAGCTGAACGGTGGTGCCTTTGGCCTGGCAGAGAGCTGCTCAGAGAACCAAAATGCACTCCCTTATGCCCTCTCGCATCCTCCCTTTCTTGCTTTACGTACGGGGAGAAAGAGCAAGAAAGCCTGCCCGCCTATGCAGGCCGTTATCCTGGCATTGTATCCCCTGACGGGGCAGTGTTGCTGGTGACTGGGCGGGACAGAGGCTCCTCATGTCCACGCCAATGCCACCACTCAGCCTGGTGCTGAGTGAGGCAGGGCCTACGACCTCGCACCGAGTGGGTACTGGAGTGAAGGGACCAGGGTCCAGATGATGCTCTGCTGTGAGACGTGGGACTGACTTTCTGGGTGGCACAGGGAGAGTCAGGCAGCTGAGGACGCCTTTGGTGTTGAAGCACCAGGAGTCCCATGCTCCCCACAGAAACCTGAATCTGAGGGCACAGCACCTGTGTCTAGGAAGGCAGGGACATGTGCTTCAGGGCCCAACTGCAGAAACTCTGCTGCTGTTTCATGAGGGAGGTCAGGCAAGTTCCCTCTTTGTGACAGAGGCTGCAGGTACCTTGTAAGGGACCTAAGTGCGTCCTCCACCCTAGTCTGCCTTGTCTTTGCTCCAGCTTAGAGGCAGTGTAACCGAGGGCCGCCCTTCTCCCTTTGTTGACCTTGCTGAGATCATGTCCAGGTGGTGCTGCTGGGAGGCTTCAGCCAGGCCTGACTGCCCTTCCCATGGGAGCCGCTTTCAAACTCAAGTTCAAGGACATTAGATAGCTGTCATATTAGAGCACTTATTCAAACTCTTTAAGCGTGAGGAATAATACCATTTCTCTTAAGCGTATTCAGCATTCCATCCGTGCCTTACTGAAGCCTGGACTGGTTCCTCTCTCTTGGAATTCGTATCCCTCTAACTGTGCCTCATACTCTCTTGGACCCACTGCAGCCTGTTTCTGTGGCAAGGCTTTGGGAGGTGGGGGAGAAGGGTGCAGGGGTGCCCCCTGTGAGAAGAATCCAGTGGCTACCGCCATGTCTGACAGAGCCAGTTCCAACCGGCTCCAACACGGACTATCTGCTGCACAGCGCTGAGCCCGTTAGCAATGCTGGCTAACACATCTTAGAGAAAGGGCAAAAGCCTACACAGGAAATGAGGAATGGAGAGAGTAAACCATTTGAGAAACAGTCCCGCAAACACCAAGGCCAGAGGAAAGGGAGGAGGAGGAGGAGGAGGAGGTGCTTCAGGCAATGGTGCAGAGATTGCTGGGCAACCTGTGGGAGAGACCACGGTGGAGCAGACATCCACATGGAGGATCCCGCGCTGGACCAGGAGCCCATGGAGGATCCCACGCTGGACCAGGTGGATATCCCCTGCTGGAAGTGTGGCCTGTGCAGAGCCCACGCTGAAGCAGGCTCCTGGCACCAACTGCGGGCCCTGGAGGACCCCCATGCCGGGGCAGTCTTATCCGGAAGGACTGCAGGCCGTGGACTGGACCTATGATGGAGCTGGTCTTGAAAGACTGCAGCCTATGGGAAGGACTCATGCTGGAGCAGAGAAAAATGTGAGGAGAAAAGAGCGGCAGGAAGGAACTGTTGTGTCCTGCCACAACGCTCCCCCATTCCACAGTACACTGTGCGGCTTGCGGGTGGAGGAGATGGAGAGCCATGAACGAAGGAGGGAAGTCGAGGCTGTGAAAAAGAGGTGGGCATGGAGGTGTTTTAGAGGGTTTTGGTCTGTTTCTCACCATCCTGCTCTATTTGTAATTGGCACTATGTTAAATGAATCTTCCCCAAGTCGAGCCTGCTTTAAGGGTGGCAGCATTTGGTAAGTAATCCCCCTGTCTTTACCTTGACCCACAACCTTACTTTCACCTGACTTTCTCCTTACTATCTCCTTCTGCCCTGTGGAGGAGGGAGCGTGAGAGATCAGCCGGGTGTGTTTGGAAGCCAGCCAAGGTCTCCCTGGTTCTGCAACAACTATGGTAATTAGAAGTGCCATGTGTGCTTTTTACATTGCCATGCTTTTCTTTTTTTCCTGCTTCCTATCTATGCCATCAGGAGCAGTCTCTTCCTCCCACTGTTGTTCCCTTCAGAGGACGGTGGGCAGTGATGTCAGGTGGCCTTTGTGCTTGTGTACCTGGGAACCAGTGGCAGGTTTAGAGCCATGGGCAGAGCACAGCTCACCAAACCTCCTGCCGTAGCCTCAAATGTACAAGGAGTCCCCACGGTCTGCGCGGGAGGAAAGCCGTGAATGGGAGCTACTCTCTTGATGACCTGCTGTGCTGGTTTTGGCTGAGAAGGGGTTAATTCTCCTCCGGGGTGGGGTGGGGGGTGGGGGGGTGGGGGTGTCGACAACCTTGCCAGCTTCCCGTGCTCTGCCGCGTCGGCGGGAGGCTGGGAGGGGCAAGGCCACGGCCGGGGCGGCTGACCCCGACTGGCCAATGGCATGTTCGTTCCATACCATGTGACACCATGACCAGTATAGCAAGGGGGGGCAATCTGCGGCTCAGAGGAGGCGTGGCTTTGGGTCGGCGGGCGGTGAGCGCTTGCGTCGCTTGTGGTCTCTTTCGGCGGTTCATTCCCCTCCCCTCTCCCTTCCTGTCTCCCCCACCCCAGGTTTCGAGCCTCTCGTTGTTCTCTTTACGTTGCATTTTTGTTGTTGTTTCTTTTAATTTTAATTATTTCACTGTTCTTATCCCAACCCACGAGCGTTACCCTTCTGATTCTCTCCCCCATCTACCGGTGGGGGAGTGAGCGAGCGACTGTGTGGGGCTGAGCTGCCGGCTAAACCACGACACCTGCTCTCTTCAGCTCTTTCTGACTCTGCTAGGAAGAGTCCTGCATGACAACTGGTGACAGAGAAGAAACACCCACTCCCTTGGCTGCCTCAGACCCCCTCCACCTTGCATTTCTTTCCCCAACCATCCAGCCCCTCACTGGCTCTCTTTCCCAGCCCGTTCCCTCTCAACGTCTCACAGGCAGGTCAGTGCAGATGATCTCGGCTGTCTTTGTAGGCCCAAATTTCTGAGGTTCAAGCACCAAAGGCTGTTCTCCACGAGCGGTAGGCGTCAGGGGAGGAGGGACCTAGGAGAAGGGGCCCAGTACAGTTCTCTTCTCTTGGCAGCCTGGCAGGAGGCCCTTCTGTGCAAGGCTGAGCTGTGGGCAAAGGCCCTCAGCACTCCCGTGGCAGCCCTATTTCCCCTACGCGCCCAGAGATCTGCACCCAAAGATCCTCTTTCTGAGAGGGGCTGGGGTTGGTGGCCTGAGGGAAAAGAGAAGGTGGTGAGAGAGCTTCTGCCATGGAACTGTTCTTCCCTCGCGCGCCAGGATGGGATTGTACTTGCCGTGAGCTGCAGAGAGAGAGCCTGGGCTGTTCTGGTCGGTGCTCTCTCTACAGTACCATGGGAGGAAGGGTCAGTCGCTCACCTGTGTCTTCTTTTAGGCCCATGCAAGAAACCCTTTTTGTCCTGGAGGTGCTCGTTCTGATGGGAGGTGGGGATGTGCAGTGCGCCAGGCACCTCAGCCTTGCAAATCTGTGCAACCACCCGCTGGGCCGCACGGGGCACTGCATGGTGTGGCAGAGGAAGAGGGGATCTGCCCTAGCTATCGTTGCCCTTGGATGTTCTCACTGATTATTCACCCGATTAACACCTGGCTCAGACGCTGGTGCCGTTGGTGGAAGTTTGGGGATTTTTTGATCGTGGGAAGGTTCATACAGAAAGCAGCCTTCCAGCTCCTCAAGGAGTTAGTCAGCAGGACCCCCTGGGAAGAGGTCCTCAGGGACAAGGGAACAGAAGTGCCGGCAGACCTTGGAAGGTGCATTCCATAGAGCACAGGAGCTCTCAGTTGCCAGGTGTAAGAAATCCGGCAAGGAAGGGAAGAGAGCAGTACGGCTGAGCTGAGATATGCTGGTCAAACTAATGAGCAAGAGGGAACCGCGCAAGCAGTGGAAGCGGGGACAGGTAAGGAATGCAAAGAATAACTAAAGGGCTTCTACAGGTACGACAGCCAGAAAAAGAAGGCTAAAGAAAGTGCACCCGCCCTGCTGAACAAGAATGGTTGCCTAGTATCAAGAGACGAGGAGAGAGCTGAGGTACTCAACAACTTTCTTGCCTCAGTCTTGGCTGGTAGCCTCTCTCCTCAACCCTCTCAAGCCAATGGACCGCAGGATGGAGACGAGGGGGCTAAAGCCCCTCCCACCACCTGAGGAACCGGAACACCCACAAGTCTATGGGACCTGACGAGATGCATCCCAGAGTCCTGAGGGAATTGGCTGGTGGAGCTGCCAAGACACTCTCCATGGTCTCGAAAGGCCATGGCAGTCAGGTGAAGTCCCTGGGGAGTGGAAGAAGGGAAAGAGTGTGTCCATCTTTGAAAAGGGTAGAAAGGAGAACCTGGGGAGCTACCGTCCTGTGAGCCTCACCTCTGAATGGGAAGGGGGGTTGCGGACTCTGCGTTACACATAGTCTCTGCCACTCCTTCCTCTTCACGCTGCTCCCCTGCTCCACGGTGGGGTCCCACCCACGGGAGAAGGTCCTTCACAAAATTCTCCAACGTGGGTCCTTCCACCGGGCTGCATTTCTTCACGGGCTGCTCCACCGTGGGTCCCCCACGGGGTCACAGCTCCTGCCAGAGGACCTGCTCCAGCGTGGGCTTCTCTCCGCAGGAGGGCAGTTCCTGCCAGGAACCTCTTCCAGTGCAAGCTCTTTACGGGGTCACAGTGTCCTTCACGGTACATCCACCGGCTCCGGGGTGAGGTCCTCCGTGGTCAGCCCACGACCTGAGGGCAGGAAGGGCATGAGTGGAACCTCACACGGTTCGTGGGGCGCTGTGTGCCCGAGATGTTATTGTGCGCCAAGCGGTGCCTCCAGGAGTTCCTTTTCTGCTCCCAGGAGACCACGGATGGATGCCAGGATTTAGAGCATTGCCTGCGGCTGAAGGCCAAGGTCCAAAAGGAACTTTCAAAGTATAACTGAAAAGCATAACTAGATGTTAGCATTAACAGTCATTTGCGCCACAAGGCATTTGCGCAGGGAAGGTGGACAGCTGAAACAAGCCATGAGGGCCTTGTGGGGGTGTTGGCTTCGCAGGGAGTGTGGCCGATACTAATCCTGACTTGTGCATTACCTCAGGCCTGCCTATCTGGAGAGCAGCTGGGCCCTGCCAGGTGCTGAAGGGCTATAGGAGGTCGCTATCTCACCTGCCTGTGCCCATGTGTACCGGCCACGGGCTCTAGATGGCGTAATGCAGTGGAGGGGAAGGTGGAGAGGAGGCTGTGGGCTGTCCGTGTGCATTCTTGTCTTCCCATTCCCCACTCCTGCCGCCCTTTGGAGCCATGCTCTCGCTGATAGCCATTGGCTGTGGAGTAGCCAGGGTTGTCTTTGTTAGCTCCAGGGGAAAGGGCACAAACCAAAATCTACTGCGGTGAGTCCCACCCTCCCCTTGCTCCACCTCTTCCCTGAGCAGACTGGAAGAGCTGCCGCAGAAGGAAGGAGGACTCGCAGGCCCAAGCTTGGATGCAGCACAACTTTAATGAGTCCAAAGAAGAAAAGGAGGTGGTTCACAGAGAGCAGCAGGGGCAGCCACTAAGATGCGGTGGAGCTCCTGCAGGGTGTCCATCTGCCCGCCCTGCAGAGGGAGGGAGGCCAACAGGTCCCCGCTAGGCTGGTGTGGGGAGGCGGTGACAGGAAAGGTAAAGAAGAGAGAGAAGGGATTAGAAGAGCAAAACAGTGGCCCGAGGAGGTGAATACAGTGCCCTGAAGCTCTGTCTCCTGTCCAGCAGCACCATGTTCTGAGGTCTTGGAAGTTCTTGGCCAAAGTTGTTGCCAGCCGCTTTAGCAGGGTCGACATCTGCTGCCACAGTAGCGGCTGGTAATGCAGGAGAGGTCAAAGCCCCCGGAGTTGATGGGCACTCCATCACAGCTCAGGATGCTGCCAACAGCAGCGGAGGTGGAGGAGCCCACAACGGTGCTCTGTGGGAAGGAGCTGAGGATGGGGCCGGGCAGGGTCACCACCACGGGGGAGGGCTGGATGACGACGGTGGAGTTCTGGCACTGCCTGACACAGGGCTCATTGCAGCTGTTGGCCAGCGGGGTCGGGCCACAGGGCGAGCAGGGCTGGCAGGGCTGGCACTTGTCGTAGCAGGACATGTCTCTGGTCCAACGGTGCACCTGGGAGAGAGGGCAGGGGGAAGAAGCAGAGCACAGGGATACATGAGGGGCAGCGCTGCACCCAACCACAGTGGAGCCAAGGCACCTCCTGGCCCAGCACGCGCTGCCCAGCCCAAAGGCCACGAGCCACCTCAACTAAGTCCCAGCCCCTCTCTCTGGAAGACCTCCTCTCCCCTTCCCTCTCCCATGAGAATCAGTTCCCAGCCCTGGGCTAGGACAGCCCATATCGGCTGAGGCACCCATCGAGGAAAGACCTGATCCTGAAGGAGGAGGAGGAGGAGACGAGGCTTCACTCTCACCTGATTCCCAAGGAGAAGGAGGCGAGAGAAGTGGATGAGAGGGCAGAGAGTTGGGCCGCCTTTTATAGTAGACCTGCATTGCCTGAGGCCCAGAGGCACCCTTTGGGGAAGTAATAATTTTCTGACAAGCTCACGTCAAATGCGGACCATCCCGGCCAATGGGACGGGCTGTGTCCTGGCTTCCTGCACTGCTGCCTTTTCATTTCCTGGCTTACGCCACGTGCTTTCCCAGATGAAGGCTTCTGTAAGTGCTGGGAGGAGAGGCCTGAGGATTTCCAGGATGGAAACACGTCAGCGCAGGCAGAAGACTCAGATCAAGTGCTGGCGGCCTGCCGTGCAGGCAGGTGATGATGTGCACCTGGGTCATACCTGTGGGCTTGTTTGTGGCAAAGTTTGCAGGAAATGGGCATCGCTCTCATGCTTCTTGTCCGGGTGCACAAAGGCTCCCATGTGAGAGGTCATGTCACATCTAGCCCCCAGCATCTGCTCAGCAGAGTCCACAGTTGCGGATGTGGACTTGGTGATTGACGGTCGGACTTGGTGATCTTTTGGGGTCTTTTCCAACCTTGACGAGTCTATGTTTTCCTGGCTTGCGTTACGTGAGCATACAGATTTTGGCGTGCTCCCATGGAGGCACGCACGAGCACACGTCGGTCAGCCTGTACTTGTGTGAGCCTCATCATGGGGACGTGCGCAGGTCACAGCAGGGGGACTGTCCCGTGGTGCGTCCAGGAGAACTGCAGAGTAGCACGTTGCCCTTGCCAGAAGGAGCCCATCTGCAGCTGAACGGTGGTGCCTTTGGCCTGGCAGAGAGCTGCTCAGAGAACCAAAATGCACTCCCTTATGCCCTCTCGCGTCCTCCCTTTCTTGCTTTACGTACGGGGAGAAAGAGCAAGAAAGCCTGCCCGCCTATGCAGGCCGTTATCCTGGCATTGTATCCCCTGACGAGGCAGTGTTGCTGGTGACTGGGCGGGACAGAGGCTCCTCATGTCCACGCCAATGCCACCACTCAGCCTGGTGCTGAGTGAGGCAGGGCCTACGACCTCGCACCGAGTGGGTACTGGAGCGAAGGGACCAGGGTCCAGATGATGCTCTGCTGTGAGACGTGGGACTGACTTTCTGGGTGGCACAGGGAGAGTCAGGCAGCTGAGGACGCCTTTGGTGTTGAAGCACCAGGAGTCCCATGCTCCCCACAGAAACCTGAATCTGAGGGCACAGCACCTGTGTCTAGGAAGGCAGGGACATGTGCTTCAGGGCCCAACTGCAGAAACTCTGCTGCTGTTTCATGAGGGAGGTCAGGCAAGTTCCCTCTTTGTGACAGAGGCTGCAGGTACCTTGTAAGGGACCTAAGTGCGTCCTCCACCCTAGTCTGCCTTGTCTTTGCTCCAGCTTAGAGGCAGTGTAACCGAGGGCCACCCTTCTCCCTTTGTTGACCTTGCTGAGATCATGTCCAGGTGGTGCTGCTGGGAGGCTTCAGCCAGGCCTGACTGCCCTTCCCATGGGAGCCGCTTTCAAACTCAAGTTCAAGGACAGTAGATAGCTGTCATATTAGAGCACTTATTCAAACTCTTTAAGCGTGAGGAATAATACCATTTCTCTTAAGCTTATTCAGCATTCCATCCGTGCCTTACTGAAGCCTGGACTGGTTCCTCTCTCTTGGAATTCGTATCCCTCTAACTGTGCCTCATACTCTCTTGGACCCACTGCAGCCTGTTTCTGTGGCAAGGCTTTGGGAGGTGGGGGAGAAGGGTGCAGGGGTGCCCCCTGTGAGAAGAATCCAGTGGCTACCGCCATGTCTGACAGAGCCAGTTCCAACCGGCTCCAACACGGACTATCTGCTGCACAGCGCTGAGCCCGTTAGCAATGCTGGCTAACACATCTTAGAGAAAGGGCAAAAGCCTACACAGGAAATGAGGAATGGAGAGAGTAAACCATTTGAGAAACAGTCCTGCAAACACCAAGGCCAGAGGAAAGGGAGGAGGAGGAGGAGGAGGAGGAGGTGCTTCAGGCAATGGTGCAGAGATTGCTGGGCAACCTGTGGGAGAGACCACGGTGGAGCAGACATCCACATGGAGGATCCCGCGCTGGACCAGGAGCCCATGGAGGATCCCACGCTGGACCAGGTGGATATCCCCTGCTGGAAGTGTGGCCTGTGCAGAGCCCACGCTGAAGCAGGCTCCTGGCACCAACTGCGGGCCCTGGAGGACCCCCATGCCGGGGCAGTCTTATCCGGAAGGACTGCAGGCCGTGGACTGGACCTATGATGGAGCTGGTCTTGAAAGACTGCAGCCTATGGGAAGGACTCATGCTGGAGCAGAGAAAAATGTGAGGAGAAAAGAGTGGCAGGAAGGAACTGTTGTGTCCTGCCACAACGCTCCCCCATTCCACAGTACACTGTGCGGCTTGCGGGTGGAGGAGATGGAGAGCCATGAACGAAGGAGGGAAGTCGAGGCTGTGAAAAAGAGGTGGGCATGGAGGTGTTTTAGAGGGTTTTGGTCTGTTTCTCACCATCCTGCTCTATTTGTAATTGGCACTATGTTAAATGAATCTTCCCCAAGTCGAGCCTGCTTTAAGGGTGGCAGCATTTGGTAAGTAATCCCCCTGTCTTTACCTTGACCCACAACCTTACTTTCACCTGACTTTCTCCTTACTATCTCCTTCTGCCCTGTGGAGGAGGGAGCGTGAGAGATCAGCCGGGTGTGTTTGGAAGCCAGCCAAGGTCTTCCTGGTTCTGCAACAACTATGGTAATTAGAAGTGCCATGTGTGCTTTTTACATTGCCATGCTTTTCTTTTTTTCCTGCTTCCTATCTATGCCATCAGGAGCAGTCTCTTCCTCCCACTGTTGTTCCCTTCAGAGGACGGTGGGCAGTGATGTCAGGTGGCCTTTGTGCTTGTGTACCTGGGAACCAGTGGCAGGTTTAGAGCCATGGGCAGAGCACAGCTCACCAAACCTCCTGCCGTAGCCTCAAATGTACAAGGAGTCCCCACGGTCTGCGCGGGAGGAAAGCCGTGAATGGGAGCTACTCTCTTGATGACCTGCTGTGCTGGTTTTGGCTGAGAAGGGGTTAATTCTCCTCCGGGGTGGGGTGGGGGGTGGGGGGGTGGGGGTGTCGACAACCTTGCCAGCTTCCCGCGCTCTGCCGCGTCGGCGGGAGGCTGGGAGGGGCAAGGCCACGGCCGGGGCGGCTGACCCCGACTGGCCAATGGCATGTTCGTTCCATACCATGTGACACCATGACCAGTATAGCAAGGGGGGGCAATCTGCGGCTCAGAGGAGGCGTGGCTTTGGGTCGGCGGGCGGTGAGCGCTTGCGTCGCTTGTGGTCTCTTTCGGCGGTTCATTCCCCTCCCCTCTCCCTTCCTGTCTCCCCCACCCCAGGTTTCGAGCCTCTCGTTGTTCTCTTTACGTTGCATTTTTGTTGTTGTTTCTTTTAATTTTAATTATTTCACTGTTCTTATCCCAACCCACGAGCGTTACCCTTCTGATTCTCTCCCCCATCTACCGGTGGGGGAGTGAGCGAGCGACTGTGTGGGGCTGAGCTGCCGGCTAAACCACGACACCTGCTCTCTTCAGCTCTTTCTGACTCTGCTAGGAAGAGTCCTGCATGACAACTGGTGACAGAGAAGAAACACCCACTCCCTTGGCTGCCTCAGACCCCCTCCACCTTGCATTTCTTTCCCCAACCATCCAGCCCCTCACTGGCTCTCTTTCCCAGCCCGTTCCCTCTCAACGTCTCACAGGCAGGTCAGTGCAGATGATCTCGGCTGTCTTTGTAGGCCCAAATTTCTGAGGTTCAAGCACCAAAGGCTGTTCTCCACGAGCGGTAGGCGTCAGGGGAGGAGGGACCTAGGAGAAGGGGCCCAGTACAGTTCTCTTCTCTTGGCAGCCTGGCAGGAGGCCCTTCTGTGCAAGGCTGAGCTGTGGGCAAAGGCCCTCAGCACTCCCGTGGCAGCCCTATTTCCCCTACGCGCCCAGAGATCTGCACCCAAAGATCCTCTTTCTGAGAGGGGCTGGGGTTGGTGGCCTGAGGGAAAAGAGAAGGTGGTGAGAGAGCTTCTGCCATGGAACTGTTCTTCCCTCGCGCGCCAGGATGGGATTGTACTTGCCGTGAGCTGCAGAGAGAGAGCCTGGGCTGTTCTGGTCGGTGCTCTCTCTACAGTACCATGGGAGGAAGGGTCAGTCGCTCACCTGTGTCTTCTTTTAGGCCCATGCAAGAAACCGTTTTTGTCCTGGAGGTGCTCGTTCTGATGGGAGGTGGGGATGTGCAGTGCGCCAGGCACCTCAGCCTTGCAAATCTGTGCAACCACCCGCTGGGCCGCACGGGGCACTGCATGGTGTGGCAGAGGAAGAGGGGATCTGCCCTAGCTATCGTTGCCCTTGGATGTTCTCACTGATTATTCACCCGATTAACACCTGGCTCAGACGCTGGTGCCGTTGGTGGAAGTTTGGGGATTTTTTGATCGTGGGAAGGTTCATACAGAAAGCAGCCTTCCAGCTCCTCAAGGAGTTAGTCAGCAGGACCCCCTGGGAAGAGGTCCTCAGGGACAAGGGAACAGAAGTGCCGGCAGACCTTGGAAGGTGCATTCCATAGAGCACAGGAGCTCTCAGTTGCCAGGTGTAAGAAATCCGGCAAGGAAGGGAAGAGAGCAGTACGGCTGAGCTGAGATATGCTGGTCAAACTAATGAGCAAGAGGGAACCGCGCAAGCAGTGGAAGCAGTGGAAGCGGGGACAGGTAAGGGATGCAAAGAATAACTAAAGGGCTTCTACAGGTACGACAGCCAGAAAAAGAAGGCTAAAGAAAGTGCACCCGCCCTGCTGAACAAGAATGGTTGCCTAGTATCAAGAGACGAGGAGAGAGCTGAGGTACTCAACAACTTTCTTGCCTCAGTCTTGGCTGGTAGCCTCTCTCCTCAACCCTCTCAAGCCAATGGACCGCAGGATGGAGACGAGGGGGCTAAAGCCCCTCCCACCACCTGAGGAACCGGAACACCCACAAGTCTATGGGACCTGACGAGATGCATCCCAGAGTCCTGAGGGAATTGGCTGGTGGAGCTGCCAAGACACTCTCCATGGTCTCGAAAGGCCATGGCAGTCAGGTGAAGTCCCTGGGGAGTGGAAGAAGGGAAAGAGTGTGTCCATCTTTGAAAAGGGTAGAAAGGAGAACCTGGGGAGCTACCGTCCTGTGAGCCTCACCTCTGAATGGGAAGGGGGGTTGCGGACTCTGCGTTACACATAGTCTCTGCCACTCCTTCCTCTTCACGCTGCTCCCCTGCTCCACGGTGGGGTCCCACCCACGGGAGAAGGTCCTTCACAAAATTCTCCAACGTGGGTCCTTCCACCGGGCTGCATTTCTTCACGGGCTGCTCCACCGTGGGTCCCCCACGGGGTCACAGCTCCTGCCAGAGGACCTGCTCCAGCGTGGGCTTCTCTCCGCAGGAGGGCAGTTCCTGCCAGGAACCTCTTCCAGTGCAAGCTCTTTACGGGGTCACAGTGTCCTTCACGGTACATCCACCTGCTCCGGGGTGAGGTCCTCCGTGGTCAGCCCACGACCTGAGGGCAGGAAGGGCATGAGTGGAACCTCACACGGTTCGTGGGGCGCTGTGTGCCTGAGATGTTATTGTGCGCCAAGCGGTGCCTCCAGGAGTTCCTTTTCTGCTCCCAGGAGACCACGGATGGATGCCAGGATTTAGAGCATTGCCTGCGGCTGAAGGCCAAGGTCCAAAAGGAACTTTCAAAGTATAACTGAAAAGCATAACTAGATGTTAGCATTAACAGTCATTTGCGCCACAAGGCATTTGCGCAGGGAAGGTGGACAGCTGAAACAAGCCATGAGGGCCTTGTGGGGGTGTTGGCTTCGCAGGGAGTGTGGCCGATACTAATCCTGACTTGTGCATTACCTCAGGCCTGCCTATCTGGAGAGCAGCTGGGCCCTGCCAGGTGCTGAAGGGCTATATGAGGTCGCTATCTCACCTGCCTGTGCCCATGTGTACCGGCCACGGGCTCTAGATGGCGTAATGCAGTGGAGGGGAAGGTGGAGAGGAGGCTGTGGGCTGTCCGTGTGCATTCTTGTCTTCCCATTCCCCACTCCTGCCGCCCTTTGGAGACATGCTCTCGCTGATAGCCATTGGCTGTGGAGTAGCCAGGGTTGTCTTTGTTAGCTCCAGGGGAAAGGGCACAAACCAAAATCTACTGCGGTGAGTCCCACCCTCCCCTTGCTCCACCTCTTCCCTGAGCAGACTGGAAGAGCTGCCGCAGAAGGAAGGAGGACTCGCAGGCCCAAGCTTGGATGCAGCACAACTTTAATGAGTCCAAAGAAGAAAAGGAGGTGGTTCACAGAGAGCAGCAGGGGCAGCCACTAAGATGCGGTGGAGCTCCTGCAGGGTGTCCATCTGCCCGCCCTGCAGAGGGAGGGAGGCCAACAGGTCCCCGCTAGGCTGGTGTGGGGAGGCGGTGACAGGAAAGGTAAAGAAGAGAGAGAAGGGATTAGAAGAGCAAAACAGTGGCCCGAGGAGGTGAATACAGTGCCCTGAAGCTCTGTCTCCTGTCCAGCAGCACCATGTTCTGAGGTCTTGGAAGTTCTTGGCCAAAGTTGTTGCCAGCCGCTTTAGCAGGGTCGACATCTGCTGCCACAGTAGCGGCTGGTAATGCAGGAGAGGTCAAAGCCCCCGGAGGAGATGGGCACTCCATCACAGCTCAGGATGCTGCCAACAGCAGCGGAGGTGGAGGAGCCCACAACGGTGTTCTGTGGGAAGGAGCTGAGGATGGGGCCGGGCAGGGTCACCACCACGGGGGAGGGCTGGATGACGACGGTGGAGTTCTGGCACTGCCTGACACAGGGCTCATTGCAGCTGTTGGCCAGCGGGGTCGGGCCACAGGGCGAGCAGGGCTGGCAGGGCTGGCACTGGTCGTAGCAGGACATGTCTCTGGTCCAACGGTGCACCTGGGAGAGAGGGCAGGGGGAAGAAGCAGAGCACAGGGATACATGAGGGGCAGCACTGCACCCAACCACAGTGGAGCCAAGGCACCTCCTGGCCCAGCACGCGCTGCCCAGCCCAAAGGCCACGAGCCACCTCAACTAAGTCCCAGCCCCTCTCTCTGGAAGACCTCCTCTCCCCTTCCCTCTCCCATGAGAATCAGTTCCCAGCCCTGGGCTAGGACAGCCCATATCGGCTGAGGCACCCATCGAGGAAAGACCTGATCCTGAAGGAGGAGGAGGAGGAGACGAGGCTTCACTCTCACCTGATTCCCAAGGAGAAGGAGGCGAGAGAAGTGGATGAGAGGGCAGAGAGTTGGGCTGCCTTTTATAGTAGACCTGCATTGCCTGAGGCCCAGAGGCACCCTTTGGGGAAGTAATAATTTTCTGACAAGCTCACGTCAAATGCGGACCATCCCGGCCAATGGGACGGGCTGTGTCCTGGCTTCCTGCACTGCTGCCTTTTCATTTCCTGGCTTACGCCACGTGCTTTCCCAGATGAAGGCTTCTGTAAGTGCTGGGATGAGAGGCCTGAGGATTTCCAGGATGGAAACACGTCAGCGCAGGCAGAAGACTCAGATCAAGTGCTGGCGGCCTGCCGTGCAGGCAGGTGATGATGTGCACCTGGGTCATACCTGTGGGCTTGTTTGTGGCAAAGTTTGCAGGAAATGGGCATCGCTCTCATGCTTCTTGTCCAGGTGCACAAAGGCTCCCATGTGAGAGGTCATGTCACATCTAGCCCCCAGCATCTGCTCAGCAGAGTCCACAGTTGCGGATGTGGACTTGGTGATTGACGGTCGGACTTGGTGATCTTTTGGGGTCTTTTCCAACCTTGACGAGTCTATGTTTTCCTGGCTTGCGTTACGTGAGCATACAGATTTTGGCGTGCTCCCATGGAGGCACGCACGAGCACACGTCGGTCAGCCTGTACTTGTGTGAGCCTCATCATGGGGACGTGCGCAGGTCACAGCAGGGGGACTGTCCCGTGGTGCGTCCAGGAGAACTGCAGAGTAGCACGTTGCCCTTGCCAGAAGGAGCCCATCTGCAGCTGAACGGTGGTGCCTTTGGCCTGGCAGAGAGCTGCTCAGAGAACCAAAATGCACTCCCTTATGCCCTCTCGCATCCTCCCTTTCTTGCTTTACGTACGGGGAGAAAGAGCAAGAAAGCCTGCCCGCCTATGCAGGCCGTTATCCTGGCATTGTATCCCCTGACGGGGCAGTGTTGCTGGTGACTGGGCGGGACAGAGGCTCCTCATGTCCATGCCAATGCCACCACTCAGCCTGGTGCTGAGTGAGGCAGGGCCTACGACCTCGCACCGAGTGGGTATTGGAGAGCCTGGGCTGTTCTGGTCGGTGCTCTCTCTACAGTACCATGGGAGGAAGGGTCAGTCGCTCACCTGTGTCTTCTTTTAGGCCCATGCAAGAAACCGTTTTTGTCCTGGAGGTGCTCGTTCTGATGGGAGGTGGGGATGTGCGGTGCGCCAGGCACCTCAGCCTTGCAAATCTGTGCAACCACCCGCTGGGCCGCACGGGGCACTGCATGGTGTGGCAGAGGAAGAGGGGATCTGCCCTACCTATCGTTGCCCTTGGATGCATAGCATGCCCCTTACTTTTTGAGATGGGTTAGAAGGTGAGGAGGAGAGTGAGGCTCTGTGCTCTAGTCAAGTTGATTTCTCATACCCTGTTCTCTTTTGATCCTCATCGTCATCTTCTCTCTGGGTCTTCTCCCTCAGCACAGCTCCACCTAGAGCAAGAGGAATTGCCTTGATTTCTTGTGCGGCTGCTGACCTCCGAGGGCCTCTTGCAGCACTGGATACCTCCCTTGAAAACAGTACGAGTTGGAATCACCATCTGTGGGACATGCTCTGATGCCAAAGTGAATATTTCTGGGCAGAAGTGCAGCAAGGCAAGGGCTGGTGGGCACTGGCTGAGGAGTAGCCAGGAATGTTGTCCTCAGCTCCAAGGGACCCTGGCTATAGGAGGCCAACAGGCAGTGTGTCCTACCCTCCCAGTTCTCTAGAAATGAGAAGGGGTATTCTTGCTTACCCATTTGTTCCCTCTTAGCTTATCTCCTTTCTCCCTGGATACCTTTAGAGAGCATCCAGAGAGGAAATAATCATGCACAGAGCCAGAGGCAGGCTTGCGAGGCAGGGCCACAGTGAAAGTGTCACCGTGGATAGCCTAGAGTCAATGTCCCATGATCAAGGAAGAGTTCCCACAGGGTACTCCTCTGGGTGCCCCACAGAGGGAGAGAGGCAGGCAGATCTCCCCTAAGCAGTTTTTGGTGGGCCTCATGGCCGGGGGAGTGGAAAACAACAAAGGAAAAGGAGGGTAAGGAGAGAGTGGGGTAAAGGAACGAGAAGCATTGGCCGCATTTTCAGAGAGCTCAGGATGGCCCTTTCCAAAGGGCTGACACCCTCTGCAGGAGGAGTGGGGCATGCTCAGTCCCTCTCATAGCAATGGCTAGCATCTGCATTGTTCAGTCTGACATGATCTTCTGGGTTCCTGGAGGTCCTTGTCTGGTCTATCACTGGTGGCTTTAGCAAGGGGGGGCCCCTTCTGCTGTTACAGTAGCAGCTGGTGATGCAGGGAGGTCACAGCACCCAGAGGTGATGGGCACTCCCTGAGAGCTGAGGATGCTGCCAACAGCAGCAGATGTGGAGAGTCCCGTGTGTGTTCTGTGGGAAGGAGCTGAGGAGGGGGCCAGGAAGAATCACCACCACAGGAGAGAGCTTGATGACAGTGGTGGAGTTCTGGCATTGTCTGACACAGGGCTCGTTGTAGCTGTTGGCCAGCGGGGTCGGGACACAGGGCGAGCAGGGCGGACACAGCTGGCATGGCTGGCACTTGTTGGAGCAGGACATGCATCCAGGCTGGCAATGCACCTGGGCGAGAGGGCAGGGAAGAAGCAAGACACCTTCAGGAACAGCCTGCAAACCCACCAAAAGGCAGACAAGACACCTGTCTGGTTGGGTCATTGAGGCTCTGCAGGAGGGAACAGAGGCTTCATTGCCTCAGCCCAAGGGGGTCCTTCAGATAGCAGCCAGGCCAGGGATGCTCCTGTCTAGCCTGCAGCCAAAAGCCTACCTCAGCCCAGCCTCAGCCTATTTCCATGACAGGCTCTTTCTCCTCAACGACCATGAGCACAGAGCAGTAACATAAGATCAAGGAGCCTGTATCAACTAAAATGTCCTTGAAAGCAAGACCACATCCCAAGGAGGAAATGGATGAGAAAGGGGGTTCCAACTCACCTGGTTCACAAGGAGAAGGAGGTGACAGAAGTGATAGAGTGAGCAGCCAGGTTATCTGTCTTTATATGGGTCTAACACTGCCTCAAGCCCAAAGGTAAGTTCTGCACAAGTGACAATATTCCTACATGCTTCTAATGAACAGAAACATCCCAGGGATGTGTTGCTGTTTTACTCTGCACTGCCTTTGCATTTCCTGGTTTATGTCATGCCCATTCCATCATGGACAACTGTTTCAAGCGCTCAGATGAAAGCCCGCAAGATTCTCAGGGCATGGATGTGTCAGCATGTGCAGAAGACAAAAAACTAAGTGCCAGAGGGCTCCAGTGGAGGAAAGTGATGTCAGCTTGGGGCATTCTGGTGGTTTTCTTTTTTTATGACCCTGGCAACAGGAAGGGCTCCATCTGCTCCGAGCCCTGCAAACTTCACTGTGTCTGCGGAGAGTCAACATTGTTTTCATTTAAGAACCAAAGGGCGTAAAAGGAGCTCTAGGACTCCATGCTTTTTGTAATATCTGCAAGTTCCTTTTGACGTATTGTGTTTACATAGATTTTTAGAGGAAGAAAGAAAAAGAGACCATATAGACCTTCTTTTCTAGAATTATTTAATAAACTAAAGTCAGGTTGGAAGGGCTTTGAGTCACGGATCTATTGAAAGATGTTTCTGCCCATGGCTACGCTCATGACTCCTGGGAGCCAAGGATCCATCACTGCGTGGGCCATGCTGTCCCATCATCCTTTCTTACCTCTAGATTTTATAATCATTTATAATCATTAGTCCAAGCACTTCTTCCTTTTCTTCTTCCTCATCCTCTAATATAGTCAACATTGCTGTTCTGACCTCTGGGCAGTCATGTAGAGGCAGAAGGCATGAAATAACCTGCTCAGTTAACATGTTCACCCTTTCTGTGTTTCTTTGGCCACAGCTAGGCTTGGAGAGCTGGAAGCACTCTCTGGATGCAGGGAGCTCAGGGAAGAGTTCTTTACATGCTCATTGGCATGGCTTCTGGCACAGCCTCATGCTGTGAATGACTTATCTTACCCAGACCTTATCCCAAGTCAGCAGAGGAAATTGCTGGCTCGTTGTTGCCTCTGGCCTGGTCTTCAAAGGAAGGGAGAGACGGCTCACCATGGGGTTTTCCTCCAAAGGAAGAGTCAGGAGAAATCAGTTCCTCTGTGGACAGGCACAATTCAGTTGCTTGATGTAGCTTGGACTGTGCTGGAGGCAGAGGTTATAGGTGAGACACCTGGGAAGGCAGGGAATGCCTGGCGGCCAATGTCTGAAGGTGAGCCAGCAGTGTGCCCTTGTGGCAAAGCAGACCTACTGCACTCTGAGATGACTTACAAAAGTATAGCCAGCACTTGGAAATTCTCAAGTACTGGAATGGGTTTTCTAGTGATATTGTGCAGGCTCTGGCCTTGGAAATTTTCAAGGCTTTATAGGGACAGCTGTGTCCAGCCTGATCTAATGAGTCCTGTTCTGAGCAGGAACTTAGAATGGGTGATCTGTGGAGGTCCTGTTCAACCTAAATTATTCTATGATTCTATGGAAAAGGTAAAAATAGCTTGGCTGGTTTGTTTCTTAAAGGATACAAGTAAGGAAAGGATAAATGCAGATCTTTTTTTTTTTTTAAGAAACTGAGAATGGAACGAGTACTTTTAAGTGGAAAGGCAGGTTTTGGTTTTCCCAATGAGCTTTTAAGAAACTGGTTTATGAGATGGAATTGGACAGTGTGGCATGATCTTCACGTCTTGAGTCCTGAAATATCTCCTTTGGGGGGGGGGGCTGAGTGGGACAGCTGGTTCTAGCAGGATTTGGTGGTGTTCACCATTGTGTTTGTGAGAGCTGCAGCCTTGGGGTGTGCTGACAGGAGCTTGGGGCTAGACACTGTGCAGGAGCCAGGAGAGGCCACCCCAGCCAAGGGCTTGAGATTGGTGGGAGAGGAGACACAAGCATCAAGGAAGGAGGGACGCCCAAGAAGTTGCACAGGACAGTGCATCAGAGAGGCTGGTCTATCCCCTTTACCCTTCGCTTTGGAAAGGCATAAGTCTTAATCATTCTGCATTTGTTTTTCCTCTGTTGTGTAGCCTAGAATGGGAGAGAGTTATGATCCCTTGCTGTCCAACCTGGGTGCATGGAAGGACAAGCTGCAGCCAGCTCTGTGGTGATGGACTCCCAGAACACTCCCAAGAGAGAACTGCCTTGCCTGAGTGAAGTTGAGTGCATCTTGGAACCATCCATATCTCCTGGGATCCCCTTTTCCCTCTGAGGTTGTGCAGTGCCCATATTTCTTAGGAGATAAGGAAAATGCAGATGATGATGATGATGATGATGATGATGATGATGATGATTTTTTTTTATTATTGCAGAGTTTTGATTAAGACTTTTTTAGATTCTAAAGTTGTTGCTGGAGCCAGGTTCCTCTCTGGAGTTCCAGGTTATTCTGCCAGAACAGGTCACACAGTCAGGGCTGCTGCACAACCAAGTTCCTTGTATTTCTGGGGATATGGGAGACAGGTGCTGCTTCTAGGTGGCAGAGGAAGGAAAAGAGAGAAATGGTAGAAACATAGGGCCCATCTGTTTCCAGAAGAAATAGCAATGTCCCCAGAGAGATGGTGTAAAATCTCAGTGGGGCAAAATTTAAAATCTTAAATAGTCCATCAGGGGAGTGCAGAAGAGCAAGAATTTCTCATGGTGGATGGGAGGACCCCACTGGGATATCAGACCAGGATGAGACACTTGTCACCATGGGGAATCCAGAGCCACCAGGTTCCCTCAGTGTGTAAGATTTTGGCTGCAGGAGAAACACATTGTTGCTTCTGGAGTGGGGAGGACCACAGCAGGAGTGTTTCAGGCCTGCTAAGAACAAGCATTTTCTTCTCCCCATTTCATTCTTTGTTCCCCTTGTGGAGTCATTTCTGGCAGCTCTGATCTCTCGTGGCTCTTGGTGGGGACATGTGGGTTTTTCTGTCCCTCTCAGGCAGGCAGGAGGATCAGTCTCAGCATGCACCTTGGGTATCTCGTCCTTGCTGTCTTCCTGAGGCAACCACTGTGTATAAACATTGGCTTTGACTGGAAACGTGATTCCTCCTCTCTCCAGGAGACCCTCACCCCTTCAGCAGATCTCTGCAGGGAGCTGCGCTTGAAGGATGGATAAATGTTGGCAAACATCAGATCACATGGGTGGTTTTGCACCTTCTTGGTCAAGATGCTCTTATTGATGGAAAAGATGATATCCAGAAGAAACACCTCCTCTCCTTATCATCTTAGACCCCTTGCCTTCCTTTTCTCTTGCCAACCATCCACCTCTCTCTTCTGATCTGCCTGGGCCCAGTGTTTCACAGATATAGAACTGCAGAATCTCTTTTGTGTCTTGGCCCTACACATTTTCTGACTTTGCAACCCAAATGCACAGGGCTTTCGAGAGCTGATGCAGGGACATGAAAGTTCTCTCATCCCACTGACATTCTCAGTCTGTCCCAGTCTCTCTCCTGGCTGGCACATGTCATGCAGCATGCCCTGGCTATCCATTCCTCCTGCATGTCCACAGTGCCAGGGCTTCCTTTTCCCTCACTTGACCTTGGAGACTTCTGAGAGGACAGGAAATGAGGAGTAGGATGAAATGTCTTGCAGGAGTTCCCAGGTCTCTCACCCTGATGGAGGTGCCCTAGACTCATCACAGGAGAGCCAGGCGCTACAGGCTGTTCCTTGGAGATTCTGGGCAGCAGGAGAGTAGTGATGGAAGATCTGCCTCTCTCTGGGGGTATCCCTGTGGGAGGTAATTGACATTATTGTTCTGTGGGATCCACACTGAGCTGAGGTCTCAGACCTCCTGCTGAAAGACACTCACCATTTTGCTCTTCCCATCCATGGGGCTCTTGCTGTAGCACAAGGGACAGGGAACCTTCTCCTCTAAGACTTTGCATCCCCTCTTGTTTTGCATCTCAGAGCTTTTCCCTGTACAGTCGCTGGCCCTTGCTTTCTTCCAGACACCATGGGGCAGTCCACTGTTACGCAGCAAGAAGGACAAGTTACAGTAGAGGAGAGACACCTTCCAAACAACCTGCACCTGCCAGACCACTAACTTTTATGGCTTGTTCTGGTACCAGCAGAGGAAATGCCAAGCCCCACAACAGGTCTCATATCAAGCATCAGTTGGCCCCAAACATGGTGGCTGTCTCACCACATTGCTGAACACCATGGGGAAATAGTCTCCTGTGGCTGGAGGAAGTTGAGGTCTCTGACAGTGCCTTGTACCTCTGTGCTGTGCAAGATGCCGTGGTGCAGGGAGTTTCCTTGGATGTGCAACAAGCCAGGGGAGGGAGGGGATGTGCCTGTGCAAGGCTGAGCTTGGAGGAAAGGGAGTTCTTTTGCAGACTATTTCCTCAGTGCACCCAGAGATCTGCAGGCCATTTTATTCTTCAAGAAGGGCCAGTGTCTGTGGCCTTCCTTGAGAGGAAGGAGAAGGTGGTGAAAGAACCCCTGCCCTGGAACTAGTTTCCCTGTACACTGTAGGACAGGAGAATATTTGCCATGGACTGTGCAGAGTGCAGAGGCCACTTTTCCATTCTCATCTGTGTGCTCTGCACAGCACCAAGGGCTGGCAGGAATGAGTCAGAGACTCACCTGAGCCTTGCCATCAGTCTCTTGCAAAAGGCTTCTTTTTTTCTCTAAAAAAAAAATTAAATTGTGGTATCTGAGTTTTCCTCAAAACCCCAGCAGGGTTGACCGTTCCAGAGTAGGCATTTCCTGAGAAGATAATGGTGCTGATACACAGCTGCAGAAAGAAATGGATCCCCCAATCCACAAGAAATTGGAAATCCCCAGTGGGGAGGAGCGCAAGCTATGAACCAAGGTTTCCTAGTGCATTTGACAATCCCTGTGACAGCTTCCTCCACTGCTCAGGCTGACCACAGGAAGGCATTCATGTGAAAATCTATCTTGCAGCAGATATATTTTTGCTCAAGTGATTGTGGAGGCTGAATGCAGCAGTGTGGGATGACCTGATCTCATGCTGATCTTGCAGCCCTCCTTTTAAATCCTTCTAGGTCTGCAAAGGACAAAGATTCATCAGCCAATAGTGTTTTCGGCCTGGCAGGATCAGGAACACATGTATATGCATATCAGGCTTCACTGAACTGTTCAGGGAGCTCTTCTGTGCACAGGGACAGGCCTCAGCCAAGCAGGACATGTGCTGTCAGGGATATTTTGCTGGAAGCTCAGAAGATATGTGATGGGAAGTGTGGCAGGATTGGGAGCCTTGAACACCATCAGGAAGGAATTGCCTCCCCTGCTTTGCTTGTGTAGAGGCAAGACCCTTCTCCTACCTCTCCAGGGGCTGCTTTTTACTTCTGTGCCCTCCTTTGCACTTCCCCAGACACTTCCCATGCACTCTCTTTTGCCCTCTTCCTGATGCTTCTTGGATGCTCAAGTCTCCCATTTAGGTACACCTCAGTCTCCCCTTGCTCTTGCTGCCTCCCCAGCTTTTCCTGCTTCTACACCTCACCAATGAGGAAGGGGAGAGGATCTGGATTAAGACTAGTGATAGCATGAGGTTTGCAGCCACAGCGAGTGGACCAACAGGCCAATCTCAGCCAGGGTCCACCCATCCTCCTTTGAAGAAGTTTTGATGTCTCCTCTGACATCCTCAGGAAGGTGAGCAATAACTATGTGAGACCTTACCAGTCCCTGGTGGCCTGGTGTCATGGTTTTGCTCCAGACAACAACTAAGCACCACACAGCCGCTTGCTCACTCCCCCCAGGTGGCATGGGGGAGAGAATCAGAAGACCAAAAGTGAGAAAACTCGTGGGCTGAGATAAAGACAATTTAATAGGTAAAGCAAAAGCTACATCTGCAAGCAAAGCAAAACAAGGAATTCATTCACTCCTTCCCACGGGCCGGCAGATGCTCAGCCATCTCCAGGAAAGCAGGACTCCATCATGCATAACAGTTACTTGGGAAGACAAATGACATCACTCCAAACATCCCCCTCTTCCTCCTTCTTCCCAGTCATACGGTATGGAATATCCTGTTGGTCAGTTTGGGTCAGCTGTCCTGGCCGTATCCCCTCCCAGTTTCTTGTGCACCCAGTAGAGCATGGGGAGCTGAAAAAGTCCTGGAGATGGCTGAGCACCTGCCTGCCCATGGGTGGGGAGAGGGGGAAGGGGAATGAACCACCAAAACAAACCACACGTGACACAGCCACTCACTACCCACCAACCCAACACCGCCAGTGCCTGAGTGCCAACTGCCCCTGTTAATATACTGGTCATGGCGTCACATGGTATTGAATGAACATCCTATTGGCTAATTGGGGTCAGCTGCCCCAGCCATGGCCCTGCCCCTCCCAGCCTCCTGTCCATGTGGCAGAGCGCGGGAAGCTGAAAAGGTCCCAACCACCACAGCCATTACAGTGAAGAAAACTAACACCTTCTCAGCCAAAACCAGCACAAAGGGGAAGGAGGGCCCTCCTCTGCGGTCTAGTCAAGCTGATTTCTACATCAATCTGTGAGTTGCCTTAGGCCTGCACGTCTGTGCAACTTCGGGGCTGTACAGGGAACTGTGTGGGGGGTGGAGGGTTTAGAGGTGACCTGCCCTTGCTATCCTTGCCTTTAGGTGCAGATCATGTCCCATCCTTCTGGGGACAGGTTGGAGGATGGGGAGAAGAAGGTCTGGGGCTGTTGTAAAAGCTGTTTCCATCCCCATTCCGGCATCCTTTGGGCCCATCTTCTGACTGAGCTTCTTTTCCCAGCACAGGGCTATCCAGAGCATGAGACACTCCCTTCTGCAAAAGCTTGTGAGCTGCTGACCTCTCAGAACATCCACCAGCACCAGGCTCCTCTCTCAGGAACAGGGTTGGGCTCCCTGTCTGCAGGGTGTGCTCTAAGGCCACAGGGCCATATCTGAGCAGACATCATAGAATCATAGAATCATTGAATAGTTTTGGTCAGAAGGGAGCTTTAGAGGTCATCTAGCCCAACACCCCTGCAGTAAGCAGGGACATCTTCAACTAGACCTGGCTGTTCAGAGCCCCATCCAACCTGACTTGAATGTTTCTAGGGATGGGCATCTAGTGTCTCTCTGGGCAACCTGTTTCAGTGTTTGACCACTGTCACTGTAAAAAAATTTCTGCCTTATAGCTAGTCTGAATCTACCCTCCTTTAGTTTAAAACCATTACCCCTTGTCCTATCTCAACAGGCCTGGCTAAAGAGGTTGCCCCTGTCTTTCTTATAGTGCCCCTTTAAGTACTGGAAGGCCACAATAGGGTATCCCTGCAGCCTTTTCTTCTCCAGGCTGAACAACCCCAACTCCCTCAGCTTGTCCTCATAAGAGGGATGTTCTATCCTTCTGATCATTTTTGTTGCCCTCCTCTGGACCCATTCCAACAGGTCCATGTCTTTCTTGTCTTGAGGGCTCCAGAGCTGGATGCAGTACTCCAGGTGGGGTCTCACCAGAGCAGAGTAGAGGGGCAGAATCACCTCCTTCAACCTGCTGGCCACACTGCCTGTATTGGTATGGGGGGGCTGCCCCGACGCAGGTGCAGGACCTTGCACTTGGCCTTGTTAAACCTCATGAGGTTCACACGGGCCCACTTCTCAAGCTTGTCCAGGTCTCTCTGGCTGGCATCCTGTCCTGCAGGCATGTCAACTGCACCTGCCAGCTTGGTGTCATCTGACAACTTGCTGAGGGTGCACTTGATCCCACCATCTATATCATTGATGAAGATATTAAATAGTCCTGGCCCAAATATGGACCCCTAAGGGACACCACTTTTCACCGATCTCCATCTGGAAATTGAGCTGTTGACAGTTACTTCTGGATGTGACCATCCAATCAATCCCTCATCCACTGAACAGTCCACTCTGTCCAAATTGGAGATAAGAAAGCTGTGGGGGGCTGTATCAGAGGCATGATGCCAGAATGCAGGGCCTGATTGCCACTGGCTCAGGAGGAACTAAGTATGTCTCCCTTAGCTCCAAGAGACAGTGACTGGAAGGGGCCCTCTGTCTCACCCTCCCCTTCCTATGGGAATGATGAAAGATCTGCCTGTGTCCCCACCTTAGCCCCTATTCCCCCCAACCCCCAAGTCCTTGTGTTTCTGCCTCAACAACTCAAGACAACAGCAAAAAAAGGATTCCGTGGAGGCAGAGGCTGAAGTGCAGAAAAATTTGATGTGTCTGAAGAGGGAAGTGAGATCACTCCTAGAGGAGAGGGCCAGAGTAGGGAGAGCACTAACAGCTGTCAAAAGTCTTCAATCATTGCCCACAGTGGAGATCCCACAGGGATGCATCTGTCTGCTACATGGAGAGACATTAGTCAGCAGATCCCCCAGGTTGGCTCTGGGCATCTTACAGCCCAGAAAAAAACAGAAAAAAAGAAAGAGATTGGAGAGAATGGAAGGCAAGAGAGTTAGAATTTGGTCATGTTTTCAGAAAACCCCAGAAGCCCTCCTTTGAAAGGGAAGCACTGGATGCTCAGCTTCTCTGAAGTCAATGGCCGGGACCTCTGTCCCCAGTGTCTAGGTCTGGATTCCTGGGGATCCTTGTCTGGTCTGTCACTGGTACCTTTAGCAGGGGGGACACCTTCTGCTGCCACAGTAGCGGTCCGTAATGCAGGAGAGGTCCAAGCCCCCGGAGGAGATGGGCACTCCCTGAGAGCTGAGGATGCTGCCAACAGCAGCGGAGGTGGAGGACCCCACGGCGGTGCTCTGTGGGAAGGAGCTGAGGATGGGGCCGGGCAGGGGCACCACCACGGGGGAGGGCTGGATGACAACGGTGGAGTCCTGGCACTGCCTGACACAGGGCTCATTGCAGCTGTTGGCCAGCGGGGTCGGGCCGCAGGGCGAGCAGGGCAGGCACGGGCTGTAGCAGGACATGTCTCTGGGCTGGAGGTGCACATGTGAGAGAGGACAGAGAGGAATCAGAACACATGAACATGTGAAGACTAGTAGCAGGACATGTGTTGGTGACACAGGTACACCTGTGAGAGAGGACAGGGAGGGATTAGAACATGGGGATGCATAAGGAGCAGCCTGTCCCCACACCATGAGGGAGCCAAACAGAATGTAGGACTGTGAGCTGGAGGCTGTGCAGAGATGATGAGGGCTTCTGGTCCTCATCCTGCTGGGGCCAAAACAGAGTCACCAGGTGTTACATGGCTATTGCCTATCCTCTGATTCCAGAAGCCACCTCAGTACTGTTCAGCTTCCCACCATGTCTAACCTTCTCCCCACTTCCTTCTCCCGTGACAAGCAGACACATTATCTAGCAGACAACACAGCTTGTATCAGCTGAGACGTCCATTGGAGTGAGACCTCCTTTCAGAGAAAGCAGTGAAGAAGGGGCTTCAGACTGACCTGACTCCCAAGGAGAAGGAGGCAAGGGGAGTGGATAAGGGAGAGAGGAGCTGAGGTGGCTTTTATCATGGGCCTTTACTGACCCAGGCTGCCAGAGGCATCCCTTCCAGCGGTCATTATTTTCTGACAAGCTCATCTTGAATACAAAACATCCCAGCTAATGCTATGGGCTGTGTTTTGGCTTCCTGAATTGCTGCCTTTTCATTTCCTGCTTTATGCCAGGAACATTCCCCAAGGAGGGCGTCTTTTGTGTGACAGGATGAGAGGCCCAAGCATTTCCAGAGCAAAACACATCAGCATGGGCAGAGGATTCATCTCACATGCTGGAATAGTCCAGTAAATGCAAATTATGTCAGCCTGGGTCCCTTTGGGGCTCTTTGTGGCCATGTTGGGAGGAAGTGGATCAGCTTCTGTGTTTGACCTTATCCCACCTAACACTGCCTCCAGGGAAATTCTGCTGGCCTGTTTTGCCTCCTTTTCTGCACCAGGGAGAAGGGCGTGGGCTCCATATCTGGAGCCTTTTTCTTTCCAGAATGCTCTAATCCTGCTGCAGATGTCCCCAGATGTCCACAGTTGGTTGTGTTCCTATGGATGTTCTTGTGTGAACTTATGTGCAGCTGGGTTTGTGTGAACGCACGTAGGTGCAAAAATTTCTGAATGACTCCACACTGACGTGCACAAGAGTGTGTGTGTGTTCCTCCTCATGAGGAATTGTTATGGGCATCTCTCATGGAAGTGGCACACTCTGCTGCTCTGTTAGTAAGCCCCACACAGCAGCCAGAGTCAGAAGGAGCCTGAGTGCTGCTGCACAAAACCAGAAAAAATGTAGCAGAGAATTGTCCTTAGCACAGGCACTGAAATGTATCCTTCTGTATCTTCAGTCCTCCTTTTCCTACTATTCCAAACCGACACTCTGCTGCTGCTGATTCCAGACCCCAACAAGTACTGTTTCATACCACTTTGGATCCTTAATTTAATTCAGTGTAAACTGTATTGGAATGCCTCAGCATGGCCAGGAGTCCCCACTCTCTGCTTCTCCAGGCCAGGACACTGCTCTTCCCAGATCTAGAGAGTTCAAAAGGATGGAGTTTGCTTTACAGACAGGGAGAAAGACTGAGAAATCCTGCCAACATCATTCTGGCTATGCCAAAGTGGGTCTGCTTCCGGTGCTGTATCAGTGCTGTCCGGTGTGAGATATGTTCAGATCTCATGTCCAAGTCAATGTCAGATGTACTTGTGCAGCCCATCAGCCTTGTGCTGTGTCAGGCAGGTGCTAAGACCTTGGACTGAACAGGTACTGAACTGAAGGAACATGGCATAGGGAAAAGACTGAAATGGTCTATAGATATTTGTCGTTAGTTTTTACTGCTATGAGTTCTCCTCAGGCCAACACATCCCTGAACCTCCCAACAGACTCTATGGGAATGAAGCAGCACCCACGGTAGAATAAAGGATTAAGGAGCTCTTACTACCAATTGGACGTAGGTAACTCCATGAGACCAGCTGGGACATATCCAAGAGTGTTCAAGGAACTGTCCACTCATTTACTTAAAAGAAGCTCTCAGAAGCCTTTTCTAAACCCGTGAAAGACAATAAAGCCACTGGGAGCATCTCACATGGGTTTACTGAGGGCAAATCATGCCTGACTGACCTCATTGCTTTCTATAAGGAGGCGAGTGGCACTGCAGAGTGGGTGTGGTATGCCTTGATTTTTGCAAGACTTTTGACTCTACTATAGTACCTTACTCACCAAACAGCTGGATAGGTGGACAAGAAGGGGGCTGGAAAATTAGTTGGCCAGTTGAGCTCAGGGAGTTGTGACCAACGGTGCAAAGTCCAGCTGCAGCCAGTAACCACAGTGGGAAGCCTCAGGGGTCAATACTGGGACAGATAGTGTTTAATATTTTCATTAATGACCTGAATGGTGGGGAGGAGTGCACTCTCAGCAAGTTTGTGGAAGACCCCTAATTGTGGGGAGTCATCAATACAATGTAGAGCAGGGCTGCTAGTCAGAGGGATCTGGCCAGGTTGGACAAATGGGCTGACCAGAACCACAAAAATTTCAACAAGAGACGCATGAACAACCCCATGCACCAGTACAGGCTGGGGGCTGGGTGCCTAGGAAGCAGCTCAGAAGAAAAAGATGTGACATCCTTGTGGGTACCCAGCTGAATACGAGCCAGCAGTGTGCCCTTGCAGCAAAGAAGATATACTGTATCCTGAGCTGTATTACTCAGAGTATAGCCAGGAAGTCCACAGAAGTGATCTTGCTCCTGTGTTTGGGACTTTTGAGACTGTATCTGCAACAGTGTGCCCAGTTTGGGTCTCCCCAGTCCAGAAAGGATATTGATCAATAGGTGTGAGTCCTATGGAGGCCACCGAGATGGTCAGGTAGCCAGATTCATGATATGCAAGGAAGGGATGTGAGAGCTCGGCCTGCTCATCTTGGAGAAGAGAAGGCTAAGGGAAGATGTACTTGCTGCCTACTACCACTTCAATGGAGGATACAAAGAAGATTAAGCAAGACTCTGGAGATAAATTATGATTAGAGTAGGGCCAATGGGTGCAAGTGTAATAATGGGTAATTCTGATTATATAGCAGGGAAAAAACTCTTTTCATGAAGGTGGTCAAATGCTGGACTACATTATGCAGAGACATTATGGGATCTCTGTTGTTGGAAGCGTTCAGAACTTGCCTAGACTCAGCCCTGAGTAACCTGATCTACTAAGATCCTCCCTGAACACAGGGTTGGACTAGGTGGCTGCTGGAGGCCCCTCCTCCAGTCTGTTATACCTCAGAGTGTTTCTCAGATGACCTCCAGCAGGAACAACTCAGAAGTCATGAAGTAACCTGCACAGTCATCACATCTCATCCTCAGAGGAAAGCCTGTGACAGATCACTGTTTCAATACAGTTCCTAGTTTTCCCCTTGATATCATAATGAGATCACTCATGATGTCAAAAGCGAGCGGAGGGAATTGCACACCCACCTACATAGGCTCATCCAAAAAAATGCATACATGCACCACTTCATGGGTGCACACACATGCATACCTATATGCATACAGAGGTATGCACACTCACAGGCATTCACAACTCATCGTCTCACACACAGGCACATGAGTCTGCATGAACCCAGAGTAACTCAATTGTGTGCACTTATAAAGAGGTGTGTGCCCACATGTTTCCAAAGGAGCCCACATGCAGACAGACAGACACAACCAATCCCCCATACCAACATGTACGCACAGATATTCCAACACATATGCTTACACAGGCATGTACATGCACACAAACATTTGCATAGATATGTGCACTCTTCTGTACACAAATGATAATATATAAAAGCACACATCTATGCCCACACATTTACATATATGCAGATCAATGTCACACCCACCCATACTCACTGGCACGAAGGCACATGCATGTGCTAAAACATATACACACTCATGAACAGGTGTGCCCAAACACACACACACACAATATTTGTACACAGTCATGCTTGCATGTGCCTTACCCCAGGCACACACATGTATATGTGAATGTACACACGAGTACAGCTAGATGAATGTGTACGTGACCATGAACATGCACACACAACACTGAGAACGAGGGCATCAGACACCAGCATCTTGGGATGATTCTGGCAAGTCCTTCAGACCCTACAGTTAAGGCAACGAATAAGGTGCTGACCAGCCCCATCAGCTTTAGTGAGCTCAAGGTTTTGGCACTGTTCAGTCAGCTGTTTTCCCACCAACAGAGAGAAACCACAGTGGAATCCAAGCTGTCATGGCCTTTGCAGACATTGAACATGTTGAAGTCCCAAGGCTGTGTGTGAACCTACACTTAAAAACCATAGAATATCCCTAGTGCTGTAGGCCCCCCAAATGACCATTTCACTAGCAAAATAAAAAAAAAATAAATTAAAAGATCTTATAGCCTTAGAAGCTCCATCTGTCTCAGCGAGTGCCTCAGGGGTCTGGGAGCAGCCCCTGCCCTTGCAAAGGGAGCAGCAGTGATACAATCATGTGGTTGCAGAGGACTGTGTGCCTGGGACTCCCCTTGGGCTACAGATGATGAGGGTAGGACATCAACAGTGATTTGTAGTTGTGCTGGTTTTGGCTGAGAAGGGGTTAATTCTCATCATCATGGGGGGTCAGCTACCTTTTCAGCTTCCTGCGCTCTGCCATGTGGCGGGGGTGTGGCGGGAGGCTGGGAGGGGCAGGGCCATGGCCGGGGCGGCTGACCCCGACTGGCCAATGGCATGTTCATTCCATAACATGTGACACCCTGACCAGTGTATTTTTGGGGGCAGTTTGCGGCTCAGGAGAGGAGCAGCGTCAGGTCGGCGGGAGGTGAGCGGTTGCATTGCGTGCGGTCTGTTTCGGCGGTTTGTTCCCCTCCCCCCTCCCTTCCACCTCCCCCCGGGTTTCGTGCATCTCATTGTTCTCCTTTACATTGCATTTTTGTTGTTGTTTCTTTTAGTTTTAATTATTTAACTGTTCTTATCCCAACCCACGAGCGTTACCCTTCTGATTCTCTCCCCCATCTACCGGTGGGGCAGTGAGCGAGCGACTGTGTGGGGCTGAGCTGCCGCTAAACCATGACAGTCTTTTTGGCGCCCAACGTGGGGCTCAAGGGTTGGAGATAACAACAGCTGCTGGTCACAGCACCATGTTGTCCTTTTTGCAGTTGGTGTTAAAGATTGGTGTTGGTTTGTTGAGTCTGCTGTGTTCTGCTGTGATTAGTAACGTTTTGCCTACAAGATTTGTTATACAAACACTGGTTTTCAGCTTTATCTGGTATTTGGGGTTTTTGCTGAAACTGTTGCTGTACTTTAGATACCACCTTGTTGAGGCAATTACCAGTTATACTGCCTCCTCGGAGAGATTTTATATGGAGGAAATACAGAATTGTATCTTTGCAACTTTGTTCTATGATGTTTCTGCCTCTATTACAACAACCTTTTTACATCCTGAACATCCCTGTGTGGTAAAGGTGACTTTATTGTTAGTTTTGGGGCATGTTGTTTTGGTTGTTTTCGTTTTGACTAAGCAACTTAAGAATATCACCCAGAGATCTGCCCCAAGGCTTGATAGTTACGAGTGGCGGGGCATGTGGGATAGCATGGGCAAATCCCTAGGGCAGTGGGCACCCCCAGTATTTTGGAGTTTCACCCTTGAACAAGTGCAGAATCCCAAAAAACTAGTAGAATATTTGGAGAAAGTATGTTGTTATGCTGGGAACTCCAGAGAGACACAGATAAGTGTAACATGCTGGGGCCTGGCCCATGCATATCAAGTCCTGCTCAACAGTATTCAGTGCTCCCAAGAAGAAGAGAAGGTCTCTGGATTGAAAGGCAGAGTGACAGGCACTGTGGTCACTCCAGCCCCCACGACAAGTACTGGAGCTGGCTCAGAGAATCAACCCGTACCAGTATCAGTCGCCCCCATACACAAGACAAAATCTTGGAAGCGGACGTCAACTCGTTTAGAACGGGATGATGAAAAAGCAGGGCCATCGCGGGGAGAGGAGGAAGAAGTCATAAACGAAATAGAGACCACCCGATCCCTGTCCTTGAGTGAGTTGCGAGATATGCGAAAAGATTATAGCCGTCATTCAGGTGAGCACATTGTCACCTGGCTGCTCCGATGCTGGGGTAACGGGGCCAGTAGCCTGGAATTAGAGGGAAAAGAAGCCAAACAACTGGGATCCCTTTCTGGGGAAGGGGGCATTGATAAAGCAATTGGAAAAAGAACACAAGTCCTCAGCCTCTGGAGGCGACTCCTGTCCAAAGTGAAGGAAAGGTATCCCTTTAAAGAAGATGTTACATATCACCTAGGAAAATGGACAACCATGGAGAAAGGCTTCCAGTATCTAAGGGAATTAGCCGTGCTTGAGGTGATGTGTAGTGACCTAGACAATCAACGGTCATCCAAAGATCCAGATGAAGCCGAGTGCACACGATCCATGTGGTGGAAGTTTGTAGGGAGCGCACCATCGATGCATGGGAACTCATTGGCAGTAATGTCCTGGAAAGATGATGAGACACCAACAGTAGTGGAGATGATTGATAAACTCCAGGAGCATGAAGTAAATCTCTCTTCCTCGCTCGTCTCTGCTATGGAGAATCTATCCCAAGAGGTCCAGCAGTAGTAGAGTAGAAGAATGAACTAAGGTGCTCTTACTATCATTTGAACACACTCAAGTACATAGAATTTCTTGAGATGCATCCAAGGATGTTCAAGGACTGGTCAGTCACTGATCAGCCCCTGGATAGAACATGGAGTAAATACTCTCAGAAGCCATTCCTAAACTTATGAAAGGCAAGAAGAGCATTGGGAGCAGCAAACGATGCCTCACCAACCTCGTTGCTTTCTGTGAGGAGGTGGCTGGCATTGTGGGGAAGGAGAGGGCCACTGGCTGTGGTGTACCTTATCTTTAGCAATACCTTCGATCTACCCTCAGGGGTGCACCTACATGCACACCTATATGGACACAGAGGTAGATATGCACACTCACAGACATGCACGCATGCAAATGTGTGTGCTGTTGGGCAAATTTTATTGTATCCCACAAGGCAAATTAAACACATGCTTTGAGTTAGATATGATCAAAGTATTGGATAGAGTCCTACCTACCACCAAAAGGTCCACAAGGAGTCTGCAGATCTGTATCAGGAACCAGTTCTTTACATACGCCAGAACCTGCGCCAATCCTGTAAGCAGTTGCATGAGATACCTCAGCCTGACATTGGGTCTATCCTCCAGCACCAGCTCTGCTGCCCAAAGGTGGCCACTGAGCATCACACTCCAGGATTGCTACAAGGCAGTGCTGCAGCTCTTTCTTATCTCATCACCAAGGGAAACTGCACCCCCTTACAGGGAGTCCTTTTGTCTCCGGCTTTCCTGCTGCCAGCCACTTTAACCTCTTATGAAGTTGGGCCTTCTTGACCTCCATGAGAGAGCATTTCTTGGTCACAAATTACCATTGCTGTGCACACAGAAATTCACACACATAGACACAACCACACACGTGAGCTTACACACACCCAAAGAGCAACTCATACATGTCCACTTATAAAGAGGTGTGCTGTCCTGGATTTGGCTGGGATAGAATTAATTCTCTTCATAGTAACTAGTATGGAGCGATGTTTTGGATTTATGGTAAAAACAGTGTTGATAACACAGAGATGGTTTAGTTGTTGCTAAGTAGTGCTTACACTAGTCAAGGGCTTTTTCAGCTCCCCATGCTCTACTGGGTGCACAAGAAGCCAGGAGGGCATACGGCCAGGACAGCTGACCCCAACTGACCCAAGGGATGTCCCACACCATATGATGTCATGCTCAGATTATAAAGCTGGGGGAAGAAGAAGGAAGGGAGGGATGCTTGGAGTGATGGTGTTTGTCTTCCCAAGTAACCGTTAGGCTTGATGGAGCCCTGCTTTCCTGGGGATGCCTGAACACCTGCCTGCCAATGGGAAGGAGTGAATGAATTCCTTGTTTTGCTTTGCTTGCAGATGTAGTTTTTCCTTTACCTATTAAATTGTCTTTATCTCAACACACGAGTTTTCTCACTTTTACTCTTCTAATTCTCTCCCCCATGCCACCTGAGGGGAGTGATCAAGTGGCTGTGTGGTGGTCAGTTTTTGGCTAGGGTTAAATCACAACATGTATGCACTGATGTTTCCAAATGAGCCCGTGTGCATACCAACATGCACAGCCAGTCCCCATACAAATATGAATGCCCAGATATTCAAACACACATGCTTACAAATGTATATGCTCCTGCACACATGTACTTGCATACAGACACACATGCATGCTCCTCTATAGATGTACACAGAGAAGCACATATCTACATGCACCTATGCCCACACCATTACATATATGCAGACCAGCCACACACGTTCATGATGTCACGTTTGTGTGCTAAAACACATACATGCTCATGGACACAGTTGCCCAAACACACACAAACACAAAGAACAATTGTGCATACTCATGTTTGCATGAGTCTTGTCGTTGAAGCTGTCATGGCCTTTCCGGACATTGAGCCTCTCCTTGTCCCAAGTCTGTATGTGAAGGATAATATAAAAAAGATAGAACATCGCCATTGCTGCAGCCCCACAAAGAATTCCCATATTGCAAGTAAAATAAAATCCTGCAATGTTGGACGCTCCCACCTGATGCTGTTGATCTCCTCAAGTGTTCTGGGACCAGCCCCTGCCCTTGCAAAGAGAGCAGTGCCACAGTGACACACTCATGTGGCAGCAGAAGGGTGTGTATCTGGGACAAGCCAGACTGCCCTCAGGGTACAGACAGTGAGGCTCAGACATCAGAATTGATGTAGTAATGAACCTGTCTTAAGACTTACTTTCACATAAATACCCTCTCTTCAAAAGGCAGAGAAATGCAGAAGCAACATTAACTTACAGAGCAGCTGAAGAAATGGTTTGGCTGCCCTGTGAATGTTCATGCACCCTTTTTATATTTTTTTTTCTACAGTTTTAATTGATGGCTGGTTTTTTCATCTTGCGTTTTTCATGCAGGTGCAGGTGGTGTAATTGCCTGTAGCAAGAGGGAGCTGCCTGCAGCCTCCTCTGTCACCACGAGCTGGCCGAGTTTATCTTGCAGCCAAAGTTCTGATGTACAAAACACTCTCTGCTCATAATAATACAAGAGTATTGGCAGTGTATTTGGTTTACATGACAAGGTTTCAGCAGTGGAGAGTCTGCAGGGATGACTTCTGTGAAAAGATTCTAGAAGCTACCCCTATGTTGGGCAGCGCCAGTAATAGCCAGCTCTGTGATGGACCCACTGCTGGCCAAAGCTGAGCCTATCAGCAACATTTGTAGCACCTCTGTGATGAAATATTTAAGAAGGGGTTAAAAATGTTTTGCAGCAGCTGCAAGAGAGGAGTGAGAAAATGTGAGAGAAACAGCTATGCAGACACCAAAGTCAGGGAAGAAGAATAGGGAGGAGATGTTCCAGGTGCTGGAGCAGAGATTCCCCCTGCAGCCACAGAGAAGACAATGGACACAGCTTGTCCGCTTACAGCCCATGGAGGCCCATGATGGAGCACATATCCACCCTGCAGCCCAGGAAGGACCCCATGCCAGAGCAGGTGGAGATGATCTGAAGAAAGCTGCAGCCCATAGAGAAGCTGAGCTGGAGTAGTCTGCTGACAGAAAGTGTGTCCCATGGAGAGGAGCCCATGCTGGAGGTTTTCTAGCAGGACTTGTGGCCCCACCGGAGACCTGTGCAGGAGCAGTCTGTTCCTGAAGGACTGCAGCTTGTGGAAAGGACCCATGCTGGAGCACTTAATGAAGAACAGCAGCCCATGGGAAGGACCCACGTTGGAGAAGTTTGTGAAGGACTGGCACTCCATGGGAGGGTCCCTACACTGAATCAGGGAAAGAGCATGAGGAGGAAGGAGCAGCAGCAAAAACATGTGATGAACTGACCACAACCCCCATTTTCTCTCCTGTGGTGGAAATCTAGTTATTGCACACAGTGCAGAAATTTGCATCCCTGCAATTTTGGGGAGAAGAAAGTAGAAGATTTATGAGTGAATTTGTGCTGGGGAAGAAGTGGGGAAGGTGGTTTTAGTTTTGCTTTATTTTTCACTGTCCTACACTCTTACAGTTAATTGGCAATAAATTACATTAATTTCCCCAAATCGAGTCTGTTTTGCCTGTGACAGTAACTGGCAGTAATCTCCCTGCCCTTATCTTGACCTACGAGTTTTCCATCATGTTTTTCTCCCCCTGTCCTGTTGATGGAGGGATAGAGCAGCTTGGTGGGCACCTGGCAGCCAGCCAAGGTCAACCCACCTCTGACAGATAAAGCAAAGAGAGCCAGCATAGAATAGCAGAGATATTATGGCTGGAAGTACCAGAGATGTCCTGTCCCCCTTGTCCCCTGCCCCTTAAAACAGTGGTGGTGCAGAGGTCACTGAACAGTCCAGTGCCTTGTGTGGTGTAGAAGGCAAGGAGGAGCTTTGGTGTGGCTGGAGGGCAGGGGCAGCCAGCACTTCATGCTTGTTGCTGCACGGCATGCGGTGAGGGGAAGCAGTCATGTGAGGCTCCACATAATGGTTCCAAATAACATAAAACAAAGGAACGATTTTCATGGACGACCTGGAAGTGGGGGTGCCTCCTTTAGTACCCTGAATAGAGGCATTAGCTCTCATGCTGACTGCTGTCCCCACCCATCTTGCCGAGCTGGACAAAAGGTTGCAGCCTTCCACCACCTCCCTCCCCTTACATACCTGGCTGCTGCACGGCTGTGAACTAGGCATAGTGGCGACACTCAGGGCTGGGATGTTTGTGTGGTGGGGCTTTCTGAGCCCAGGCAGTGCTTAACAGCTCCAGGTGAGGGTTGGTCATGTCTGCCAATCCTATCTGGGCTGTTTTCTGCTGCACTGATTTTGTGTGACACGGCTTTGCCTGCATGGAAAGATATCATTCCCATTTTGGAGTGCTGTATTGTTGTGCCTTCTGTGGACTCATTTCCCAGCTGTGCTCTCTCACAGTGCCCACAATTATGTGCTGGTTGCCTAGGTGCAGTCAGCAGGTTGTCGCCAGCATGAGGGGACAGCTCACACCATGGGGACAGGCTGCACTCCTCCTAGTGCTGGGATACAGTCCCCTGGGAGGGCAGGGGGCTGTGCCCATACCCCTGAGACAGCACAGCAAACACAGGTCAGCTATGCCTGGACCCAGACCCTTTCTTCAGAGGCCAAACAGATTTACTGAAATCCAAATGTGTCTGCAGGACAACCCCAGCTTGTAACAATGAAGGGGTGGTAGAAACAGGCCACAGCATTGAAATGGGAAGCATGGGCTGAGACAGCTCAGTGTCTGAAAGCTGCACAGTGGATTTAAATCACCCTAAAAAAAGATCATCCTCTGCCAACAGTGCCCTTAGTCAGAAGTGTAAGATCCACATAGATTCTGTGTACTTTTTCTACCTTTCCCAGATTTCCTCAGATGTGCAGCCAAACCACAGGTCATGCCAAGAGCTTGTAGAAGTGCTCTGGCGGTGTTTTGACTAAAGGGCTTCCCGTCTGTCAGAAAAAATGTTCTCCCTCCATCTTCAGGGAGAACAATTGCAGATGGTATCATCACTGCAAAGCACCTGAGGTACCTTCTGGTTATTACAAGGTTTAGTGCAGTAGCGTTAGGAAGTCCAACTGTGCTGCTATTGATGATGGTTATTAATGGCATGATGAGGGAAAAAAGATTTCAGACATTAAAGTGAAGCACCCTTATAAAGCTTTTGGCCTTTATTCATTCTGAGATATGCCTCATGAGCTATAATTCCCTCTTGATGGAAGACATGGGTGTAGTGGTTTCCATTCTTCCACTTGTACACTTATGTCAATACATCTGGATTTTCATGCAGGAAATAGGATATGAGACTATAGTGGTGCCATGAGACATTTCCACCAGTCAGAAGGGATGACATTTACATGTAAGCAAATCCTCTCCCCCCTAGAATGGCAGCCAATTCCTCAGCACAAACTCTCTGGGGGGATCAATGAAGCAGTCAAGATATCTGAGCCTGCATGCAGATTTCTTGGGAAGTGCACCCAGGACTCTCATCCTTTCTGATCCTCATATTCTCCTGCATGCTCTGTATCACAGCAATTTGATCTTCCTCAGAAATACATCCCCTTTTCTGCACCGACTGCCATCAGCTCCCACATGCTTAGCTCCAGCCTCAACACATTCAGTGACATGGGCAAACATTCCATGTTACTCCTGTCCATGCCTTCTGGGCATGACCCTGGATTGACCAAGATGGAGGGGAGAGGAAGATGGAGTAGCAGCTATGGGCCATTGCAAGGGCTATTCCCTGCTTTACCACGCCTGCCATTCTGCAAAGTTAATAATCTCCTGGACACCCATACCCAACACCTGCCAACCCAGCAAAGCTCCAGCTATGGCAAGACAAATGCCCTTCCTCAAGAGCTCATGGGCCTGCTGAGCCCTCAGGGCCTCCTGCCTTGCTGGGCATTTGTGGGCAGAGACACACAAGGCCTGATGGTCTCTGCCACCAAAGCAGCCACGGATGTCTTCCTCAGCTACAAAGGATGGTGCTCAGCCTGGATGGCTGGTAAAGTGCAGTGTGTCCCAACCTCCCAATCCTCTCTGAATGAACAAGGGTCTCCTTGTGCCCTCACCCCCTTCAATCCCAGAGCAACACCCCTCTGCTTTGGCACCTTGGAGAGTGTCCACAGAGGGAAGGACCATGTGGAGGCCAGGCTTGAATGCAGCACAACTTTAATGAGGCCAAAGAAGGGAAAAAAGTCACTCTGAGTGGAGGACAGCGATGCAGGCAGCCGCAGAGGCAGCCGAGAGTGTGCGGTCCTTGGCCATGGAGAAGTTCTTGCATGGTCTCCACTGCCTGCCCCATAGAGGGAGGGGAGTCAGATGGTCCCCACCAGGCTGGCCTTTGTGGGCCCTTGCTGCCAAGGGGAACCAAAGCAAACAAGCAGAAGTGAAAGAAAGGCAAAGCCATTCAGGTATCTTGGTAACAACATGCAAAAGCTTGATCCTCTGCCCAGCACCATATTCTGAGTTCCTCAGGCTGTCTCCCTGGGGCTTTCCCAGCATCTTTAGCAGGGGAGGCACCTTCTGCCACAGTAGCGGCTGGTAATGCAGGAGAGGTCAAAGCCCCCGGAGCTGATGGGCACTCCATCACAGCTCAGGATGCTGCCAACAGCAGCGGAGGTGGACGAGCCCACCACGGTGCTCTATGGGAAGGAGCTGAGGATGGGGCCGGGCAGGGTCACCACCACAGCCGGGGGCTCAATGACGACAGTGGAGTTCTGGCACTGCCTGACACAGGGCTCATTGCAGCTGTTGGCCAGCGGGGTCGGGCCGCAGGGCCGGCATGGCAGGCACTGGCTGTAGCAGGACATGTCTCTGGGCTGGAGGTGCACCTGGCAGAGAAGGCAGGGAGGAAGCAGAGCACAAGGATGGGTGAGGTGCAGCCTATTTCCCTGTCACAAAAGAGGCAAGGTACTACTGTGCAAGGACCTGAAAGCGGTGCCAGAAACCTCATGTTCTTCCTTCCCCTACAAATGACAGCCTTGCCCACGGACGCCCTCTCCTAACTTGTAAACCAATGCCCCCTCTGACATGTCCCAGCCTCTCTCTAGCAGGCTTCCTCCCCACTTCTCTCTCCCGTGGCACGATGCTCCAAAGCCTGAGCACAGGCCACAGCCAGTAGCAGCTCAAGTGTCCATCAAGGAGAGATTTCACTTTGGAAGAGGAGAAGAAGGGGCTCAGGACTCACCTGTTCCCAAGGAGAAGGAGGCAAGAGAAGTGGATGAGAGAGCGGGGACTTGCGCTGGCTTTTATACCTGCCCTTCATTGCCGCAGGAACACAGGCACCCTTTGCAGAGGTAACAATTTCCTGACAAGCTCATCCTCAGTGCAGACTGTCACAGCTAATGATATGGGCTGTGCTGTGATTTCCAACACTGCTGCCTTTTCATTGCCAGGTATAGAGCATGCCCATTCCCCATTGAAGGCTTCTTGTGAGTGCTGGGATGAAAGGCCCCAGAATTTCTAGGGCAGGAATGCAGCAGTGCTGGTAGAAGTCAAGTCACAGCCGCTTTGCCTCAACACAACTTCTAGGCAGTGTGCTGGGCCTGCAGAGAGGCAGCTGAAGGCAGGCCCTCAGCCTCCTCACTGCCATGCGCAGGAAACCAGCGGCTGGTGTTTCCAGCCCCTGAGCTCGGAGGCAGCTCTGGGAAGCCGGTCCATCTCCTGGCTCAGGGCCCTGCAGCTCTCCCAGGCCGTGCCTGGCGCTGTGCGGGGTTCTTGTTGCGGGGGAGCCCTTGCTCCCCAGGAGGACGGGGAGAGCCCATTTCCCCGGAGAGAAACCTCTGCCCGTGCAGAGCCACTGAGCGCTGCGGGGCCGGGCGAGCCCCCGAGCGGCGCCGGCGCAGGGCGCAGCCCCGGGGCGGAGCTGGCGGCGGCGGAGGGGCCGAGGAGAGAAGAGGAGGGGGAGAGGAGGCGGCGCGGCCGGAGCAGAGAGCCGGGGCTGGCGGGGCGCAGCGAGGCGCGGGCGGCGGAGCGGCGGGATGCGGCGGTGCCGGGGCGCAGGGCTGGCGGGGCTGGCCGCCGTGCTCCTGGGTGCGCGGGGCTGGCGGCGGCGGCTGGGGGCCGGGGCGGTGCCCGGGATGTTCCCCAGGGAGCTCAGAGCCGACTCTTCCCCCTCCCTGCCTCTCTGCCACCTCTTCGTTCCCCTTTTCTATTCTCCGAATTGCTTGCCCAGAATACAGCCTTCTGCCCTTCACTGTAACAACCCCTCTCCCTGTCTAATCTTCCTCCCTTCCTCCATCCACCCATTTTTTCACCCATCTCTCCATGAACCTACCATCTCTATCCTCTCATGCTGCTCTTTGAGACCCCTCTCTCATCTATTCCTCTGCCTCCTTCATATCTGTAGGTACAGGGCTGTTTCCCTGCACTGCGCCGTTATTCCATACATCCTCTGGCCTCCCTGTGAATTCAGCATTTTATTGCTCTGGATTCAGCCCTCCGTCCTTCAGTGTAACACACCCACCTCTCCAGTCCCCTCTCCCCCTCACC
This sequence comes from Phalacrocorax carbo, assembly GCF_963921805.1. Taxonomy (NCBI): domain Eukaryota; kingdom Metazoa; phylum Chordata; class Aves; order Suliformes; family Phalacrocoracidae; genus Phalacrocorax; species Phalacrocorax carbo. The sequence goes on from NC_087537.1 coordinate 7,051,026, forward strand.
ATCCAGCTATCTGTCCTTGCACCTGACTACTACCTGATACTGTGTCTCCATGCCTCTATTTCAAATTCTGTCCTAGAGGATTCCCCTCGCTCCACACACCCACACCTGGATCATGGTCATGTGTCCCCATCCATTCCGGACTGGTACTCTCTCCCTGCCGCTCCTTCCAATGATTTCTCTCCTAAAAGAGCCATCGGAGCTGGGCGATCTTTGACAACCCTTGTCCTTTCCTTCTCTTTTCTCGGCAGTGGCTGCTGGCAGAGCCCAGGTGCAGCAGGAGCCGTCGGCAGAGACCACCGAGGACACCGGCATCAACATCACTTGTTCGCACCCCACTATTGATGCAGACTTTACCCTTTGGTATCGTCACCTCCCAGACCATCCGCCCCTGGTGGTAGCGAGGGGTGTCCAAGGCACAAAACCAGTGCAGGACCCCGCGGGGCGGCTGTGGGTGGCCCCAGACCGCCGCTCCAGCGCCCTGCGGCTCGCCCGGCCCCGGCGCGGGGACGCGGCGGTGTATTACTGCGCCGTGGGAGACACGGGGAGAGGAGCCGGGGCTGCGGCCGGGCACGAACCGGCGCGGGCGGGGCCGGGCGTGTGTGTCGGGGGCGGGGGGGCGGCCCCGGGCGGGCCCGCCAGGGGGCGCTGCCGCTCCGCCCGCCCGGCCCCGCCCGGCCCCGCCCGGCCCCGCCCGGCCCCGCCCGGCCCCGCCCGGCCCCGGGGCGCTTCCCCCGAGCGACCGGCCCCGGTAGCGGCCCCGGCCCCCGCCCTCCCACCGCGACGCAGACAGGAATCCCCCGCGCCAGCGGCGGCGCCAGCGGCAGCGGGGCAGGAAGCGCGAGCGGAGCGGTGGCGGTGTCCGGCCGTGCCCGGGAAGGAGCGATTGCAGCCGCCGGCCCCGCCGGCTCCCGGCGAGGAGCAGCGCCTTGCTGCTCGGCACGGGCAGGCGGGCAGCAGAGACCCTCCTGCCGCAGGGACCGGGCGCTGCTGCTGCTCAGCGAGCAGGGGCCGGGCATCTCTTTCGCCCCACTAACATAGCCAGGCCCTCTTAGAACACCAAGGCCCAAATGAGTAAGTGCTAACACAAGCCACTGCTTTGAAACCACAAGCACAAGTGGTTTTTACTGGTGACTTTGTCAAACTCTGGGCTCAGATACACACTTCCTAACTCGGCCCTCCAGCTCCACAGCCCGCTTCCCAGGCACTCCTGCTGCTGGTCGAAAGGCATCCTGGAGATGCAGCAGTTCTACCTCAGCATCAATACGAGAAGGAGATCCCGATTGTCAGAGACACCTTCACGTGGATCCCGCGGTTGCCGGTGTTTGGGGCATAGAGCTTGTTGCACAGGACTCCCCTTAACCTCAGACCGAGAGCCACAAAGCGATGAGCTAGGTTGCCCTACCGGGCTGAAGGTCTGAGGCGAGTGAGAGCTGGAAGGAGGCCTCTGGGCATGGGGTGCTGGGCCCAGCCAGTCCCCAGTGAGGCCTGTGTGGCTGTAGGAGCTGGCAGAGCTGGCAAGTCCATGCTCAGAGGCTTCAGAGGCAGCGAGGAAAGGTACAGCCCTCTTCCCTGCCTCAGCCGGGGAATGTTGTGGCAGCTAGAGCTGTATTACAAAGGAACTCCTGGCAGGTTTGCAGTCACTGGAGAGCAGAGGGCAGCCCACTGTCATTCTGCCATGGCCTCAACTGAAGAGCAGTACCCTGAAGTGCCCGTGGGAGCAAGGTTGGAATGGGGGCTGCTCTGCTAATAACCTGCTTCCTGCAGTCCCTGCCAGCTCTGTGAGCAAAGGGGCCTGGGTGAGAAGGGGCAGAGGAGCCCTGCTCCCGGCAGCCAACAGCAGAAGATATGAAATCAAGTGACCGTTTTGCTTGCCTGGGTATTGTGGTTCTGGGGCCCAAGGCGGGACAAGCTGCTGGAGGTTGTGGGTAGGTGAAGGGACAAAGAGGGGCTGCCTGTACAGCAGGGAGCTGTGTGCCGCGTCCTCCCCCTGCCAGAGTGAGGGAGTTTGTCTGTCCCTGCGCAGCTGGTTTCTGCAGCAGATGCACGTTACAGAGATGTTGCTCTTGGAGTGCCTTCTCTATGGGCAGAGGAGAGGGGAGAGAGTGTGCCACCCCTGGGGCCAGGCACTTCAGTGTGTGCCAGGTCCTCTCTCCATCCAGGCACTCCCAGGGACAGGGTGGACAAGGGTGGGCACAGGGGTGCCTTCTCCATCTCCTGCAGAGCTGGGTGCAGGCCTGTGCAGCTGGCTAGGTGGTTGATGTCAGACATTCACAAGGGATGCCTGTCCCTTTGACATGAGCCCGTTACCTCGCTAGAGAGCCTTTTTGTGGTAGAGGCTGGGGGACAGACCCAAAGAGGCCTGCCTGGAGCAGCAGGGAGGGAGTTTTGCTCCACCCTCTGGGCTGTGGTTTGGAGGCCTCTTTGATCTGGCAGAGGCAGGGGAAGAGGTAGGGTTGCAAGCATCAGAACCCTCATGCTGGCAGGTCCCTAGGCACCCCATGAAGGGAGAGTGTGACATGGTCCTCATTTTCCTGGCAGCCCTGGTGGAACTGGCAGACTTTGGTGAGATGCAACTTTCAAGCTGGGGAGAATGAGGCCAGAGTTTGCGCAGCTGGTGGTGGAAGGGAGGAGATGTGAGTCCTGGCTCCGTGGGGGATCTGCGAGTGTTTCTGTAGGGAGAGTAGGGGCTGCAGGTGGCTACGGCAAATAACCTGGGAGATGTCAGAAGTAATGGGCATCAGAGGAGCAATAAGAACTGCCCTGAAATTCGCAGGCACTCAGCATTCCTGAGTGTGCTGCTAACACAGATGAAGCCTGAAGGAAAGAAAGATGCATGGGAACGGAGCAATGCGGCGTATAGGAGCTTCTCTCCTAGGTGTATTGGATACAATGCTACCAATGTCTGTAGGGGTGGTCGTAAACCTTGGGCAACACATGGAGCAGGCTAGCTCAATGCAAGAAGAGCTGAAATGCCGTACAAGGACAGGGCAAGGGCAGAGGATGCGGTGTGTCATATGGAGGAACTCTTCGAGCAAGATGATGTGGTGAGAGGTGGGAGAGGAACAGCTGATGTCTTCTGCTGCGGAGGGAGAGACCAGTAGCTGACATAGGTCAGGGGCAGATGTGGGGAGAATGAGTGGACTGAAAGACCAGTGAGTATGGCTGAAAAGCAGGCTGATCTGGGGTGTGAGGAGCAACAAGAACCTGCAGAAAGCAGTGTGCAGGGCCAACCAGCTCAGCCTTTCAGAGGCTTGGAGAAGTGATATGGAAACTGGGGACAGTGAGCAGGCTGACGAAGTGATAGACAGAAAGGTACACAGGCAAGCAAAGCTGAAAACTCTTTCTGGCTTTACAGGTCATGCCCAAAGGGACACTGTGCTCCAGTTCCCAGCAAAAATGACCGTCCAGGAGGGACACAATGCAACTCTGCACTGCAACTTCTCCACCAGCTATTTCAATCCTTACATCATCTGGTACCAGCAGCGCCAGACCCAGTCCCCTCAGGTGCTGCTGCGGGTGGACAAATGGAAACCTCAGGTGGATTCAGGGAGGTTCTCCTCCAAGCTGTCTGCAGAGGACTCCCAGGTGTCTCTGGATGTGCAGGGTGCTGAGCTCCAGGACAGCGCTGCCTACTTCTGTGCACTGAGCCCACACTGGTGCCCACAGCTTGCAGCGCTGCACAGAAACGTGGTGGGGCTCTGAGGAGTGGTTCCCTCCCTGCCACTGCTTGCATGCAGCCCTGAGCTCAGCCTGCCCAGCAGTGGCACCTGGGGGCTGTGGTGAGGCTGGGCCTCTGCCTCCCCAGCCTGTGCACCTGCAAAGCACATGCCAGCCTGGATTTTACAGCTGTGTCTAGATCCAGGGTCTTTGATGATGAAAATGGACAAAGAACCCTGACCTGGGGCAGACCCATTGGAGGCTACACCATAAACAAACCAAACCAGGCTTGGGAATGCCCTCTGCTTAAAATGGCTGGTACACTGCAGTGAGTACCCAGGGCAGGTAACCTGTCAGCTTGTCTTCTTGTTCCCCTTCCCTGTGCCTCCACTGATGGCCACAGCTGGAGAATGAAGCTTGTGGCAGGAGTCACAACTGCTCTCAGGCTTTTGCCCCGTGGCCATAGTGGCCCAAGGAGAGAAGAGCCTTTCCTTGCCCTGCACCTGGGTGTCAGCAAGTGAAAAAGACACATCAGCCAGGTGCTGGACAAGCTTCTCTGTTCAAACCCTTCCTGCACTAATCCACTGCCAGCAAGTGGTCCCAATCCTTTTCATGTTTCTTCTCCTTCTCAGGGAAATCACCAGTGCTCAGCTGGGAAGAAACCCTATAGTCCCTGAATCCATGCTGGTTTCTCTGTCCAATGGATGGGAACCACATGTCCGTGATCTTGTTTCTTCCCACAGGGGACAGGACTGTTTCTGGGGACCTATTCTCAGGTGATCCCACCCCAGCACTGCATGGGGAAGCTCAGCTGGAGGGTGCTGACTTTCCAGCTGGATCCTACCCTCTGAATTGGAGTCTGTTGCTCAGGAAGCATGATCCCCTTCACCTGAGAAAGCCTAGGGTACTTGGTGGTTGTCCCACTGCTGTTCCAGGATGGCCTGCCTTCCCAGGCGATGTGGGTCTGATCCACCAGCCCTGTTGGAGGCTTTGCACGCCCCTATTTACCTCAGAGGGCTCTAGGCAGCGTTGATGGGGAATGGCCAGCAGCCCTCAGTGGCGTGCACCCCACTGTGCCTCGGGTCCCCTGGACATTTCAGGTGCTGCTTTTGGTTGCTCTCTGAGGCTGCAGAGGGCCTCAACACTCCACTGACACAATTCTCCCCCCAAAAGCAAGGAATGACAAACAGTGAGGGCTACTCAAGGGTAGAGACAGGCTCAGGCTCTTTCTCCGTCCCCAGTGGGCTGTCCCAGGGATTTTCCCAAATGCCATTGGGAAAGAGAGCCCAGCTGACAAGGGTGGGCATCAGCTTGTCCTTGGGCACTGGTGCCTGGGCCTGGCTGCAGGTCTAAGAGCCAAGTGCCCAGGACAGGTGGACACAGGAGAATCGCCTCCCGAAGCACCCCTGCTTGCAGAAGGGAGGATTAGAATTTCGGTCTGGACTCAATCATCTCACCTGGAGAGCTCTACACTCAGGCAAAATCAATGCCACGCTGTCCATAAAGGTGTGCCTGGCATGTTGGTGCCTCCTCCTTATGGTCATGTGGACGCCCTTTGCTGTCAGGGAGCAGGAAGAAGAGCTTTGAGAGTGTGATTCATCTCTTCTGAAATGACACTCACAGGAAGGGGAAAAGCAAGTGCCCTTTGGAAGTGCTAACGTCCTCCCAGTGAGTGTAGCGAGAGTCTTGCTACCCAGCCGGCATTTCACAGCTCTGCAGTTTGGGGACTTTGCCAATCTCATTGAAGTGATTCCACAACAAAGCCCAAAGTGTGAGGAAGGACGGACTGTTCCAGCCCAGTGTGGGGGTGTAGATGTGGAATTGCCCAGACTCATTTAGTGTGAGGCATAGAGATTTGGATGTTTTTCATTAGAGATGTACAAGGCCATTCAGATACTGGATAGAGGGAAGGAAGGGGAGTGCATATTTTGTTGACTGCCTTATGCTAGGAATACTGGCTCTAGGTAGCGATGATAGATATTGCCAGATTTTATCTTGAACCAGGGCATGATTCTGCGAAACAGCCATGAGGATGGGGCACAGATGCATCCAGAAAACGTGGGACTAAATGGAGAAATACATGTCCATCTCCTAAAGCAGTGAGCCGGCTGCTGGGACTTCTTTAGGGGATTGATATGAATCCCTGACAAAATGAAGGACTTGGGAAACTGGAATACAAACCTGTGTGAGGACCACTCCTCCAGGGTTCTGTTGAACTGTGTCTGGATGGGGTTTGTGACCCTTTCCAAGCACTGGTCTTTAGAGCACTGCGAGGCCGCCTGAATTTACCCAGGAGTGACCAGAGGGAGGTGGGAGCATCAGAACCGAGGCTCAGCCCAGCCTAAGATGGCTGTAAGGTGAGTGAGCTGAGCTCACTGCGGGATTGGTGGCTTCTCCCTCCCTGTGATGCTCAGGTGCACTTACACCTCCGTGAGGACCTTCTGCAGGGCAGAAGCTGTGGGAGGGAGCGGGTGAATCTGTTTGCTTCCACTGAGGCTCTTTGAGAAGCCACTTCACTTCTCCTGGAAAGCCCACCCCAGAGCTTGCTTCACTTCTTTCTTCCTGAGTGTGTAAATGAAGGGGTTCAACAAGGAGTTAAGTCTGTGTTAAAGGTAATCGCAAGTTTGTTCAGATCCAGGAGTTCTCAGCCGATGGCTTGACATACAGAAGAGGGTGGAGCCGTACCAGATCATGATGACACGGAGATGGGCAGAGCAAATGGAAAAAGCCTTTTCCTGGCCATGGGCTGACTGGATTCTCAGCATGGAAGGGGTGACGTACATGTAGGACAGAAGGGTGAGCACACAGGAGGCCACCACAATAATTACGGAGACAAGGAAGGTCACTAGCTCCATGGGCCGTATGTCACTGCAGGAGAGGGCAAGGCAGGAATCTATATTGCAGGGGAAATGATTGAGGACATCTGGAGCACCTAGCGTTAGTCTGGATGTCAGAAAGGTCAGCAGCGAGATGGCCAGAAAGCCTCCCAGCCAGGAGCTGAGTGCCAGCCGAGCAGAGAGGACACTGCTCATCACAGAGCTGTATCTCAAGGGGCAGGACATGGCTAAGTGGTGGTCATAGGCCATGACAGAGAGGAGAAAACACTCAGTGGAGCCTAGGGAGAGAAGAAGGAACAACTGGAGGATGCTGACACTGGAGGAGATGGTCTCGCTAGTCCCCAGCATGCCTCCTATGGCTGTGGGAGCAACGCCCATAGCGTACCGCATCTCCAGAAAGGAGAGATTAGGGAGGAAGAAGGACACCGAGGTAGGGAGGTTGCTGTTCTTCCACATAAGGGCTATGGTGGATGCCTTGCCTCCTACTGTCAGGGAGTACGTCAGTGCAAATACCACCACAGGGAGACCTGGGAATGCCACCTGCCTGGGAAACCAAGAAGGACAAATTCTTTCTTCCACACTTGTCCCAGTTGCCATGTGCCCCCCAAGCACCGAGGTTCATCTGCAGAGCCAGGAAAGTTTCTGTGTGAGTCTGCATGCCTGTGCTGGTCCTTCAGATGCTACTAGTAGTGCAACAAAGCCATCATCCCTGACAAAGTAGTTGGTGCAGAGCACGGGAAAACAGCACGTACGCTAAGTTAAAATCGTTGGGGAAACCCTTTGCTGCAGAAACACATTTGGACACTTAGATCTGACCCTGAAGGTCAGGCCTACACCATCAAATGACCATGGGGAATTATTTCTTAGATCGAGTGCGGGCATTTCCTTCAGATGATGTTGAATGCAATTGCTTCCATGAGATGAAAATCCCACTTAGGAAACTGTGGAGAGCAGGCTGAGGGTCTCCAGCTACCTGAAAGGCTGTTGCAGAGGAAGGGAAGAACATCCCTGCACTCTTCAAGGCAGGAAATACGGAGCTGCAATCTCCGTAAACGAGACCAAGGGAACAGAAAAACCATCATGACAACGTGGCGCTGGAAGAGATTTTCTGACCTCTTCAGTTGATCACAGGGGCTTCCAAGTGAGATGGCAGCAGCACAGGGCAGCAGACTAGCATGACAGTCATTACACAAGGACTCGTGGTCTTGTCTCTTTGCTCTCTTCCACGTCTCAGCACAGGAAGCTTTTGGAAATAGCTCCATTATCTCCACTGACATCTGCTTCTCAGCATGTCTATGAAGGGTAAGACGCACCTCTTTGTAATTCTGCCATCTCAGAGTCGGGGGAAGGACTTCTGCTGACCAAGTTGAAAGGTGTATGATGAAATACTCTTATCGCAGCTCCTCAGCTTAGCCCCCTTCTTTGGGTGGAGAAAAGACACTTGCGAGAGAGAAATGGCTCAGCTTGCCTCATATACAGGCCTAAAAGCCCTCTAGAAGTGCCAGGTTGTTTCTGAGGACTCAGGCAGGAGTCCAGCGAGCGGCTCCGATGGATAAGTCGGACATCTCAACTTGGGAAGAGGTATCCATGCCTCAGTGATTGAAGGCAAAAGTCTCTGAGCTGCATGCCCTCCAAGGCAGCTCTGCTGAGAAGCCAGCTGAACCGAGGGCTCTCATCCAAGCCCTCCCTGCAGACAAGGGGGGATTCTTCATCAGCTCTCTAGGGGAGAATCGGTTTCATCCTCAGCTGGGTGTCTAAGACAGGTGGAGCTGCATCACCACCTGAAGGATCCCTTTCCCTCCTTTCTTCCTCTTTAGGCATTTACATACCAGGAATTTCATGTGGCTCAAGAGCAGAGGAAAGCCTCCTTAATCCCCTTCAATATGCAAGGCATTGGAAGTCTGTGCTACATGTCTTGGGTGGGCTTCACTCACCAGGTGCTCAGCCAATGGAAATGATCCAACAACTTCTCTTCGTGCACCGTCCTCCACATGAAGCCATGGACCCCTTGGCTGAGGGAGAACCTTGGGAAGAAGTTGATTTACTGGAGGATGGATGCCAGACTAGACAGCTGGCTTAAACAGCACACACACTCGCACACGCACAAGTCTTGACCTCTCGGCACCTAGAGTTAGTTGAGAAGCCTCACACCCAAAGAGCGGCTGTCTACACCGTCCAGGGTCACCACACAGGTGTTAGACTTGACAGAGTCATCTTCTGCAAGTCCTGTGTCCAAGGCTCCAACGTGGCTGAGGGGAGACTGGTCTGCACTTGGTGTGAAGGGCATACGCAGCTAATGAGAGTAACGTGCCCATCTTGAGCCCACTCACCCACACTAAAGCTTTCTCGCTGCCATCTGTCTGTCCTCGAGTACCTTGGACATGGGTATGGGGTTTAACCGTGGGATGGGGGTGCTTGGAAGGCTAAGTAGATGTGGGCTTATTGCTCAGTGAGGAAGGGGACGTGGTGACAAATGACGGGGAAAAGGCTCATGTACTCAATGCCTGTTTGTCCTCAGTGTTTATGCTACGGCTTCTCCTCAGGCCTACGACATCCCTCAGTCCCCCGCAGACTCTGTGGGAGCGACGCAGCAGCCGCAGTAGAAGAAGAAAGAGCTAAGGAGCTCTTCCCACCATTGGGACATACACAAGTTCATGGGATTGCTTGGGGTGCATCCGAGGGTGTTCAAGGAGCTGACTGGGCAGTCACTTCTCAGTCCCTGGGATGAACATGAAGCAAATACTCTCAGAAGCCTTTTCTCACCTCACGAAAGGCAGAAAGGGGGTTGGGAGCAGGTCACGTGAGACAACTGAGGGCAAAATATTCTTCACCAACCCCATTGCTTTCTATGAGGAGGTGACTGGCATTGCGGGGAAGGGGAGGGCCACTGGCTGTGGTGTACCTTGACTCTAGCAATACCTTTGATCTACCCTCAGGGCTGCACACTCATGCACACCTATACGCACACAGAGGTATGCACACTCACAGGCATGCACACACGCAATATGTGTGAGGTCAGACTCCTGCTTAGATATGAAAAACAAATCCCACCAAATGATCGATGTATTGGATAGAGTCCTACCACTGTAAGCACTTCTACAAGGAGTCTGCAAATGTGCATCCAGAGCCAACTCCTTATATACACCGGCAGCAGCACCAATCCTATGAGTGCTGCATGAGGCACCTCAGCCTGGCTTTGGGTCTATCCTCCAGCACCAGCTCTGCTGCCCAAAGGTGGCCACTGAGCATTCACGCTCCAGGATTGCTACAGGACAGTGCTGCGCCTGGTTCTTGTCTCCACACCGTCACCAAGGGAAACTGCACCCCCTTTCAGGGACCCCTTCTGTCTCTGGCATTCCTGCTGCCAGCCACTTTAACCCTTTCTGCATTTGGGCCATTTTCCCGGCGTGGCAGATCGTTCCTTGGTCACAGGTTACCGCTGCTGAGCAGTTACAATCTGAATTTCCCCTGCAGTGTGCACACAAATTCACACACACGAGCACAACCGCACACGTGAGCTTACGCTCACCCAAAGATCAACCCATACGTGTGCACTTACAGAGGTGTGCGCACACATGTTTCCAAAGGAGCCCATCGCCATACCAACATGTAATAAATATAAAAGAGAACATCCCCATTGCTGCAGCCCCAGAAAAAAGCATCCTGCAGTGTAAGAAGCTCCCGCCTGACTTTCATGATTTCCAAGGAAGAACCCTAGCCCTTGCAAAGAGAGCAGTGCCACAGTGCCACACGCATGTGGCAGCGGAAGGGTGTATGTCTGGGGCAAGACAGACTCCCCTCAGGCTACAGACACTGAGACATCAGAAGTGATGTAGTAGTGAACCTGTCTCTAGGCTCCCTTTGAGCTAAATACCCTCTCTTCAAAAGGCAGACAAATGCCCTTCCTCAGGGGGCTCATGGGGCTTCTGAGCCCTCAGGGCCTCCTGCCTTGCTGGGCATTGGTGGGCAGAGACACAGCAGGGCAAGGCCTGATGGTCACTGGCAGCAAAGCAGCCAGAAATGTCTTCCTCAGGTCCGAGGGATGGTGCCCAACAGTGGAGCCACTGCGGCATGTCCCAACCCCCCAATCCTCTCTGAATGAACAAGGGTGTCCTTGTGCCCTCACCCCTTTCCACCACAGAACAACACCCCTCTGCTTTGGCAGCTTGGAGAGCGTCCACAGAGGGAAGGACCACATGGAGGCCAGGCTTGAATGCAGCACAACTTTAATGAGTCCAGAGAGGGAAGCAAAGTCACTCTGAGTGGAGGACAGCGATGCAGGGAGCCCCACAGGCAGCCGAGAGTGTGCGGTCGTTGGCCATGGAGAAGTTCCTTCACAAAGTCTTTCTGCCTGCCCCATAGAGGGAGAGGAGACAGATGGTCCCCACCAGGCTGGCCTTTGTGGGCCCTTGCTGCCAAGGGGAACCAAAGCCAACAAAGTAAAGGGAGGCAAAGGCAAGGTCGCTGAGATGTGCTGAAAACACAATCCAGGAGAGCAATTCTCTGCCCAGCACCATATTCTGAGTTCCTCAGGCTGTCTCCCTGGGGCTTTCCCAGCATCTTTAGCAGGGGAGGCACCTTCTGCCACAGTAGCGGCTGGTAATGCAGGAGAGGTCCAAGCCCCCGGAGGAGATGGGCACTCCATCACAGCTCAGGATGCTGCCAACAGCAGCGGAGGTGGACGAGCCCACCACGGTGCTCTATGGGAAGGAGCTGAGGATGGGGCCGGGCAGGGTCACCACCACAGCCGGGGGCTCAATGACGACAGTGGAGTTCTGGCACTGCCTGACACAGGGCTCATTGCAGCTGTTGGCCAGCGGGGTCGGGCCGCAGGGCCGGCATGGCAGGCACTGGCTGTAGCAGGACATGTCTCTGGGCTGGAGGTGCACCTGGCAGAGAAGGCAGGGAGGAAGCAGAGCACAAGGATGGGTGAGGTGCAGCCTATTTCCCTGTCACAAAAGAGGCAAGGTACTACTGTGCGAGGACCTGAAAGCGGTGCCAGAAACCTCATGTTCTTCCTTCCCCTACAAATGACAGCCTTGCCCACGGACGCCCTCTCCTAATTCGTAAACCAATGCCCCCTCTGACATGTCCCAGCCTCTCTCTAGCAGGCTTCCTCCCCACTTCTCTCTCCCGTGGCACGATGCTCCAAAGCCTGAGCACAGGCCACAGCCAGTAGCAGCTCAAGTGTCCATCAAGGAGAGATTTCACTTTGGAAGAGGAGAAGAAGGGGCTCAGGACTCACCTGTTCCCAAGGAGAAGGAGGCAAGAGAAGTGGATGAGAGAGCGGGGACTTGCGCTGGCTTTTATACCTGCCCTTCATTGCCGCAGGAACACAGGCACCCTTTGCAGAGGTAACAATTTCCTGACAAGCTCATCCTCAGTGCAGACTGTCACAGCTAATGATATGGGCTGTGCTGTGATTTCCAACACTGCTGCCTTTTCATTGCCAGGTATAGAGCGTGCCCATTCCCCAGTGACGGCTTCTTGTGAGAGCTGGGATGAAAGGCCCCAGAATTTCTAGGGCAGGAATGCAGCAGTGCTGGTAGAAGTCAAGTCACAGCCGCTTTGCCTCAACACAACTTCTAGGCAGTGTGCTGGGCCTGCAGAGAGGCAGCTGAAGGCAGGCCCTCAGCCTCCTCACTGCCATGCGCAGGAAACCAGCGGCTGGTGTTTCCAGCCCCTGAGCTCGGAGGCAGCTCTGGGAAGCCGGTCCATCTCCTGGCTCAGGGCCCTGCAGCTCTCCCAGGCCGTGCCTGGCGCTGTGCGGGGTTCTTGTTGCGGGGGAGCCCTTGCTCCCCAGGAGGACGGGGAGAGCCCATTTCCCCGGAGAGAACCCTCTGCCCGTGCAGAGCCACTGAGCGCTGCGGGGCCGGGCGAGCCCCCGAGCGGCGCCGGCGCAGGGCGCAGCCCCGGGGCGGAGCTGGCGGCGGCGGAGGGGCCGAGGAGAGAAGAGGAGGGGGAGAGGAGGCGGCGCGGCCGGAGCAGAGAGCCGGGGCTGGCGGGGCGCAGCGAGGCGCGGGCGGCGGAGCGGCGGGATGCGGCGGTGCCGGGGCGCAGGGCTGGCGGGGCTGGCCGCCGTGCTCCTGGGTGCGCGGGGCTGGCGGCGGCGGCTGGGGGCCGGGGCGGTGCCCGGGATGTTCCCCAGGGAGCTCAGAGCCAACTCTTCCCTCTCCTTCTTCAGCGTGTCTTTCCCCCTCCCTGCCTCTCTGCCACCCGGCGTTCCTCTTCCCTGCTCTTTTTATTCTCCTGATTTCTTCTTCATTTCTGTCAGTAACGCCTGCCTGCACGTACGCCTGCATTTCCCTGTACATTAGGCAGCTACCGTTGCCCTGAGGGTAGCCCTCTGTCCTTCACTCTCACACCCACTCTCCCTGCTCTTCCTCTCTCCATCCATCTATCCATGCCCCTGACGTTTCTCTAATATCCGCATGCATGAATTTCACATTCCCTCCCAGCCTTCTCCTGTCGCACCACACACCCACGCCAGGATCGCTCTCCATCTCTGCTCAGAGGTGCACGTCCCGAGCTGTTCCTGTCCTGTCTCGCTGCCATTCTTCCTGATGCTTCTCTCCTAAAAGAGCCATCGGAGCTGGGCGATCTTTGACAACCCTTGTCCTTTCCTTCTCTTTTCTCGGCAGTGGCTGCTGGCAGAGCCCAGGTGCAGCAGGAGCCGTCGGCAGAGACCACCGAGGACACCGGCATCAACATCACCTGCTCACACCCCAACATACAGAGCAACGACAATATCCACTGGTACCGTCAGCTCCCGGGCCGAGCCCCCGCATTCATCGCGCTCGCTGTAAAAGGGGCCAAAGAGCTGCGGGACCCCGCGGGGCGGCTGTGGGTGGCCCCAGACCGCCGCTCCAGCGCCCTGCGGCTCGCCCGGCCCCGGCGCGGGGACGCGGCGGTGTATTACTGCGCCGTGGGAGACACGGGGAGAGGAGCCGGGGCTGCGGCCGGGCACGAACCGGCGCGGGCGGGGCCGGGCGTGTGTGTCGGGGGCGGGGGGGCGGCCCCGGGCGGGCCCGCCAGGGGGCGCTGCCGCTCCGCCCGCCCGGCCCCGCCCGGCCCCGCCCGGCCCCGGGGCGCTTCCCCCGAGCGACCGGCCCCGGTAGCGGCCCCGGCCCCCGCCCTCCCACCGCGACGCAGACAGGAATCCCCCGCAACAGCGGCGGCGCCAGCGGCAGCGGGGCAGGAAGCGCGAGCGGAGCGGTGGCGGTGTCCGGCCGTGCCCGGGAAGGAGCGATTGCAGCCGCCGGCCCCGCCGGCTCCCGGCGAGGAGCAGCGCCTTGCTGCTCGGCACGGGCAGGCGGGCAGCAGAGACCCTCCTGCCGCAGGGACCGGGCGCTGCTGCTGCTCAGCGAGCAGGGGCTGGGCATCTCTTTCGCCCCACTAACATAGCCAGGCCCTCTTAGAACACCAAGGCCCAAATGAGTAAGTGCTAACACAAGCCACTGCTTTGAAACCACAAGCACAAGTGGTTTTTACTGGTGACTTTGTCAAACTCTGGGCTCAGATACACACTTCCTAACTCGGCCCTCCAGCTCCACAGCCCGCTTCCCAGGCACTCCTGCTGCTGGTCCAAAGGCATCCTGGAGATGCAGCAGTTCTACCTCAGCATCAATACGAGAAGGAGATCCTGATTGTCAGAGACACCTTCACGTGGATCCCGCAGTTGCCGGTGTTTGGGGCATAGAGCTTGTTGCACAGGACTCCCCTTAACCTCAGACCGAGAGCCACAAAGCGATGGGCTAGGTTGCCCTACGGGGCTGAAGGTCTGAGGCGAGTGAGAGCTGGAAGGAGGCCTCTGGGCATGGGGTGCTGGGCCCAGCCAGTCCCCAGTGAGGCCTGTGTGGCTGTAGGAGCTGGCAGAGCTGGCAAGTCCATGCTCAGAGGCTTCAGAGGCAGCGAGGAAAGGTACTGGCCTCTTCCCTGCCTCAGCCGGGGAATGTTGTGGCAGCTAGAGCTGTATTACAAAGGAACTCCTGGCAGGTTTGCAGTCACTGGAGAGCAGAGGGCAGCCCACTGTCATTCTGCCATGGCCTCAACTGAAGAGCAGTACCCTGAAGTGCCCGTGGGAGCAAGGTTGGAATGGGGGCTGCTCTGCTAATAACCTGCTTCCTGCAGTCCCTGCCAGCTCTGTGAGCAAAGGGGCCTGGGTGAGAAGGGGCAGAGGAGCCCTGCTCCCGGCAGCCAACAGCAGAAGATATGAAATCAAGTGACCGTTTTGCTTGCCTGGGTATTGTGGTTCTGGGGCCCAAGGCGGGACAAGCTGCTGGAGGTTGTGGGTAGGTGAAGGGACAAAGAGGGGCTGCCTGTACAACAGGGAGCTGTGTGCCGCGTCCTCCCCCTGCCAGAGTGAGGGAGTTTGTCTGTCCCTGTGCAGCTGGTTTCTGCAGCAGATGCACGTTACAGAGATGTTGCTCTTGGAGTGCCTTCTCTATGGGCAGAGGAGAGGGGAGAGAGTGTGCCACCCCTGGGGCCAGGCACTTCAGTGTGTGCCAGGTCCTCTCTCCATCCAGGCACTCCCAGGGACAGGGTGGACAAGGGTGGGCACAGGGGTGCCTTCTCCATCTCCTGCAGAGCTGGGTGCAGGCCTGTGCAGCTGGCTAGGTGGTTGATGTCAGACATTCACAAGGGATGCCTGTCCCTTTGACATGAGCCCGTTACCTCGCTAGAGAGCCTTTTTGTGGTAGAGGCTGGGGGACAGACCCAAAGAGGCCTGCCTGGAGCAGCAGGGAGGGAGTTTTGCTCCACCCTCTGGGCTGTGGTTTGGAGGCCTCTTTGATCTGGCAGAGGCAGGGGAAGAGGTAGGGTTGCAAGCATCAGAACCCTCATGCTGGCAGGTCCCTAGGCACCCCATGAAGGGAGAGTGTGACATGGTCCTCATTTTCCTGGCAGCCCTGGTGGAACTGGCAGACTTTGGTGAGATGCAACTTTCAAGCTGGGGAGAATGAGGCCAGAGTTTGTGCAGCTGGTGGTGGAAGGGAGGAGATGTGAGTCCTGGCTCCGTGGGGGATCTGCGAGTGTTTCTGTAGGGAGAGTAGGGGCTGCAGGTGGCTACGGCAAATAACCTGGGAGATGTCAGAAGTAATGGGCATCAGAGGAGCAATAAGAACTGCCCTGAAATTCGCAGGCACTCAGCATTCCTGAGTGTGCTGCTAACACAGATGAAGCCTGAAGGAAAGAAAGATGCATGGGAACGGAGCAATGCGGCGTATAGGAGCTTCTCTCCTAGGTGTATTGGATACAATGCTACCAATGTCTGTAGGGGTGGTCGTAAACCTTGGGCAACACATGGAGCAGGCTAGCTCAATGCAAGAAGAGCTGAAATGCCATACAAGGACAGGGCAAGGGCAGAGGATGCGGTGTGTCATATGGAGGAACTCTTCGAGCAAGATGATGTGGAGAGAGGTGGGAGAGGAACAGCTGATGTCTTCTGCTGCTGAAGGAGAGACCAGTAGCTGACATAGGTCAGGGGCAGATGTGGGGAGAATGAGTGGACTGAAAGACCAGTGAGTATGGCTGAAAAGCAGGCTGATCTGGGGTGTGAGGAGCGACAAGAACCTGCAGAAAGCAGTGTGCAGGGCCAACCAGCTCAGCCTTTCAGAGGCTTGGAGAAGTGATATGGAAACTGGGGACAGTGAGCAGGCTGACGAAGTGATAGACAGAAAGGTACACAGGCAAGCAAAGCTGAAAACTCTTTCTGGCTTTACAGGTCATGCCCAAAGGGACACTGTGCTCCAGTTCCCAGCAAAAATGACCATCCAGGAGGGACACAATGCAACTCTGCACTGCAACTTCTCCACCAGTGATCCCACTCCTTACATCATCTGGTACCAGCAGCGCCAGACCCAGTCCCCTCAGATGCTGCTGTGGATGAGCGAATGGAAACCTCAGGTGGATTCAGGGAGGTTCTCCTCCAAGCTGTCTGCAGAGGACTCCCAGGTGTCTCTGGATGTGCAGGGTGCCGAGCTCCAGGACAGCGCTGCCTACTTCTGTGCACTGAGCCCACACTGGTGCCCACAGCTTGCAGCGCTGCACAGAAACGTGGTGGGGCTCTGAGGAGTGGTTCCCTCCCTGCCACTGCTTGCATGCAGCCCTGAGCTCAGCCTGCCCAGCAGTGGCACCTGGGGGCTGTGGTGAGGCTGGGCCTCTGCCTCCCCAGCCTGTGCACCTGCAAAGCACATGCCAGCCTGGATTTTACAGCTGTGTCTAGATCCAGGGTCTTTGATGATGAAAATGGACAAAGAAACCTGACCTGGGGCAGACCCATTGGAGGCTACACCATAAACAAACCAAACCAGGCTTGGGAATGCCCTCTGCTTAAAATAGCTGGTACACTGCAGTGAGTACCCAGGGCAGGTAACCTGTCAGCTTGTCTTCTTGTTCCCCTTCCCTGTGCCTCCACTGATGGCCACAGCTGGAGAATGAAGCTTGTGGCAGGAGTCACAACTGCTCTCAGGCTTTTGCCCCGTGGCCATAGTGGCCCAAGGAGAGAAGAGCCTTTCCTTGCCCTGCACCTGGGTGTCAGCAAGTGAAAAAGACACATCAGCCAGGTGCTGGACAAGCTTCTCTGTTCAAACCCTTCCTGCACTAAGCCACTGCCAGCAAGTGGTCCCAATCCTTTTCATGTTTCTTCTCCTTCTCAGGGAAATCACCAGTGCTCAGCTGGGAAGAAACCCTATGTCCCTGAATCCATGCTGGTTTCTCTGTCCAATGGATGGGAACCACATGTCCGTGACCTTGTTTCTTCCCACAGGGGACAGGACTGTTTCTGGGGACCTATTCTCAGGTGATCCCACCCCAGCACTGCATGGGGAAGCTCAGCTGGAGGGTGCTGACTTTCCAGCTGGATCCTACCCTCTGAATTGGAGTCTGTTGCTCAGGAAGCATGATCCCCTTCACCTGAGAAAGCCTAGGGTACTTGGTTGTTGTCCCACTGCTGTTCCAGGATGGCCTGCCTTCCCAGGCGATGTGGGTCTGATCCACCAGCCCTGTTGGAGGCTTTGCACGCCCCTATTTACCTCAGAGGGCTCTAGGCAGCGTTGATGGGGAATGGCCAGCAGCCCTCAGTGGCTTGCACCCCACTGTGCCTCGGGTCCCCTGGACATTTCAGGTGCTGCTTTTGGTTGCTCTCTGAGGCTGCAGAGGGCCTCAACACTCCACTGACACAATTCTCCCCCAAAAGCAAGGAATGACAAACAGTGAGGGCTACTCAAGGGTAGAGACAGGCTCAGGCTCTTTCTCCGTCCCCAGTGGGCTGTCCCAGGGATTTTCCCAAATGCCATTGGGAAAGAGAGCCCAGCTGACAAGGGTGGGCATCAGCTTGTCCTTGGGCACTGGTGCCTGGGCCTGGCTGCAGGTCTAAGAGCCAAGTGCCCAGGACAGGTGGACACAGGAGAATCGCCTCCCGAAGCACCCCTGCTTGCAGAAGGGAGGATTAGAATTTCGGCCTGGACTCAATCATCTCACCTGGAGAGCTCTACACTCAGGCAAAATCAATGCCACACTGTCCATAAAGGTGTGCCTGGCATGTTGGTGCCTCCTCCTTATGGTCATGTGGACGCCCTTTGCTGTCAGGGAGCAGGAAGAAGAGCTTTGAGAGTGTGATTCATCTCTTCTGAAATGACACTCACAGGAAGGGGAAAAGCAAGTGCCCTTTGGAAGTGCTAACGTCCTCCCAGTGAGTGTAGAGAGAGTCTTGCTACCCAGCCGGCATTTCACAGCTCTGCAGTTTGGGGACTTTGCCAATCTCATTGAAGTGATTCCACAACAAAGCCCAAAGTGTGAGGAAGGACGGACTGTTCCAGCCCAGTGTGGGGGTGTAGATGTGGAATTGCCCAGACTCTTTTAGTGTGAGGCATAGAGATTTGGATGTTTTTCATTAGAGATGTACAAGGCCATTCAGATACTGGATAGAGGGAAGGAAGGGGAGTGCATATTTTGTTGACTGCCTTATGCTAGGAATACTGGCTCTAGGTAGCGATGCCAGATATTGCCAGATTTTATCTTGAACCAGGGCATGATTCTGCGAAACAGCCATGAGGATGGGGCACAGATGCATCCAGAAAACGTCGGACTAAATGGAGAAATACATGTCCATCTCCTAAAGCAGTGAGCCGGCTGCTGGGACTTCTTTAGGGGATTGATATGAATCCCTGACAAAATGAAGGACTTGGGAAACTGGAATACAAACCTGTGTGAGGACCACTCCTCCAGGGTTCTGTTGAACTGTGTCTGGATGGGGTTTGTGACCCTTTCCAAGCACTGGTCTTTAGAGCACTGCGAGGCCGCCTGAATTTACCCAGGAGTGACCAGAGGGAGGTGGGAGCATCAGAACCGAGGCTCAGCCCAGCCTAAGATGGCTGTAAGGTGAGTGAGCTGAGCTCACTGCGGGATTGGTGGCTTCTCCCTCCCTGTGATGCTCAGGTGCACTTACACCTCCGTGAGGACCTTCTGCAGGGCAGAAGCTGTGGGAGGGAGCGGGTGAATCTGTTTGCTTCCACTGAGGCTCTTTGAGAAGCCACTTCACTTCTGGAAAGCCCACCCCAGAGCTTGCTTCACTTCTTTCTTCCTGAGTGTGTAACTGAAGGGGTTCAACAAGGAGTTAAGTCTGTGTTAAAGGGAATCGCAAGTTTGTTCAGATCCAGGAGTTCTCAGCCGATGGCTTGACATACAGAAGAGGGTGGAGCCGTACCAGATCATGATGACACGGAGATGGGCAGGGCAAATGGAAAAAGCCTTTTCCTGGCCATGGGCTGACTGGATTCTCAGCATGGAAGGGGTGACGTACATGTAGGACAGAAGGGTGAGCACACAGGAGGCCACCACAATAATTACGGAGACAAGGAAGGTCACTAGCTCCATGGGCCGTATGTCACTGCAGGAGAGGGCAAGGCAGGAATCTATATTGCAGAGGAAATGATTGAGGACATCTGGAGCACCTAGCGTTAGTCTGGATGTCAGAAAGGTCAGCAGCGAGATGGCCAGAAAGCCTCCCAGCCAGGAGCTGAGTGCCAGCCGAGCAGAGAGGACACTGCTCATCACAGAGCTGTATCTCAAGGGGCAGGACATGGCTAAGTGGTGGTCATAGGCCATGACAGAGAGGAGAAAACACTCAGTGGAGCCTAGGGAGAGAAGAAGGAACAACTGGAGGATGCTGACACTGGAGGAGATGGTCTCGCTAGTCCCCAGCATGCCTCCTATGGCTGTGGGAGCAACGCCCATAGCGTACCACATCTCCAGAAAGGAGAGATTACAGAGGAAAAAGTACACCGAGGTAGGGAGGTTGCTGTTCTTCCACATGAGGGCTATGGTGGATGCCTTGCCTCCTACTGTCAGGGAGTACGTCAGTGCCAATACCACCACAGGGAGACCTGGGAATGCCACCTGCCTGGGAAACCAAGAGGGACAAATTCTTTCTTCCACACTTGTCCCAGTTGCCATGTGCCCCCCAAGCACCGAGGTTCATCTGCAGAGCCAGGAAAGTTTCTGTGTGAGTCTGCATGCCTGTGCTGGTCCTTCAGATGCTACTAGTAGTGCAACAAAGCCATCATCCCTGACAAAGTAGTTGGTGCAGAGCACGGGAAAACAGCACGTACGCTAAGTTAAAATCGTTGGGGAAACCCTTTGCTGCAGAAACACATTTGGACACTTAGATCTGACCCTGAAGGTCAGGCCTACACCATCAAATGACCATGGGGAATTATTTCTTAGATCGAGCGCGGGCATTTCCTTCAGATGATGTTGAATGCAATTGCTTCCATGAGATGAAAATCCCACTTAGGAAACTGTGGAGAGCAGGCTGAGGGTCTCCAGCTACCTGAAAGGCTGTTGCAGAGGAAGGGAAGAACATCCCTGCACTCTTCAAGGCAGGAAATACGGAGCTGCAATCTCCGTAAACGAGACCAAGGGAACAGAAAAACCATCATGACAACGTGGCGCTGGAAGAGATTTTCTGACCTCTTCAGTTGATCACAGGGGCTTCCAACTGAGATGGCAGCAGCACAGGGCAGCAGACTAGCATGACAGTCATTACACAAGGACTCGTGGTCTTGTCTCTTTGCTCTCTTCCACGTCTCAGCACAGGAAGCTTTTGGAAATAGCTCCATTATCTCCACTGACATCTGCTTCTCAGCATGTCTATGAAGGGTAAGACGCACCTCTTTGTAATTCTGCCATCTCAGAGTCGGGGGAAGGACTTCTGCTGACCAAGTTGAAAGGTGTATGATGAAATACTCTTATCGCAGCTCCTCAGCTTAGCCCCCTTCTTTGGGTGGAGAAAAGACACTTGCGAGAGAGAAATGGCTCAGCTTGCCTCATATACAGGCCTAAAAGCCCTCTAGAAGTGCCAGGTTGTTTCTGAGGACTCAGGCAGGAGTCCAGCGAGCGGCTCCGATGGATAAGTCGGACATCTCAACTTGGGAAGAGGTATCCATGCCTCAGTGATTGAAGGCAAAAGTCTCTGAGCTGAATCCCCTCCAAGGCAGCTCTGCTGAGAAGCCAGCTGAACCGAGGGCTCTCATCCAAGCCCTCCCTGCAGACAAGGGGGGATTCTTCATCAGCTCTCTAGGGGAGAATCGGTTTCATCCTCAGCTGGGTGTCTAAGACAGGTGGAGCTGCGTCACCACCTGAAGGATCCCTTTCCCTCCTTTCTTCCTCTTTAGGCATTTACATACCAGGAATTTCATGTGGCTCAAGAGCAGAGGAAATCCTCCTTAATCCCCTTCAATATGCAAGGCATTGGAAGTCTATGCTACATGTCTTGGGTGGGCTTCACTCACCAGGTGCTCAGCCAATGGAAATGATCCAACAACTTCTCTTCGTGCACCGTCCTCCACATGAAGCCATGGACCCCTTGGCTGAGGGAGAACATTGGGAAGAAGTTGATTTGCTGGAGGATGGATGCCAGACTAGACAGCTGGCGTAAACAGCACACACACTCGCACACGCACAAGTCTTGACCTCTAGGCACCTAGAGTTAGTTGAGACGCCTCACACCCACAGAGCGGCTGTCTACACCATCCAGGGTCACCACACAGGTGTTAGACTTGACAGAGTCATCTTCTGCAAGTCCTGTGTCCAAGGCTTCAACGTGGCTGAGGGGAGACTGGTCTGCACTTGGTGTGAAGGGCATACGCAGCTAATGAGAGTAACGTGCCCATCTTGAGCCCACTCACCCACACTAAAGCTTTCTCCCTGCCATCTGTCTGTCCTCGAGTACCTTGGACATGGGTATGGGGTTTAACCGTGGGATGGGGGTGCTTGGAAGACTAAGTAGATGTGGGCTTATTGCTCAGTGAGGAAGGGGACCTGGTGACAAATGACGGGGAAAAGGCTCATGTACTCAATGCCTGTTTGTCCTCAGTGTTTATGCTACGGCTTCTCCTCAGGCCTACGACATCCCTCAGTCCCCCGCAGACTCTGTGGGAGCGACGCAGCAGCCGCAGTAGAAGAAGAAAGAGCTAAGGAGCTCTTCCCACCATTGGGACATACACAAGTTCATGGGATTGCTTGGGATGCATCCGAGGGTGTTCAAGGAGCTGACTGGGCAGTCACTTCTCAGTCCCTGGGATGAACATGAAGCAAATACTCTCAGAAGCCTTTTCTCAACTCACGAAAGGCAGAAAGGGGGTTGGGAGCAGGTCACGTGAGACAACTGAGGGCAAAATATTCTTCACCAACCCCATTGCTTTCTATGAGGAGGTGACTGGCATTGCGGGGAAGGGGAGGGCCACTGGCTGTGGTGTACCTTGACTCTAGCAATACCTTTGATCTACCCTCAGGGCTGCACACTCATGCACACCTATACGCACACAGAGGTATGCACACTCACAGGCATGCACACACGCAATATGTGTGAGGTCAGACTCCTGCTTAGATATGAAAAACAAATCCCACCAAATGATCGATGTATTGGATAGAGTCCTACCACTGTAAGCACTTCTACAAGGAGTCTGCAAATGTGCATCCAGAGCCAACTCCTTATATACACCGGCAGCAGCACCAATCCTATGAGTGCTGCATGAGGCACCTCAGCCTGGCTTTGGGTCTATCCTCCAGCACCAGCTCTGCTGCCCAAAGGTGGCCACTGAGCATTCACGCTCCAGGATTGCTACAGGACAGTGCTGCGCCTGGTTCTTGTCTCCACACCATCACCAAGGGAAACTGCACCCCCTTTCAGGGACCCCTTCTGTCTCTGGCATTCCTGCTGCCAGCCACTTTAACCCTTTCTGCATTTGGGCCATTTTCCCGGCGTGGCAGATCGTTCCTTGGTCACAGGTTACCGCTGCTGAGCAGTAACAATCTGAATTTCCCCTGCAGTGTGCACACAAATTCACACACACGAGCACAACCTCACACGTGAGCTTACGCTCACCCAAAGATCAACCCATACGTGTGCACTTACAGAGGTGTGCGCACACATGTTTCCAAAGGAGCCCATCTCCATACCAACATGTAATAAATAGAAAAAAGAGAGAACATCCCCATTGCTGCAGCCCCAGAAAAAAGCATCCTGCAGTGTAAGAAGCTCCCGCCTGACTTTCATGATTTCCAAGGAAGAACCCTAGCCCTTGCAAAGAGAGCAGTGCCACAGTGCCACACGCATGTGGCAGCGGAAGGGTGTATGTCTGGGGCAAGACAGACTCCCCTCAGGCTACAGACACTGAGACATCAGAAGTGATGTAGTAGTGAACCTGTCTCTAGGCTCCCTTTGAGCTAAATACCCTCTCTTCAAAAGGCAGACAAATGCCCTTCCTCAGGGGGCTCATGGGGCTTCTGAGCCCTCAGGGCCTCCTGCCTTGCTGGGCATTGGTGGGCAGAGACACAGCAGGGCAAGGCCTGATGGTCACTGGCAGCAAAGCAGCCAGAAATGTCTTCCTCAGCTCCGAGGGATGGTGCCCAACAGTGGAGCCACTGCGGCATGTCCCAACCCCCCAATCCTCTCTGAATGAACAAGGGTGTCCTTGTGCCCTCACCCCTTTCCACCACAGAACAACACCCCTCTGCTTTGGCAGCTTGGAGAGCGTCCACAGAGGGAAGGACCACATGGAGGCCAGGCTTGAATGCAGCACAACTTTAATGAGTCCAGAGAGGGAAGCAAAGTCACTCTGAGTGGAGGACAGCGATGCAGGGAGCCCCACAGGCAGCCGAGAGTGTGCGGTCGTTGGCCATGGAGAAGTTCCTTCACAAAGTCTTTCTGCCTGCCCCATAGAGGGAGAGGAGACAGATGGTCCCCACCAGGCTGGCCTTTGTGGGCCCTTGCTGCCAAGGGGAACCAAAGCCAACAAAGTAAAGGGAGGCAAAGGCAAGGTCGCTGAGATGTGCTGAAAACACAATCCAGGAGAGCAATTCTCTGCCCAGCACCATATTCTGAGTTCCTCAGGCTGTCTCCCTGGGGCTTTCCCAGCATCTTTAGCAGGGGAGGCACCTTCTGCCACAGTAGCGGCTGGTAATGCAGGAGAGGTCCAAGCCCCCGGAGGAGATGGGCACTCCATCACAGCTCAGGATGCTGCCAACAGCAGCGGAGGTGGACGAGCCCACCACGGTGCTCTGTGGGAAGGAGCTGAGGATGGGGCCGGGCAGGGTCACCACCACAGCCGGGGGCTCAATGACGACAGTGGAGTTCTGGCACTGCCTGACACAGGGCTCATTGCAGCTGTTGGCCAGCGGGGTCGGGCCGCAGGGCCGGCATGGCAGGCACTGGCTGTAGCAGGACATGTCTCTGGGCTGGAGGTGCACCTGGCAGAGAAGGCAGGGAGGAAGCAGAGCACAAGGATGGGTGAGGTGCAGCCTATTTCCCTGTCACAAAAGAGGCAAGGTACTACTGTGCGAGGACCTGAAAGCGGTGCCAGAAAACACACAGTATTCCTTCCCCTACAAATGACAGCCTTGCCCACGGACGCCCTCTCCTAACTTGTAAACCAATGCCCCCTCTGACATGTCCCAGCCTCTCTCTAGCAGGCTTCCTCCCCACTTCTCTCTCCCGTGCCATGATGCTCCAAAGCCTGAGCACAGGCCACAGCCAGTAGCAGCTCAAGTGTCCATCAAGGAGAGATTTCACTTTGGAAGAGGAGAAGAAGGGGCTCAGGACTCACCTGTTCCCAAGGAGAAGGAGGCAAGAGAAGTGGATGAGAGAGCGGGGACTTGCGCTGGCTTTTATACCTGCCCTTCATTGCCGCAGGAACACAGGCACCCTTTGCAGAGGTAACAATTTCCTGACAAGCTCATCCTCAATGCAGACTGTCACAGCTAATGATATGGGCTGTGCTGTGATTTCCAACACTGCTGCCTTTTCATTGCCAGGTATAGAGCGTGCCCATTCCCCATTGAAGGCTTCTTGTGAGTGCTGGGATGAAAGGCCCCAGAATTTCTAGGGCAGGAATGCAGCAGTGCTGGCAGAACTCAGTTCAAGCGCTGGACGGGTCGAGAGCAGGCCAGTGAAGTCAGCCTGGGTCACTTTGGTGGGGCTGTTTGAAGCACTGTTCTCAGGAAGATATTCCAGCATTCCTCAGCTGGACACTCAAGGGTTCCTGTGCATGAGGATGTACCCTGTCCTTCTCTTTCCCTCCCGCATCAGCTCACCTCAATGGTCACTTTTTGTTACCTTCCCAGGTGTGTGGCTTCTTCTCCTTGGTTTTGACCCCATCCTGCGTAACAGCACCCTCAGGAAAAATTTCTGGCCCATTTTGACTAGTCCCCACTCTGTGCAGCCTGGGAGTGCACAAACAATGCCATGGGCATTCCCAGGGCCTCGTCCTGCCCCAGAATGCTCTAGCATTGCTGCAGTTGTCCCCAGGTGTTCTCACCAGAGGCCATGGTTGCATCTCTGCCTACCTGTCTCCTTGTCTTCGTGTGCAGCTGTGTTGTATAAACACATGTCAGAGCTCAACTCCGCGCATGATTCCACACCGATGTGCATGAATATGTAGGTGTGTGTCCTTGTGTGTCAACCTTCAGGAGGGAATATGCTGCTCACAGCGGAGACACCCTCCACTGCTCTCTCCACTAGCACCACAGAGCAGCTGGTTCCCAGGGTCAGAAGGACCCTGAGTGCATTTCAACAGCGATGGCACCTGCCAACCATGTGCTGGCCATCCCTGAGTGGATCTGCTTTCAATACATATCAGTGGTGTCTGGTATGGAACGCAGACCCCTCTCGTGTCCAAGCCAAGGCCAAATGTACTTGTGCACCTCATCGGCATGATGCTGTGTCAGGCAGAGGCTGAGACCTTGCACCAAACAGGGACTGAATGAAAGGACCCAGGGGCCTGACGTTGCTCTGTTCTGAGTAGAA
Organism: Phalacrocorax carbo; assembly: GCF_963921805.1. Lineage (NCBI taxonomy): Eukaryota > Metazoa > Chordata > Aves > Suliformes > Phalacrocoracidae > Phalacrocorax > Phalacrocorax carbo. The sequence continues at coordinate 7,076,823 of NC_087537.1, forward strand.
GGGACAGCCCCTGTGGCTGAGTGTCCAGAAGAGACCCTCTTTCCAACAATGGCCCTGTGGAGAAGGAAAGGACAGAGGACATGTGTGCCTGTAGTTTAGAAGGACTTTTGACACCCTCTCCCATTCTTCCTTTACAAACAAACTGGCATTGAATGAGTTCATTAGGAGCATGATAAGGCAGGTGGAAAATTGGCTGGACTACCAGGCTCAGAGCTGTGACCATGAAGCAATGGGCTGACTGGAAACTCATGAAGGCCAGAAAGAGCAAGGACAAGGTTTTGCATGTGATGGAGGAACCGGCCCATGCAGTCATGCACGCTGGGGCTGCCTGCCTAGGAAGCAGATCCACAGAAGAGGATGTGTGGTTGTAGGAGAGACCCAGCTGAACATGAGACCACAGTGTGCCCTTGAGGTAAACAGGACCAACCACTGCCGTCCTGAGCTGTGTTAGTCAAAGTGTTGCTAATAGGTCCAGGAAGGTCATCCTGGCCCTTGGGAGACCATGTGTGGAGTGCTGCATGCAGGTTGGGGCTCCCCTCTCGAGAAGGATAGCCACATACTGAAGTGAGTCCAACAAAGGCCATCAGGGTGGGTAGGGGGTTGGCAATGTGAGAGGAGAAGAGCCTGAGCGAGCTGGGCCGGCCCATCTTGGAGAAGGGAAGGCTCAGGGGAGACCTTGCTTTCTGCAACTGCTTCTTCAGAGGAGACAGGGAAGCTGGACATGGACTCAGATTCAGGCCACAGGGAGTACCTTCTTAGAGTGGAGGCAACGGACAGCAGCTGGGACATGGAGAAATCTGATTAAGCAGTAGCTTAAAAGAAATAACAAGAACTGGAATGGGTTTCCCAGAGAGGCTGTGCAATCTCCACCCTGGGAGCTGTTCAAGGCATGACTGAATGTGACCTGGAGCAACCTGCTCTAATGGGATCTGTTCCAAGCAGAGGGTTGATCTAGACAACCTTTGGAGGTGCTTTGTCACCTATATTCAGACTGTGTAACTCCCACCTTGCCCCTCCCCTCCCTGTCCCCAGCACACCCATGGGCACAGGTGTCCTCACAGACACTTTGCCAACACAACTTCTAGGCAGTGTGCTGGGCCTGCAGAGAGGCAGCTGAAGGCAGGCCCTCAGCCTCCTCACTGCCATGCGCAGGAAACCAGCGGCTGGTGTTTCCAGCCCCTGAGCTCGGAGGCAGCTCTGGGAAGCCGGTCCATCTCCTGGCTCAGGGCCCTGCAGCTCTCCCAGGCCGTGCCTGGCGCTGTGCGGGGTTCTTGTTGCGGGGGAGCCCTTGCTCCCCAGGAGGACGGGGAGAGCCCATTTCCCCGGAGAGAACCCTCTGCCCGTGCAGAGCCACTGAGCGCTGCGGGGCCGGGCGAGCCCCCGAGCGGCGCCGGCGCAGGGCGCAGCCCCGGGGCGGAGCTGGCGGCGGCGGAGGGGCCGAGGAGAGAAGAGGAGGGGGAGAGGAGGCGGCGCGGCCGGAGCAGAGAGCCGGGGCTGGCGGGGCGCAGCGAGGCGCGGGCGGCGGAGCGGCGGGATGCGGCGGTGCCGGGGCGCAGGGCTGGCGGGGCTGGCCGCCGTGCTCCTGGGTGCGCGGGGCTGGCGGCGGCGGCTGGGGGCCGGGGCGGTGCCCGGGATGTTCCCCAGGGAGCTCAGAGCCAACTCTTCCCTCTCCTTCTTCAGCGTGTCTTTCCCCCTCCCTGCCTCTCTGCCACCCGGCGTTCCTCTTCCCTGCTCTTTTTATTCTCCTGATTTCTTCTTCATTTCTGTCAGTGCCGCCTGCCTGCACGTACGCCTGCATTTCCCTGTACATTCAGCAGCTACCGTTGCCCTGAGGGTAGCCCTCTGTCCTTCACTCTCACACCCACTCTCCCTGCTCTTCCTCTCTCCATCCATCTATCCATGCCCCTGACGTTTCTCTAATATCCGCATGCATGAATTTCACATTCCCTCCCAGCCTTCTCCTGTCGCACCACACACCCACGCCAGGATCGCTCTCCATCTCTGCTCAGAGGTGCACGTCCCGAGCTGTTCCTGTCCTGTCTCGCTGCCATTCTTCCTGATGCTTCTCTCCTAAAAGAGCCATCGGAGCTGGGCCATCTTTGACAACCCTTGTCCTTTCCTTCTCTTTTCTCGGCAGTGGCTGCTGGCAGAGCCCAGGTGCAGCAGGAGCCGTCGGCAGAGACCACCGAGGACACCGGCATCAACATCACCTGCTCACACCCCAGCATAAAGACCGACGACGCTATCTACTGGTACCGTCAGCTCCCGGGCCGAGCCCCCGCATTCATCGCGCTCGCTGTAAAAGGGGCCAAAGAGCTGCGGGACCCCGCGGGGCAGCTGTGGGTGGCCCCAGACCGCCGCTCCAGCGCCCTGCGGCTCGCCCGGCCCCGGCGCGGGGACGCGGCGGTGTATTACTGCGCCGTGGGAGACACGGGGAGAGGAGCCGGGGCTGCGGCCGGGCACGAACCGGCGCGGGCGGGGCCGGGCGTGTGTGTCGGGGGCGGAGGGGCGGCCCCGGGCGGGCCCGCCAGGGGGCGCTGCCGCTCCGCCCGCCCGGCCCCGCCCGGCCCCGCCCGGCCCCGCCCGGCCCCGCCCGGCCCCGGGGCGCTTCCCCCGAGCGACCGGCCCCGGTAGCGGCCCCGGCCCCCGCCCTCCCACCGCGACGCAGACAGGAATCCCCCGCGACAGCGGCGGCGCCAGCGGCAGCGGGGCAGGAAGCGCGAGCGGAGCGGTGGCGGTGTCCGGCCGTGCCCGGGAAGGAGCGATTGCAGCCGCCGGCCCCGCCGGCTCCCGGCGAGGAGCAGCGCCTTGCTGCTCGGCACGGGCAGGCGGGCAGCAGAGACCCTCCTGCCGCAGGGACCGGGCGCTGCTGCTGCTCAGCGAGCAGGGGCTGGGCATCTCTTTCGCCCCACTAACATAGCCAGGCCCTCTTAGAACACCAAGGCCCAAATGAGTAAGTGCTAACACAAGCCACTGCTTTGAAACCACAAGCACAAGTGGTTTCTTACTGGTGACTTTGTCAAACTCTGGGCTCAGATACACACTTCCTAACTCGGCCCTCCAGCTCCACAGCCCGCTTCCCAGGCACTCCTGCTGCTGGTCGAAAGGCATCCTGGAGATGCAGCAGTTCTACCTCAGCATCAATATGAGAAGGAGATCCCGATTGTCAGAGACACCTTCACGTGGATCCCGCAGTTGCCGGTGTTTGGGGCATAGAGCTTGTTGCACAGGACTCCCCTTAACCTCAGACCAAGAGCCGCAAAGCGATGGGCTAGGTTGCCCTACGGGGCTGAAGGTCTGAGGCGAGTGAGAGCTGGAAGGAGGCCTCTGGGCATGGGGTGCTGGGCCCAGCCAGTCCCCAGTGAGGCCTGTGTGGCTGTAGGAGCTGGCAGAGCTGGCAAGTCCATGCTCAGAGGCTTCAGAGGCAGCGAGGAAAGGTACAGCCCTCTTCCCTGCCTCAGCCGGGGAATGTTGTGGCAGCTAGAGCTGTATTACAAAGGAACTCCTGGCAGGTTTGCAGTCACTGGAGAGCAGAGGGCAGCCCACTGTCATTCTGCCATGGCCTCAACTGAAGAGCAGTACCCTGAAGTGCCCGTGGGAGCAAGGCTGGAATGGGGGCTGCTCTGCTAATAACCTGCTTCCTGCAGTCCCTGCCAGCTCTGTGAGCAAAGGGGCCTGGGTGAGAAGGGGCAGAGGAGCCCTGCTCCCGGCAGCCAACAGCAGAAGATATGAAATCAAGTGACCGTTTTGCTTGCCTGGGTATTGTGGTTCTGGGGCCCAAGGCGGGACAAGCTGCTGGAGGTTGTGGGTAGGTGAAGGGACAAAGAGGGGCTGCCTGTACAACAGGGAGCTGTGTGCCGCGTCCTCCCCCTGCCAGAGTGAGGGAGTTTGTCTGTCCCTGCGCAGCTGGTTTCTGCAGCAGATGCACGTTACAGAGATGTTGCTCTTGGAGTGCCTTCTCTATGGGCAGAGGAGAGGGGAGAGAGTGTGCCACCCCTGGGGCCAGGCACTTCAGTGTGTGCCAGGTCCTCTCTCCATCCAGGCACTCCCAGGGACAGGGTGGACAAGGGTGGGCACGGGTGCCTTCTCCATCTCCTGCAGAGCTGGGTGCAGGCCTGTGCAGCTGGCTAGGTGGTTGATGTCAGACATTCACAAGGGATGCCTGTCCCTTTGACATGAGCCCGTTACCTCGCTAGAGAGCCTTTTTGTGGTAGAGGCTGGGGGACAGACCCAAAGAGGCCTGCCTGGAGCAGCAGGGAGGGAGTTTTGCTCCACCCTCTGGGCTGTGGTTTGGAGGCCTCTTTGATCTGGCAGAGGCAGGAGAAGAGGTAGGGTTGCAAGCATCAGAACCCTCATGCTGGCAGGTCCCTAGGCACCCCATGAAGGGAGAGTGTGACATGGTCCTCATTTTCCTGGCAGCCCTGGTGGAACTGGCAGACTTTGGTGAGATGCAACTTTCAAGCTGGGGAGAATGAGGCCAGAGTTTGCGCAGCTGGTGGTGGAAGGGAGGAGATGTGAGTCCTGGCTCCGTGGGGGATCTGCGAGTGTTTCTGTAGGGAGAGTAGGGGCTGCAGGTGGCTACGGCAAATAACCTGGGAGATGTCAGAAGTAATGGGCATCAGAGGAGCAATAAGAACTGCCCTGAAATTCGCAGGCACTCAGCATTCCTGAGTGTGCTGCTAACACAGATGAAGCCTGAAGGAAAGAAAGATGCATGGGAACGGAGCAATGCGGCGTATAGGAGCTTCTCTCCTAGGTGTATTGGATACAATGCTACCAATGTCTGTAGGGGTGGTCGTAAACCTTGGGCAACACATGGAGCAGGCTAGCTCAATGCAAGAAGAGCTGAAATGCCGTACAAGGACAGGGCAAGGGCAGAGGATGCGGTGTGTCATATGGAGGAACTCTTCGAGCAAGATGATGTGGTGAGAGGTGGGAGAGGAACAGCTGATGTCTTCTGCTGCGGAGGGAGAGACCAGTAGCTGACATAGGTCAGGGGCAGATGTGGGGAGAATGAGTGGACTGAAAGACCAGTGAGTATGGCTGAAAAGCAGGCTGATCTGGGGTGTGAGGAGCAACAAGAACCTGCAGAAAGCAGTGTGCAGGGCCAACCAGCTCAGCCTTTCAGAGGCTTGGAGAAGTGATATGGAAACTGGGGACAGTGAGCAGGCTGACGAAGTGATAGACAGAAAGGTACACAGGCAAGCAAAGCTGAAAACTCTTTCTGGCTTTACAGGTCATGCCCAAAGGGACACTGTGCTCCAGTTCCCAGCAAAAATGACTGTCCAGGAGGGACACAATGCAACTCTGCACTGCAACTTCTCCACCAGTGATCCCACTCCTTACATCTTCTGGTACCAGCAGCGCCAGACCCAGTCCCCTCAGGTGCTGCTGCGGGTGGACAAATGGAAACCTCAGGTGGATTCAGGGAGGTTCTCCTCCAAGCTGTCTGCAGAGGACTCCCAGGTGTCTCTGGATGTGCAGGGTGCCGAGCTCCAGGACAGCGCTGCCTACTTCTGTGCACTGAGCCCACACTGGTGCCCACAGCTTGCAGCGCTGCACAGAAACGTGGTGGGGCTCTGAGGAGTGGTTCCCTCCCTGCCACTGCTTGCATGCAGCCCTGAGCTCAGCCTGCCCAGCAGTGGCACCTGGGGGCTGTGGTGAGGCTGGGCCTCTGCCTCCCCAGCCTGTGCACCTGCAAAGCACATGCCAGCCTGGATTTTACAGCTGTGTCTAGATCCAGGGTCTTTGATGATGAAAATGGACAAAGAAACCTGACCTGGGGCAGACCCATTGGAGGCTACACCATAAACAAACCAAACCAGGCTTGGGAATGCCCTCTGCTTAAAATGGCTGGTACACTGCAGTGAGTACCCAGGGCAGGTAACCTGTCAGCTTGTCTTCTTGTTCCCCTTCCCTGTGCCTCCACTGATGGCCACAGCTGGAGAATGAAGCTTGTGGCAGGAGTCACAACTGCTCTCAGGCTTTTGCCCCGTGGCCATAGTGGCCCAAGGAGAGAAGAGCCTTTCCTTGCCCTGCACCTGGGTGTCAGCAAGTGAAAAAGACACATCAGCCAGGTGCTGGACAAGATTCTCTGTTCAAACCCTTCCTGCACTAATCCACTGCCAGCAAGTGGTCCCAATCCTTTCCATGTTTCCTCTCCTTCTCAGGGAAATCACCAGTGCTCAGCTGGGAAGAAACCCTATGTCCCTGAATCCATGCTGGTTTCTCTGTCTAATGGATGGGAACCACATGTCCGTGACCTTGTTTCTTCCCACAGGGGACAGGACTGTTTCTGGGGACCTATTCTCAGGTGATCCCACCCCAGCACTGCATGGGGAAGCTCAGCTGGAGGGTGCTGACTTTCCAGCTGGATCCTACCCTCTGAATTGGAGTCTGTTGCTCAGGAAGCATGATCCCCTTCACCTGAGAAAGCCTAGGGTACTTGGTTGTTGTCCCACTGCTGTTCCAGGATGGCCTGCCTTCCCAGGCGATGTGGGTCTGATCCACCAGCCCTGTTGGAGGCTTTGCACGCCCCTATTTACCTCAGAGGGCTCTAGGCAGCGTTGATGGGGAATGGCCAGCAGCCCTCAGTGGCTTGCACCCCACTGTGCCTCGGGTCCCCTGGACATTTCAGGTGCTGCTTTTGGTTGCTCTCTGAGGCTGCAGAGGGCCTCAACACTCCACTGACACAATTCTCCCCCAAAAGCAAGGAATGACAAACAGTGAGGGCTACTCAAGGGTAGAGACAGGCTCAGGCTCTTTCTCCGTCCCCAGTGGGCTGTCCCAGGGATTTTCCCAAATGCCATTGGGAAAGAGAGCCCAGCTGACAAGGGTGGGCATCAGCTTGTCCTTGGGCACTGGTGCCTGGGCCTGGCTGCAGGTCTAAGAGCCAAGTGCCCAGGACAGGTGGACACAGGAGAATCGCCTCCCGAAGCACCCCTGCTTGCAGAAGGGAGGATTAGAATTTCGGCCTGGACTCAATCATCTCACCTGGAGAGCTCTACACTCAGGCAAAATCAATGCCACACTGTCCATAAAGGTGTGCCTGGCATGTTGGTGCCTCCTCCTTATGGTCATGTGGACGCCCTTTGCTGTCAGGGAGCAGGAAGAAGAGCTTTGAGAGTGTGATTCGTCTCTTCTGAAATGACACTCACAGGAAGGGGAAAAGCAAGTGCCCTTTGGAAGTGCTAACGTCCTCCCAGTGAGTGTAGAGAGAGTCTTGCTACCCAGCCGGCATTTCACAGCTCTGCAGTTTGGGGACTTTGCCAATCTCATTGAAGTGATTCCACAACAAAGCCCAAAGTGTGAGGAAGGACGGACTGTTCCAGCCCAGTGTGGGGGTGTAGATGTGGAATTGCCCAGACTCTTTTAGTGTGAGGCATAGAGATTTGGATGTTTTTCATTAGAGATGTACAAGTCCATTCTGATACTGGATAGAGGGAAGGAAGGGGAGTGCATATTTTGTTGACTGCCTTATGCTAGGAATACTGGCTCTAGGTAGCGATGCCAGATACTGCCAGATTTTATCTTGAACCAGGGCATGATTCTGCGAAACAGCCATGAGGATGGGGCACAGATGCATCCAGAAAACGTCGGACTAAATGGAGAAATACATGTCCATCTCCTAAAGCAGTGAGCCGGCTGCTGGGACTTCTTTAGGGGATTGATATGAATCCCTGACAAAATGAAGGACTTGGGAAACTGGAATACAAACCTGTGTGAGGACCACTCCTCCAGGGTTCTGTTGAACTGTGTCTGGATGGGGTTTGTGACCCTTTCCAAGCACTGGTCTTTAGAGCACTGTGAGGCCGCCTGAATTTACCCAGGAGTGACCAGAGGGAGGTGGGAGCATCAGAACCGAGGCTCAGCCCAGCCTAAGATGGCTGTAAGGTGAGTGAGATGAGCTCACTGCGGGATTGGTGGCTTCTCCCTCCCTGTGATGCTCAGGTGCACTTACACCTCCGTGAGGACCTTCTGCAGGGCAGAAGCTGTGGGAGGGAGCGGGTGAATCTGTTTGCTTCCACTGAGGCTCTTTGAGAAGCCACTTCACTTCTCCTGGAAAGCCCACCCCAGAGCTTGCTTCACTTCTTTCTTCCTGAGTGTGTAAATGAAGGGGTTCAACAAGGAGTTAAGACTGTGTTAAAGGGAATCGCAAGTTTGTTCAGATCCAGGAGTTCTCAGCCGATGGCTTGACATACAGAAGAGGGTGGAGCCGTACCAGATCATGATGACACGGAGATGGGCAGGGCAAATGGAAAAAGCCTTTTCCTGGCCATGGGCTGACTGGATTCTCAGCATGGAAGGGGTGACGTACATGTAGGACAGAAGGGTGAGCACACAGGAGGCCACCACAATAATTACGGAGACAAGGAAGGACACTAGCTCCATGGGCCGTATGTCACTGCAGGAGAGGGCAAGGCAGGAATCTATATTGCAGGGGAAATGACTGAGGACATCTGGAGCACCTAGCGTTAGTCTGGATGTCAGAAAGGTCAGCAGCGAGATGGCCAGAAAGCCTCCCAGCCAGGAGCTGAGTGCCAGCCGAGCAGAGAGGACACTGCTCATCACAGAGCTGTATCTCAAGGGGCAGGACATGGCTAAGTGGTGGTCATAGGCCATGACAGAGAGGAGAAAACACTCAGTGGAGCCTAGGGAGAGAAGAAGGAACAACTGGAGGATGCTGACACTGGAGGAGACGGTCTCGCTAGTCCCCAGCATGCCTCCTATGGCTGTGGGAGCAACGCCCATAGCGTACCGCATCTCCAGAAAGGAGAGATTACGGAGGACAAAGTACACCGAGGTAGGGAGGTTGCTGTTCTTCCACATGAGGGCTATGGTGGATGCCTTGCCTCCTACTGTCAGGGAGTACGTCAGTGCAAATACCACCACAGGGAGACCTGGGAATGCCACCTGCCTGGGAAACCAAGAAGGACAAATTCTTTCTTCCACACTTGTCCCATTTGCCATGTGCCCCCCAAGCACCGAGGTTCATCTGCAGAGCCAGGAAAGTTTCTGTGTGAGTCTGCATGCCTGTGCTGGTCCTTCAGATGCTACTAGTAGTGCAACAAAGCCATCATCCCTGACAAAGTAGTTGGTGCAGAGCACGGGAAAACAGCACGTACGCTAAGTTAAAATCGTTGGGGAAACCCTTTGCTGCAGAAACACATTTGGACACTTAGATCTGACCCTGAAGGTCAGGCCTACACCATCAAATGACCATGGGGAATTATTTCTTAGATCGAGTGCGGGCATTTCCTTCAGATGATGTTGAATGCAATTGCTTCCATGAGATGAAAGTCCCACTTAGGAAACTGTGGAGAGCAGGCTGAGGGTCTCCAGCTACCTGAAAGGCTGTTGCAGAGGAAGGGAAGAACATCCCTGCACTCTTCAAGGCAGGAAATACGGAGTTGCAATCTCCGTAAATGAGACCAAGGGAACAGAAAAACCATCATGACAACGTGGCGCTGGAAGAGATTTTCTGACCTCTTCAGTTGATCACAGGGGCTTCCAAGTGAGATGGCAGCAGCACAGGGCAGCAGACTAGCATGACAGTCATTACACAAGGACTCGTGGTCTTGTCTCTTTGCTCTCTTCCACGTCTCAGCACAGGAAGCTTTTGGAAATAGCTCCGTTATCTCCACTGACATCTGCTTCTCAGCATGTCTATGAAGGGTAAGACGCACCTCTTTGTAATTCTGCCATCTCAGAGTCGGGGGAAGGACTTCTGCTGACCAAGTTGAAAGGTGTATGATGAAATACTCTTATCGCAGCTCCTCAGCTTAGCCCCCTTCTTTGGGTGGAGAAAAGACACTTGCGAGAGAGAAATGGCTCAGCTTGCCTCATATACAGGCCTAAAAGCCCTCTAGAAGTGCCAGGTTGTTTCTGAGGACTCAGGCAGGAGTCCAGCGAGCGGCTCCGATGGATAAGTCGGACATCTCAACTTGGGAAGAGGTATCCATGCCTCAGTGATTGAAGGCAAAAGTCTCTGAGCTGCATGCCCTCCAAGGCAGCTCTGCTGAGAAGCCAGCTGAACCGAGGGCTCTCATCCAAGCCCTCCCTGCAGACAAGGGGGGATTCTTCATCAGCTCTCTAGGGGAGAATCGGTTTCATCCTCAGCTGGGTGTCTAAGACAGGTGGAGCTGCATCACCACCTGAAGGATCCCTTTCCCTCCTTTCTTCCTCTTTAGGCATTTACATACCAGGAATTTCATGTGGCTCAAGAGCAGAGGAAATCCTCCTTAATCCCCTTCAATATGCAAGGCATTGGAAGTCTATGCTACATGTCTTGGGTGGGCTTCACTCACCAGGTGCTCAGCCAATGGAAATGATCCAACAACTTCTCTTCGTGCACCGTCCTCCACATGAAGCCATGGACCCCTTGGCTGAGGGACAACATTGGGAAGAAGTTGATTTACTGGAGGATGGATGCCAGACTAGACAGCTGGCGTAAACAGCACACACACTCGCACACGCACAAGTCTTGACCTCTAGGCACCTAGAGTTAGTTGAGAAGCCTCACACCCAAAGAGCGGCTGTCTACACCGTCCAGGGTCACCACACAGGTGTTAGACTTGACAGAGTCATCTTCTGCAAGTCCTGTGTCCAAGGCTCCAACGTGGCTGAGGGGAGACTGGTCTGCACTTGGTGTGAAGGGCATACGCAGCTAATGAGAGTAACGTGCCCATCTTGAGCCCACTCACCCACACTAAAGCTTTCTCGCTGCCATCTGTCTGTCCTCGAGTACCTTGGACATGGGTATGGGGTTTAACCGTGGGATGGGGGTGCTTGGAAGGCTAAGTAGATGTGGGCTTATTGCTCAGTGAGGAAGGGGACCTGGTGACAAATGACGGGGAAAAGGCTCATGTACTCAATGCCTGTTTGTCCTCAGTGTCTATGCTACGGCTTCTCCTCAGGCCTACGACACCCCTCAGTCCCCCGCAGACTCTGTGGGAGCGACGCAGCAGCCGCAGTAGAAGAAGAAAGAGCTAAGGAGCTCTTCCCACCATTGGGACATACACAAGTTCATGGGATTGCTTGGGATGCATCCGAGGGTGTTCAAGGAGCTGACTGGGCAGTCACTTCTCAGTCCCTGGGATGAACATGAAGCAAATACTCTCAGAAGCCTTTTCTCACCTCACGAAAGGCAGAAAGGGGGTTGGGAGCAGGTCACGTGAGACAACTGAGGGCAAAATATTCTTCACCAACCCCATTGCTTTCTATGAGGAGGTGACTGGCATTGCGGGGAAGGGGAGGGCCACTGGCTGTGGTGTACCTTGACTCTAGCAATACCTTTGATCTACCCTCAGGGCTGCACACTCATGCACACCTATACGCACACAGAGGTATGCACACTCACAGGCATGCACACACGCAATATGTGTGAGGTCAGACTCCTGCTTAGATATGAAAAACAAATCCCACCAAATGATCGATGTATTGGATAGAGTCCTACCACTGTAAGCACTTCTACAAGGAGTCTGCAAATGTGCATCCAGAGCCAACTCCTTATATACACCGGCAGCAGCACCAATCCTATGAGTGCTGCATGAGGCACCTCAGCCTGGCTTTGGGTCTATCCTCCAGCACCAGCTCTGCTGCCCAAAGGTGGCCACTGAGCATTCACGCTCCAGGATTGCTACAGGACAGTGCTGTGCCTGGTTCTTGTCTCCACACCGTCACCAAGGGAAACTGCACCCCCTTTCAGGGACCCCTTCTGTCTCTGGCATTCCTGCTGCCAGCCACTTTAACCCTTTCTGCATTTGGGCCATTTTCCCGGCGTGGCAGATCGTTCCTTGGTCACAGGTTACCGCTGCTGAGCAGTAACAATCTGAATTTCCCCTGCAGTGTGCACACAAATTCACACACACGAGCACAACCTGTCTGGGTCAAGACAGACTCCCCTCAGGCTACAGACACTGAGACATCAGAAGTGATGTAGTAGTGAACCTGTCTCTAGGCTCCCTTTGAGCTAAATACCCTCTCTTCAAAAGGCAGACAAATGCCCTTCCTCAGGGGGCTCATGGGGCTTCTGAGCCCTCAGGGCCTCCTGCCTTGCTGGGCATTGGTGGGCAGAGACACAGCAGGGCAAGGCCTGATGGTCACTGGCAGCAAAGCAGCCAGAAATGTCTTCCTCAGCTCCGAGGGATGGTGCCCAACAGTGGAGCCACTGCGGCATGTCCCAACCCCCCAATCCTCTCTGAATGAACAAGGGTGTCCTTGTGCCCTCACCCCTTTCCACCACAGAACAACACCCCTCTGCTTTGGCAGCTTGGAGAGTGTCCACAGAGGGAAGGACCACATGGAGGCCAGGCTTGAATGCAGCACAACTTTAATGAGTCCAGAGAGGGAAGCAAAGTCACTCTGAGTGGAGGACAGCGATGCAGGGAGCCCCAGAGGCAGCCGAGAGTGTGCGGTCGTTGGCCATGGAGAAGTTCCTTCACAAAGTCTTTCTGCCTGCCCCATAGAGGGAGAGGAGACAGATGGTCCCCACCAGGCTGGCCTTTGTGGGCCCTTGCAGCCAAGGGGAACCAAAGCCAACAAAGTAAAGGGAGGCAAAGGCAAGGTCGCTGAGATGTGCTGAAAACACAATCCAGGAGAGCAATTCTCTGCCCAGCACCATATTCTGAGTTCCTCAGGCTGTCTCCCTGGGGCTTTCCCAGCATCTTTAGCAGGGGAGGCACCTTCTGCCACAGTAGCGGCTGGTAATGCAGGAGAGGTCCAAGCCCCCGGAGGAGATGGGCACTCCATCACAGCTCAGGATGCTGCCAACAGCAGCGGAGGTGGACGAGCCCACCACGGTGCTCTGTGGGAAGGAGCTGAGGATGGGGCCGGGCAGGGTCACCACCACAGCCGGGGGCTCAATGACGACAGTGGAGTTCTGGCACTGCCTGACACAGGGCTCATTGCAGCTGTTGGCCAGCGGGGTCGGGCCGCAGGGCCGGCATGGCAGGCACTGGCTGTAGCAGGACATGTCTCTGGGCTGGAGGTGCACCTGGCAGAGAAGGCAGGGAGGAAGCAGAGCACAAGGATGGGTGAGGTGCAGCCTATTTCCCTGTCACAAAAGAGGCAAGGTACTACTGTGCGAGGACCTGAAAGCGGTGCCAGAAACCTCATGTTCTTCCTTCCCCTACAAATGACAGCCTTGCCCACGGACGTCCTCTCCTAACTTGTAAACCAATGCCCCCTCTGACATGTCCCAGCCTCTCTCTAGCAGGCTTCCTCCCCACTTCTCTCTCCCGTGCCATGATGCTCCAAAGCCTGAGCACAGGCCACAGCCAGTAGCAGCTCAAGTGTCCATCAAGGAGAGATTTCACTTTGGAAGAGGAGAAGAAGGGGCTCAGGACTCACCTGTTCCCAAGGAGAAGGAGGCAAGAGAAGTGGATGAGAGAGCGGGGACTTGCGCTGGCTTTTATACCTGCCCTTCATTGCCGCAGGAACACAGGCACCCTTTGCAGAGGTAACAATTTCCTGACAAGCTCATCCTCAGTGCAGACTGTCACAGCTAATGATATGGGCTGTGCTGTGATTTCCAACACTGCTGCCTTTTCATTGCCAGGTATAGAGCATGCCCATTCCCCATTGAAGGCTTCTTGTGAGTGCTGGGATGAAAGGCCCCAGAATTTCTAGGGCAGGAATGCAGCAGTGCTGGTAGAAGTCAAGTCACAGCCGCTTTGCCTCACCACAACTTCTAGGCAGTGTGCTGGGCCTGCAGAGAGGCAGCTGAAGGCAGGCCCTCAGCCTCCTCACTGCCATGCGCAGGAAACCAGTGGCTGGTGTTTCCAGCCCCTGAGCTCGGAGGCAGCTCTGGGAAGCCGGTCCATCTCCTGGCTCAGGGCCCTGCAGCTCTCCCAGGCCGTGCCTGGCGCTGTGCGGGGTTCTTGTTGCGGGGGAGCCCTTGCTCCCCAGGAGGACGGGGAGAGCCCATTTCCCCGGAGAGAAACCTCTGCCCGTGCAGAGCCACTGAGCGCTGCGGGGCCGGGCGAGCCCCCGAGCGGCGCCGGCGCAGGGCGCAGCCCCGGGGCGGAGCTGGCGGCGGCGGAGGGGCCGAGGAGAGAAGAGGAGGGGGAGAGGAGGCGGCGCGGCCGGAGCAGAGAGCCGGGGCTGGCGGGGCGCAGCGAGGCGCGGGCGGCGGAGCGGCGGGATGCGGCGGTGCCGGGGCGCAGGGCTGGCGGGGCTGGCCGCCGTGCTCCTGGGTGCGCGGGGCTGGCGGCGGCGGCTGGGGGCCGGGGCGGTGCCCGGGATGTTCCCCAGGGAGCTCAGAGCCAACTCTTCCCCCTCCCTGCCTCTCTGCCACCTCTTCGTTCCCCTTTCCAAAGCCTCCAAGGCCCCTTTCCTATTCTCCGAATTGCTTGCCCAGAATACAGCCTTCTGCCCTTCACTGTAACAACCCCTCTCCCTGTCTAATCTTCCTCCCTTCCTCCATCCACCCATTTTTTCACCCATCTCTCCATGAACCTACCATCTCTATCCTCTCATGCTACTCTTTGAGACCCCTCTCTCATCTATTCCTCTGCCTCCTTCATATCTGTAGGTACAGGGCTGTTTCCCTGCACTGCGCCGTTATTCCATACATCCTCTGACCTCCCTGTGAATTCAGCATTTTATTGCTCTGGATTCAGCCCTCCGTCCTTCAGTGTAACACACCCACCTCTCCTGTCCCCTCTCCCCCTCACCATCCAGCTATCTGTCCTTGCACCTGACTACTACCTGATACTGTGTCTCCATGCCTCTATTTCAAATTCTGTCCTAGAGGATTCCCCTCGCTCCACACACCCACACCTGGATCATGGTCATGTGTCCCCATCCATTCCGGACTGGTACTCTCTCCCTGCCGCTCCTTCCAACGATTTCTCTGAGAAAAGAGCCATCGGAGCTGGGCGATCTTTGACAACCCTTGTCCTTTCCTTCTCTTTTCTCGGCAGTGGCTGCTGGCAGAGCCCAGGTGCAGCAGGAGCCGTCGGCAGAGACCACCGAGGACACCGGCATCAACATCACCTGCTCACACCCCAACATAAAGACCTCCGACTTTATCCACTGGTACCGTCAGCTCCCGGGCCGAGCCCCCGCATTCATCGCGCTCGCTGTAAAAGGGGCCAAAGAGCTGCGGGACCCCGCGGGGCGGCTGTGGGTGGCCCCAGACCGCCGCTCCAGCGCCCTGCGGCTCGCCCGGCCCCGGCGCGGGGACGCGGCGGTGTATTACTGCGCCGTGGGAGACACGGGGAGAGGAGCCGGGGCTGCGGCCGGGCACGAACCGGCGCGGGCGGGGCCGGGCGTGTGTGTCGGGGGCGGGGGGGCGGCCCCGGGCGGGCCCGCCAGGGGGCGCTGCCGCTCCGCCCGCCGGCCCCGTGCTCGGGGCAGCGGCACCTGCCGGCGTTACAGTGTTAGTGCCCGCTCGGATCCTCCCGCGCAGGGACCGCGTCACCCACAGGTACCCCGCGCCGTCACTGGGGCAGAGTGGTGTCGCTGAGGATGGAAAAGCGTTTAGACCGTTCCACCAATGGCAAAAGGAGACATGCGGATGGATACACACGGTGTCATGTCTCCTGCAAAGGAGGCCCCTCCAGTGCCCCAACATGAAAGGTTTTTTAAGGAGACTGACCTTGAATTTGCACCAGAAGAAACACAACTTCAGTCCCAAACTCCCCAGGAACTTCCATAATACTGTGTGTATTTATTAATCACGTTTAGACCACATTTGGAGACAGTCTTGGAAGCTTTGGTGATGGAAATCCTTAGGATTATATAGAATCAGAAAACACCAAGGCAAGTAATGCTAATTTCGATCCCTATACCTGCAGCATAGCCTTGGGGAACTGAATAAACCTATCTTTAGTTCAGATTTCCCGTATGCTGTCTGGGAATAGTAAGGCTTGTTAGCTGCTGCAGGGAAGCATAATGAAGTCTAAACTAATAAAGTACCTGGATGCATAAACAAGCAGCTATTGATTTTTTTAAGCACTCCATGTACATTACTCTAAGTGTAGGTAGATCTATTAATTACCACATAGTACAAGATGACAGAGTGGATTTGTGTAAGCTGAAATGGTTCACAGCCATTTAATAGTATAACCTGGCTGTCCCTACCCCTGCCATTCAGCAACAATTAGGCTTCCTGGCATCTCCCTGAAGAACGCCAATGAAATTGTTAATTGTGGCTTGCCAAGCCCAAGTGTTAGAGAAAATTATGCTGTGACAAAAGGATCAAACCTTTAGTCTACATAGGGTCCAGGGCATGTCCCGGACTCCAGCTGCCACTGCAGAAGTGCAAGGCCCTCTAACAAGCTCTGTGTCCTAGTTGCCAGCCTCCGACTGCTACCTCTGGTAGAGCAGGGCCAAACGGCACTAGACACCTATCTTCAGGCAACTATCTCATGCCACGTCCCTCTTTGTCTATCACTAGGAAGAAATAGGATGTGAAACCCAAACATCGGAGTGTGGGCAGCAAGCTCCAGGTGAGCCTTCCTGAACAGGGGGTGTGCCAGATGACCTCCAGGGATCCTTTGGAAATGCAGCATTTGCGTGATTCCCTAAGGCAAGACATAAGGAGGGTCGGAGAAAAAAGGCCTTCTTATCCTTCAAAAGAGAAGCTTAGGAGAGAGCTTTCTGGTGCTTCTAAGACTTGGCTGGAGGATGAAGAGCCAGAGGAAGCCAAACTCTTCTTGAGCACATCAATAGTGCAAAGGACAATGGACAGTCTGGAACAGGGGAACTTCCTCTTAGAAATCTGGAATTGTGGGGTTTTTAACCGCGAGGGTGGTGCATGGGTGTAGATGGATCCCAGTAGGAACGGCACTCGTGCTTCACAAGGTCTTGATTAAAATGCCATTATTTGGAGATAACAGAAGAACGAAAATGGGGATCAGCTTCAGATGCTCTGTACCCCAGTTTATGGAGCACGAGATGGACCTGTGGTAAGGGGACGGCACAAGGTGCAGATCCCACCCACGATGAAATTCACTGTCATTGTTGTGCTTGGAGTTTTCCTGGGATTTTCTTACACATAGGCAGCTCTATTCATCATCCCTACTGGAGAGCAAAAGGTCATTTATATAAAAACACGGTGCTTCACTCCTGGAGAAAGACAAGGACATGCTCAAGGCATCATTGCCA
This sequence comes from Phalacrocorax carbo, assembly GCF_963921805.1. Taxonomy (NCBI): domain Eukaryota; kingdom Metazoa; phylum Chordata; class Aves; order Suliformes; family Phalacrocoracidae; genus Phalacrocorax; species Phalacrocorax carbo. The sequence goes on from NC_087537.1 coordinate 7,093,935, forward strand.
AGCGTGCCAAGAGATTCTATACAGCACAGCACAGCATAGCGTGCATCTGTGCCTACTCAGGTCGGGGTCATGCGGTTCCTGAGCTTCTCCATGAACAATTGCCTAGTGGTTACTGGGGGCCACTGCATGTGAGCAAATGGATTCCCTGGTTCATGAGGTACTTCTGTTTGGTGAGAGAGAGAAATGTCACACTACCTGGAGGGCTTGAAAGGGACGGTCAGGGCCTGCAGGGCTTTAAGTGTCATTCTTCAGGTGCCAGAGACCTACATCCTAGAGTTGTGCCAGGAGAGGCCTTGGGGCAGACTCTGATGGAAGCAGATGCAGCCAAGCCAGACAATGTGTAGGGGAAGGTGAGAGAAGAGACACAAGCACGAAGGAAGGAGAGGCTCCCAGGGATGTGGCCCTGGGCTCAGCAAGAATGCTTGCACGTTGAGGGCTCTGCCTCTATTTCTCCTCTCATTTGCAATGCCAAAGTCCTAATGTTGGTGTAGATGTCTTATGACTGCTGTGCAGTCCAAGAAGACAGATCCACCTCAGAGGCCCCTTGGAGGGTAAGCTTCAGCCTGCTCTGCCACCTGGGAAAGGCACTGTCAGCCTCGGGACCCTCCACAGTCCTGGGAACCTCCTTTTACACCATGAGGAGGTGCAGCACTTCCATGAGAATATTCTCAGTATTACCATTATTGTTACCTGTATTGTTTTCTGCCTCATTGTAGAGGTTTTTGGAGCAAAGCCCATACTAAACCAAAAATGAACATTTTATTTTTTAACCTCTGCTGTACCTGGTGTATGAGATCGCCGCACCATCCCCACCCCTCGCACTGCAGCACTCCAGTGGGTGCCACATTTGCCCCCTGTGGGTGCATATGGGTGTGGGTGTGAGACCTACTGATCCCTCATCCTGTTCCCTGTGCTCCCTCACCCCTTCCCCTGTGGAATACTTTGTCCTTGTGACCTCTGGGTTGGTGGCATCCAGCAGCCCCACTGGAGCCAGGTTCCTCTCTCACAGTGTGGGTTAGGCCAGCAGAATAAGACACAGCGAGAGCCCCTGGCAGCTGCACAGCAGGGTTCATCCCCTCTTTCTTATGTCTTGGGGGAGGGGCATTGTTCCCAGGCAGATGAAGAATAATGCTCCATTTCTCCCTAAGTCTCTCTTCTGAGCCACCTCCTGTCACCGTGGGAGATCTCAGCTGTCTCTGCGGTCCCATATTTCTCCTTTCCTTTGAAAATTAGGAGATCCTGTCAATGCTGCTGCAGGGACTTTAAGCCTCGCATCCCACAGACATTGTTAGGGTCCTCTAGTCTGTCTCCTGGCAGGCGCAGACCTGCTGTGGGCTCCAGTTTCCACGTAAATACCTGTAAGGAGGCTGTGAAGAAGGCAGAGCCAGGCTCTTCTCCCTGATGCCCGTGGCAGGAATAGCGGCACAGGGCACAAAGTGAATTAAAGGAAGCTCTGTCTGAACACCAGGAAACCCCTTTTCACTGTGACACTGAGGGAGCAATGACACAGGACTCCCAGAGATGGTGTACAGTGTCCATCCTGGGAGGCACTGAAAAGCTCTCTGGACATTGTCCAGGACATGTTGTGAGCAGAGGCACAAGAGCGAAGGAAGGAGAGACTCCCAGGGAAGTGGTCCTGAGGTCAGCAAGGGTGTTTTAATGTTGAGCTCTTTAATGTGAGCTCTTTCTCCTCTCAGTAGAAGTGCATAAATGCTCATCTTCCTGTACGTGTGGGCAGAGTGGCCAGGGCCCCCCTGTTGTGGAAGTGCTGAGAATGCCCTTGGCTGAGGGAGCCACAGGTGTTGCTGCTGGAGGAGGGACAAACCCAGAAGGAGCATTTCAGGCACAGGAAGAACAGGCCCTTTCTCTTCCCCGCTTCTTCCTTTGCTCCCCCAACAGAGTCGTTACCAGCAGCCCTGTTATCTCGGGGCTGGGAGGTGCCTTTGTGACACTCTCTCACTCAACAAACAGGCAAGTCGGTCTCAGCATGCAGCTCCGCTACCTCATCCTGATTGCCTTTCTGGGGCAGCTGCTGGGTAAGTCCTGCCTTTTCATAAATGAATACGTCCTCTTTCCTTGTGGAAACTCTCACCAGCCTGATCAGGTCCATGCATGGAAATTCTCTTGAATAAGAGGAAAAGACTGGGAAATGTTGCCTCGCATTTGGAGTTTTGCACCAGTTCTCTCAAGATGCTCTTACTGTTGGAAAGGACAGGAGAAGAGATGAGAGAGAAGATACCTCAGAGCCCTGCTCCTTCTTTTCTTTCCCCTTCAGTCCATCTCTCTCTGCCTCTCTTTTTCTCATCCACCTGCCTCTGCAGCCTCAGGTTTCTCCCATTCCAACACAAATTAGCAGATCCTGCCAAAGCTGCCACAGGGATGTTAAATGTGTCACCTGGCTGTGGCTCTTTGCTGCTTGTCATGGCCCCCAGTTTTCTCCTGGTTGTCAACTCAGCCTGGGATCCCTCTTTCTACCGAGGGAGCTCGGAGCCCTCAGATGTGAGAGGGATGGGGAAGAAGGATGAATCTTTTTACCGTAGCTCCATGGGCCCCTCAACCTGCTGGAGGGGTGCTGGTGCAAGCATGCAATGGTCAGGCATGACAGGCAGTTCCCTGGTCCTCTGGGCAGTCAGAGACCAGGCAGGAGGAGCAGGGACACAGCACAGCTCTCCTCAGGGTCCATGCCGGGATGAGAGCTCTGATCTCCTGCCCAAAGCTACTCTCCACATGGCTGTACTCAGGCCTCAGGGTTTTCCTGCAGGGCAAGGGACAGGGAACCTCCTCCACCAGGGCTTTGCATCCACTCCTGGGTTGCTACCCATAGCCTTTCCCACAGCAGAGCTGCTGACCTTCACCTTTCTTCCAGGCACCATGGGGCAGACCACCATCACCCAGCAAGAAGGACAAGTCACAGTAAAGCAGAGAGGCACCTTCCAAACAACCTGCACATACCAGACATCCTACTTTCGAGGCTTGCTGTGGTACCAGCAGAGGAAAGGCCAAGCTCCCCAGCTGGTCTCGTATCAGGGAACATCAGGCTCCAAGGCAAACGGCCGCCTCACCACATCGCTGAACACCACAGAGAAATACAGCCTCCTGGAGCTGGAGGAAGTCGAGGTCTCTGACAGTGCCTTGTACCTCTGTGCTGTGCAAGACACCGTGGTGCAGGGAGCTTCCTTGGCTGTGCCACAAGCCAGGGGAGGGAGGGGATGTGCCTGTGCACGGCTGAGCTTGGCGGAAGGGGCCCTCAGCTCTCTCCTGGCAGTGCTGTTTCCCCATCGCACCCTGAGCTCTGCAGGGCAAGATCCTCTTTCTGAAAGGGGCCGGTGTCCGTGCCTGTGGAGATGGCTGAAGGTGACGTAGGGCAGAGCCTGCTGGCAACCAGGATGCCAGGGGCTTGTTCTCAGCCCCTCACACTCAGTGTTAGTGAATTGCTGCAGACCAGTTCCTAAGGAGGAAGTCTAAGCACTGACCAGCCCTACCCAGGGGCCCCTAGAGGGCCCTTTGACAGGAATTTCTGGGGTTTGTTGCTCTTTTCCATAAGTAAATACTGAAGCTGGATTTGAGTCAAGTCATCGGGTTCATCCAGGTGTTCAGCCAGTTCAAGTGCAAAGGCTGTGCCTGAAGGGCAGAGCAAAGCACACAGAACAGCCACAGTTGCCAAATCCTCCAGGTTTCTCCACATTTGCAGCCAATAAGTGAAGAGACCAACACACAAGTGAAGGCTTCCAAGCCCCTGATCTCCTTACAGGCTCCTGAGGGTGAAATCCCTAAGAGAATGGGATGTTTGGCACTGTCTGCTAAAGCCATGACGAGGAACTATGGGAGCCTGGCAAAACAGAAGCTGAGGGCCGGAGACAGAAACTGAGAGGTAGAGAAGCACTTGTTTTACGACTGTATCCTTGAGGAGAGCTGAGACACTGACCAAAGCAAACATCCCACCTCAGAAGATGCTGAGAACAGGCTGATAACCTCTGTAGTCAAGGAGAACAACTAATTGGGATGTAGATAAGAACTGAAACAAAGGGCCCAGCAGGGGAACTCTCCTTGTGATTATACTGAAAATCAGGCCCACAGGCCAGGAACCACCCCCGCTCCTAGTAAGTCCCTTAACCTATGAGCAGGTGCAGTACATTAAAGTGAGCTGTACTGTTACATCAAAGGGAGAAAGAAATTAACCCATTATTAGCTGAGGCGTGTGAATATTAGCTGTGATTGACATATTTAACTGTATAAATGCCGAGCAGCTTCTCGGTGCGGTGTGCTAGCTTTGTGGGTTACCACCTAGCACCAACCCTTGCACAAAAGTGACTTGAATAAAATACCTCCGCCCTGTGTGTCGTTTGGCGTTTTGCACACCGGGTGGAACGAACCTGCTTTTCAGGATAACCAGGGGAGCGATCTATGATCATCCGCAGCCCCTACACAGGGAGCGGTGTTGTAGTGATGAGCTGGCACGGCAGCAGGGGACTGTGTGTCTGGGACAAGCCAGACTTGCAGCAGGCTGCTGCAGGGGAAGTTTTCTGTTACCCCTTGAGGTGAATTAAACACACATCTTTGCTGAAATAATTTTAAAAAATAATTAATGAACACTAGATTGCACAGACTCCTACGACCATAAGCAGTTCTACAAGGAGTGTGCAAAGGTGTGTCAGGAGCCAATTCCTTACGTACACTGGCAGCAGCAGCAGCCCTGTGAGCAGTTCCATGGGATGCCTCAGCCTGACATTGGGTCTATCCTCCAGCACCAGCTCTGCTGCCCAAAGGTGGCCACTGAGCATCACACTCCAGGATTGCTACAAGGCAGTGCTGCAGCTCTTTCTTATCTCATCCTCTGCATCATACATGATGCAAGCACTCTCTAAAATCCCTAATTTTGGCAATGCTTACTATACTCTTACAGCTCTCTCACCTCCTAATTATTTAATATTATTTTTTTTTGAAGTTCAAATGTATTATGAGACTAGTCTCCCTAGTACATGGCTACAAGTGAATGCATAAACTAACTTAATAATATATACGTAACATACTATATTCCTTGCTACGAGCAGTCAAGACACAATGAGGTTTGTGCGCAATATAAAGAAGGTTGAAACATTAAGCACTGTATGAAATTTTGATTCTTTAGGCCAAATTCAACTCATACAGGAGAAAGCCCAGCCATGCCAAGGACAAGTGAGGACTTCATCACTAAAAGCACTGTGAGTTGGATCCATAAGTGAGCTTGTGCATCTGAGAGAGAGAACTGAGTCTTGAGGAATCTGAATGGCGGAAAGCAGCACTAGAGTTGTCGAGGACCGTCAGGTGTGGTGTGTGCACTTGGAGTACAGCTATCACTTATGCCAAGAACTGAAACTGTCTTAAAACATAGTCACAATAACCCTATTTTGTGGGGAGAGAAAGGTGATGTTAACCTTTTATGTTACAGCTCTGGAATTTGAACACACATTCAACAACAGGCCACTTGTCCAACCCGCTTACACCCCAGTTCAGTGCCTAATTATGCAGCCTGTGAAGGTTTCTTTTTCCCATTTTTATTTTCTATTTGCAGAGCTTGACCTAGGCTTAGAAATAGTTTCCAATGTTCATTTTTGAAAATAAAGGCCAGTTTCCTAAGAAATTTTCTTATACCTGGACTGATAAACCTTTTATGTTGGCGCTTGACCCAGCCTGGGAGGCCTCACCTTACTTCTTGCTTATTTAAGGGTCCTGAACCAAAACTGACTATAATATCACACTCTCCTGTTGCTCTGCTGCCCCTGTGAAGTTGTTCTGATATAAATACTCTGAACTCATAATGCTGGTTCTTATATTCCTCTTGCCTCTTTGTACATCCCCTCTTCAGTTGCACCAAACTGCAGTTCTGGTACCTTGTTTTGTTTTAAATCTGGATTCTCAGTAAATTGATCTGGGGAAAAAAAAAAGAAAAGAAAAAACCAATGTTGGTGGTTTATCCTTCTGTTTCCCAGTCGTCACGAGGACGTACTCTGCATAGACCAAAAAGAATAGTTATACACCTGTGATAACACGATGAGTATAACAATATTGAATACATTCATTTATCTATTTCTTATAACAATATTGAATACATTCATTTATCTATTTCTTATAACAATATTGAATACATTCATTTTTCTCTTATTCTAAACACCTATTCTAAGTATCTAAGTCTAATATTTCTTAACAAGTTGAAGAGTATATTAAGAAGAACTAAAGAAATGTACATTGTGCATGCTAATAGCCAAATAGGATAGTTCCTTGAATTATTTCCAGCTGGGAAATAAGTTTATGAAACTGATTCAAATTACTCTGTCATGTCTTGAAATAAAATGCAGCTGTATACCTAAATAAGGGCCAATCTCAGTATTTTATTATGTAAGAAGTAGCATATCAATGATAACTGAACAGAAATAAGTGTTATAAGAGATGTAAGGAACTTTAATTCCTTCTGTGATCTATCTGCTTGTTCTTGATTTACCTTGACAAGTAGCTTAAGTAACTATTTTACAAGATAGTGTGTCAGGACTGCTGCAGTTCCTGGAGGGGAGGGGAAGCTGCAGAAGTCCCTGTGGATGCAGCCTGCAATAACCTGTGCTGCTTTGATGCTTGGGCTGAAAGGAAGACACGTCAGGGGAAAGATATTAAAGAGCTGCAAAGAAACAGAAAGAGAGAAGCTATAGGAATGTTTTTCTCATTGTAGCAGATTTCTTGGTAAAAAGAAAGTATTTATATGCGGTGATGGATTTTCTACCAGCAGTGAAACAAAGGCTGAAAAGACCAGCTGAAATAAAATGTATTGAACAAAAATATGCCAATGCTATGTAACATATCACATGACAATTCTTCTTGGTCTCTATAGTAATGTCAAAACATCCCCAAAGATCTATAATATGTTATTGCCAAAATATCCTGCTCTAAAAAAAGCAAACTGATTTATCATCCCTCACTTAAAATGTGTTTTTGAATGCAGGAAAGCTTTAGGGTCAGACAAATTCAGTTCACCTTGCTGATCAGCCAGTTGTCCTTGTTCATTCCCTTGGTTCAGCTCATGTCTACAAAATACAGTATCAGGTAGGACACTTGACCCACACCTGCAGATATGACCTGTGCACCTCTGTTTAGTAAAAGTTCAGTCAATGCCTCTCCAGAGAGAAACTGCCAGAGTTCCAGTCAGAGGAAAAAACTTTCCTTTCTCTGTTAAGCAAAACTCAGTGAAGTCACCAGTGGTGACTCCATATCAAATTATTCATTCCTCAGCAATTTTATAGAAAAACCAAAAGCTGCTCCCCTGCTCACCTACAGAACTGCACCATCGGGACCGGTACTGGCTGAACACCGGCAGGGACAGGGGCTGGCACCTGTGGCTAACACACTACCAGAGGGAAGGCAACGGTTTTCGTTCTCCTGACCTCTTTTCAGAACTGCTCCCTGTTGTGATACAGTCGGGAGGTGTCCTTGAGCAGACAATGAAGGTTGAACCTTCTACAATAATCCTGCAAATCTCTCCTCCAGATTTGTGTGGAGTGTATGAATTGGTTCTTTTCTGGAAACAGGATACTCCCTCACACCTAAATTTGGTTAATACTCTGGATGCAAGACTCTGGACAAAACACACACCTCCAGGTTTCAGAAGAAACACCAAATCCTTCAGTCCATTTGAGAATTTATTATCCAGTTACAAAGGAACTAATAGGATCTCTGAGGCTTAGGACCTGATATCTGGGTTCACTAAGGCCACCCATTTCTACCTATCAGAACACTTCAGGGGGAGGTTTCTGAGTCCTGAGGGAGAAAAAAGGTCCTGAAGACTCAGGATATTTCAAAGATCAAAAGACAGCAGTCTGAAAAGCTTCTGTGTAAAGGAAGGTTTTTGCCATTTGGCAACCACAGAGACCAGTTTCTGGGTTTTATGGAAATGTTTGAAGGCTCACTGGGTTTTGGTGACACAGGGAATATATGCAGGGTTTGTGGATAGAGCAAAATAAATAGATGCAATAGCATAAATAAATAATGACATTTCACAGAGAATAGCCTTCTGTTGGGAAGAAGTGATGAGGAATTAAAAAGTAGTTTGACTGACTGACTGTGCTAGGTGTGAGTTAAAGGGAGGTCGAGGGTAGAGTTAGATATTACTCACATTAGGACTCTTTGTTAAGATACCTGTTTTGCAAGCACTTCACTGAGGCAAACCTTTGTAATGCAGAAACCACTTTTCCAGATAAGATTTGGAGGAGGGAAGGAGCGCAATTAGAGACTGGCAGTGTATTTCTGCATGCCATGCTGTGTGCCAGCCCTTCTCTAGCTCAGATGGCAGTTGAGTGTTTGGAGGAAGGAGAAGGGCCATCCTAATCTGGGTCCTGGAGTTATAGTAACATGAAAAAAGGACAAGAGAAAGAAACTAGTCACACATGGTTGCTCTGTATTCAAAGTCAAATAAGAAGTAAAGGCCTGGAGCTTTACAGTTTTGCAACTTTGGTTGAAAAGAAAATGAACTTTACTTTCTTTTGATAAAATTGAGGTGCCCTATCATGTTAGATTTGTTTTATTACAAAGAGCAAAACCTTTTTCTTTAGATCTGCACAGAAAATTTTTAGTTTGCTCGATATACTTTTTAAATAGGAACAGATGGAAAACATCCTGTTAATCTTGGTTTCATACGTTTATGTGCATTCTTGTGTGTGTATATGTGTGTATGTATATACATGCATTGAGATCTCTATTCCACCCACAAGACACGAGGTGTCTTCGTAACTACTATGGGGGGAAGCAATTACAAAGCGAAGTTCTGAAGTCTTTCTTTGGGCAAAATTTCAGCACAAATTTTCTTAAGTAATGACTCCCAGTTTTTCTTCAGAACATCTAAACACTTTTCCTTTTCCCCTGCAAACAGGACTCAAGATAAGAAAATTAAATATGTTAACTTTATCTTTATTTTCATCTCAATAATTAAATTACATTCACTGGCTTTTTATTATGTTACCTTTGCTTCTGTGAACTCTCTTGGCAGGAGACATGAGTGCTCCTGTGATTGATTCCCTGGTGAAATTAGCACAGGGAAGGAAAAAAAACCCTTTCTTGCATTGCATCTAGGAACTGCCTGAACCTGGAGCCTGCAATATCAGACTGTTCAGGTACGTGGATCAGGCTTTGGTATCTTATAGGAAGTGGGGCTTGTGGGAGAGATTCCAGCAGAAGCCCCCAGGGCAGTCAGGGGAGCTTGAGGACATGACACACTGAGACAGGAGAGCAAGGCTCAAGGCAGACCTTATGGGTGTCTACAGTTATGTGCTGTGAGGGTGAGGAAAAGAGGGAGCCAGGCTCTTCCCAAAGGTGCACAGTGGTAGGACGAGAGGCAAGAGGCACAATTTGGAACCTGGGAAATACCATTTAGATATTAGAAGCTCCCTTTATTTTAAATATTTTTTTGACCCTGAAAATTGTCAGGTACTGGAATGCACTGTCCACAGATGTTGTGCAGGCTCCGGCCTTGGAAAATTTCAAGACTTGACAGAGACAGCCCTGACCAGCCTCATCTAATGAGACCTGCTCTGAGGCGGGACTTGGAATGGGTGATTTGCAGAGGTCTTGTCCGACCTAAACTATGCTATGCAAAGAGTAAAAGTAGTGTAGCAGGTTTGTTTCTTAAAGTCTAGGAGTAAGGAGAGGACAAATGCAGATTCCACTGGTTTTGAGGAAACTGAGAGTGGAAGGGTTATGGCCAAGTGGAAGGACGGCTTGCTTGGGTTTGAGTGTGGGGTTTTTCCCACAACAAGCGTTTCAGAAGCCGCTTTATGAGATGGGATGGGCAGTGTGGCAGGAAACTTCCTTTGTTGGTTCCTGAGATAGCTTTTGGAGATAGAGGGAGAAAGGCCACCGTGCTGGGGGTGCTGAGTGGGGCAGCTGGTGTCTGCAGGGTTTGGGTGCGTTGACCATTGCGTTTGTGAGAGCTGCAGCCTTGGGGTGTGCTGACAGGAGCTTGGGGCTAGACACCGTGCAGGAGCCAGGAGAGGCCACCCCAGCCAAGGCCTCGCGGCCTTCCCCCAGCCCCGCCTCATCTCTTCTGCAGTGGGAGCAGGCTGCACGGCTCGATCCAAGATCTCAGTGGGGGAGCAGAGCACCAGGCAGAGGTGGGCAACAGGCCCTGCCAGGAGAAGGGCTGGCCTTGGGGAAAGCTGCCTCGTGGCTGGGGGAAGGCCAGGCATGACAGAGCAGCAGTGGGAGGTTGGGCACTGGCTGCTGCCCTTGGGGTACCCTGTGTGGTGGGATCTGGGGGTGTGTGAGAGGCATGAGGGCCCTGGTGTGTGGCCTGGCCAGGCTGATTTCATCACCAGCCTGGGAGTCACCTCAGCCCTGCACATCTGTGTAACTGCTGGGCTGTGCAGGGAACAGTTTAGAGGGTGGGGGTTTATAGGTGACGTGCCCTTGCTACCCTTGCCCTTGGGTGCAGGCCATGCCCCCTCATTCTGGGGACAGTTGGCAGGATGAGGAGGAGAAGGTCTGGGCTTATTTTGAAGGCTTTTTCTCACACCATCCTCACTCCTGCATCCTTTGGGGCCATCTACTGACTGAGTTTCTTTTCCCAGCACAGGGCTACCCAAAGCAGCAGGAACTCCCTTCTTCACAGGCTTGTGAGCTCTCCGAGCCTCTCAGATTCTCTGGCATCACCAGACTCCACTCTAAGGGAAAGCGGAGGTCAACCTCCCTGTCTGTAGGACATGCTCTGAGGCCAAGGGACTGTATCTGAGCAGAGATTGCAGAATACAGGGCTTGATCGCCACTGGCTGTGGAGGATCTGAGTATGTCTTCCTCAGCTCCAAGAGACAGTGACTGGAAGGACCCCACTGCCATCTGTCCCACCCTCCCATTCTGCTGGGAAGGATGAAGAGTCCACTTGTGCCCTCACCTTCTCCCCCTGCCAACAAAGGCAATGCCTTCCATCCTTGGCAACACGAAACAATGTCCACCAAGGAAAGGATTATGTGGAGGCAGAGGCTGGGATGCAGAAAACTTTAATGACTCTGAAGGGGAAACAGGTTCAATTCTAGAGGATGCTGCCAGTGCAGGGAGAGCACCAGCGGCTGCTGAAAGTCTGTTCCCATTGCCCATGGTGAAGATTCCGCAGGGCATCCATCTGCCTGTCCCACAGAGGGAGAGGGGTCAGCAGATGCCCCTGGTGGGCTCTGGGAGTTTTAGCTCAGAAGACAAGAAAGAGATGGGAGGGAGTGGAAGGCAGGAGACTGAGAGTTTGGCCATGTTTGAGAGGGCTCCAGCTGCCCTCCTTTTGGGTGGGAGCACTGGATGTTCAGCCTCTCTGAAGTCAATGGCCAGGAGCTCTGTCCTCAGTTTAGCAAGAGCTTTTGGGTTCTGGGCAATCCTTGTCCAGGCTGTCACCCGTGGCTTTAGCAGGGAGGGCACCTTCTGCCACAGTAGCGGCTGGTAATGCAGGAGAGGTCCAAGCCCCCGGAGGAGATGGGCACTCCATCACAGCTCAGGATGCTGCCAACAGCAGCGGAGGTGGACGAGCCCACCACGGTGCTCTGTGGGAAGGAGCTGAGGATGGGGCCGGGCAGGGTCACCACCACGGGGGAGGGCTGGATGACGACAGTGGAGTTCTGGCACTGCCTGACACAGGGCTCATTGCAGCTGTTGGCCAGCGGGGTCGGGCCGCAGGGCCGGCATGGCAGGCACTGGCTGTAGCAGGACATGTCTTGGGTCCAGAGATGCACCTGAGAGAGAGACCAGAGAAGAATCAAAGCACAGGTACATGTGAGGAGCAGTCTGGCATGAGTCCATCACCAAAGTCAAAGGCACCTGCTGAGCCAGGAGGTAGGAACTGGGCAGTGAGGCAAAAGGGTTTCTTGGCCTTATGCAGACGTGGTACTGCAAAGTGTTGCCAGGCCCAACGAGGCTGCTGCCTGCCTCTTAAAAGAAAAGCCCCCTCTACCAAGTTCCAGACACTCTCTGAGTCAGACCACCACCGTTCTTCCCCATCTCAAGCAGCACCGCGACCCAGCATAGGATGGAGGAGCACACATCTGCATACACAGAAAAAGCACCTGAGGAAAGGGCTTCAGTCTCACCTGCTTTCCAAGGAGAAGGAGGCGAGAGAAGTGGATGAGAGAGCGAGGAGTTGGGCTGCCTTTTATGGTGGCCCTGACCTGCTCCAGGCCCAGACGTAGCTTCTACGGAAGTGCCAATTTTCTAAGGTGTTCATGATGGACGGAAAACATCCCGGGTAATGACATGGTCTGGGTGGTTGTTTTCCCAAAGCTGCCTTTTCATTTCCTGGCTTATGCCATGCCCATTCCCCCACGGAGGCTTCTTCTGAGTGCTGGGATCGATCGAGAGGCCCCAGGATTTCCGGGGCAGGAATGCCACAGTGCTGGTGGAAGAATCAGCTCAAGTGCCGGATGGGTGCAGCGCGGGCAAATGCTGCTGGCCTGGGGTGCACTAGCGGGGTTGCCTGTGGCTGTATTGACTAGAAGGGGCCCAGCTGCTCCCAGCCCTGCAATCTTTGGCTGGTCACCCCAGGGCTTTTCGGTGTGAGGATATGCCATGTCTTTCTTTTTCCCTCCCTCCCTCCCTCCCTTCCCCGCCCCTCCCAACTTGCTCTGATGATCACCTGTGGTCAGCACTGGGTCAGAACTCTCCAACAAAGTAAGAGAGAGCTGTGTTTTGATCAGACTTTCCACCTGGCTCTTGTTATTGTGAAAGCCTGTGGGAGTGGGGTATGCAGAATCACAGGAACACAGGATCACAGAATGTTAGGGGTTGGCAGGGTCCTCTGGAGATCATCTTGCCCAACCCCCCTTCTTGAGCAAGCACACCCAGAGCAGGGGGCACAGGAACACATCCAGGCAGGGGTTTTGAATGTCTCCAGAGAAGGAGGATCCACCATGTCTCTGGGCAGCCTGTTCTACTGCTCATCACCCTCACAGGAAAGGAGTTTTTTTCTCATATTTAAGTGGAACTTCCCGTGTTCCAGCTTGCGCCCATTGCCCCTTGTCCTGTCATTGGGCACTACTGAAAAGAGTCCAGTCCCATCGTCCCGACACCCACCCTTTCGATATTTATAAGTATTGATGAGATCCCCCCCTCAGTCTTCTCCAGGCTGAACAAACACAGGCCTCTCAGCCTTTCCTCATAAGGGTGATCCTCCAGTCCCCTGATCATCTTGGTAGCTCCGCGCTGGACTTGCTCAAGCTTTCCCTGACCTTCTTAAAGTGGGGGCCCAAAACTGGACACGGTATTCCAAATGTGGTCTCACTAGGGCAGAGTAGAGGGGGTGCATAACTTCCCTCGACCTGCTGGCCACACTCCTTTTAATGCAGCCCAGGATACCATTGGCCGCCTTGGCCACAAGGGCACATTGTTGCCTCACGGTCACCTTGCTGTCCACCAGCACCCCCAGGTCTTCTCAACAGAGCCGCTCTCCAGTAGATGAACCCCCAGCCTGTACTGGTGCAGGGGGTTGTTCCTCCCCAGCTGCATGACCTTGCACTTGCTTTTGTTGAATTTCATCAGGTTCCCCTCGGCCCAGCGCTCCAGCCTGTCCAGGTCTCATTGGGTGGCAGCACAGCCTTCTGGTGTATCAGCCACTCCTCCCAGGTTGCTATCATCAGCGAACTTGCCGAGGTTCCACTCTGTCCCATCGTCCAGGTCACTGATGGATATATTGAACAGGCCTGGACCCAGGAGAACACTGCTATTTACGGGCCTCCAACCAGACCCTGCCCTGTTGATCGCAAAGAACCTGCAGTCTATCCCCCCATTGCAAAATTAGAGACAAAAAGTGGTGCTGCTTCATTGATCTCAACAGCTGTGAAAAATATCTGTTTTGCTGGGAGTAACAGAGCACTTACAGTGGCAAGGGGCCTGACAGGTGCAGAATTCTTGTGCACAACAAAAGAGCTACAAGGCAAACTGGAGTGTCTGTGCACAGGAAGGTCATGCTGAGTGACATCCCCTTCACTGATTCATATCCCCTTGACACATTCATATAGGTACCAGCCTCCTGTCGGAGGGGGAAAAGAAAAGTAGAGTTTTAAACCAAGCCACAGCCTCAGATATTCCAAGACCTGTTTCCTCCTTTTACATCTTCATTATGGTGCTAAGGATGTCAGAAATGTGTTTGGAGCAAGAAACTCTTGCGAGCTTTGTCATACATTGTATAGCCACGGCCATAGATGTACATTTTGTGGACAGCTCTGCGGGTCTCGTGGCTGTGCATTTGCCCTGGGGATAAGGAAAAGGTGCCTCAGTTGCCGGCTGTTGTGCAGGTCTGGGGAATGCTTACAGAGGTGCAAGGCCATGCCTGTTAAAAAAGAAGTTGCTTGCTTGGCTATGATTTTCTGTGAGAAGTTTAAGGCCTAGGCAGAAAACCAGCACGAATGTAAAGCTGGAAGCGTGGGACGTGCTATGAACAGATGGGTAATGTAAAGCTGCAGGAGTGTTTCACAGCTGTGAACAAAAAGCCAGAAAAAGGGCAGGGCTATATTATCTATGACAGGGAGTGTATGCAGGAAACCGGGACACATGACCCAAACTCCATTTTCCTGTGGAATCAGCACCAGATGGACTTATGTATGTGCAGTTTCCTTATAGTATTCCCTGATCTGATCCTCTTCCACCAAGGATACGTTTCCCTTGTAGCAGACTTTCCCTCTGGCCTCACGGACGTAGGACTCTGAAGACTGATCTTGCTGGTAAAAACAGGCAAAAAAGGTGTTCAGCACCTAAACCTTTCCATGTTACATGTGTCCTTAGAGAAGCCCTTCCTGTTGCCTTTGACATCCCTTGCCAGATTCAGTCCCGGCTGGGCTTTGGCTTTCTCAGCCTCATCCCGGCATGCTGGGACAGTGCCCCTTTATTCCTCCCAGGTTACCTGTCCTTGCTTCCACCTTCGCTATGCTTCCTTCTTGTCTTTTGCTTTTGCCAGGAGCTCCTTCTTCATCCATGCCGGCCTCCTGGCACGCTTGCCTGACTTTCTGCTCATTGGGAGGGGCTGCTCCTGAGCTCGGAGGAGGTGGTCCTTAAATATCCACCAGATGTCTTGATCACCTCTTGCTTCTAGGACATGGTCCCACAGGACGTTTCCAAGCAGATCTTGGAAGACACCAAAGCCTGCTCTCCTAAAGCCTAGTGTTGTGAGCTTGCTATTTTCTCTCCTTGCTGCTCTCAGGAACCTTGTGGCCACAAGGAATGGCAGCTGTGCTGGCCATGGCCCCTAGATTGGGTGATGGAGGGGAGGGACAGGTGGAGTAAAGGACTGTGGGCCATCCCCAAGGCTATTTACCCATTCACAATTCCTGCTATCCTTTGGCAAAATCTTCTTCCAAGTCTCCTTGCCCAGCATGGCTCCAGCCAAAAGAAGAGAAGAACTCTTCCCCAAGAGCCTGTGGGACTGCTGACCACCTGGGGCCTCCCACATGCACACAGTTCTTCTGTGGAGGACAGCAGTTGCCACGATTCCTGCCCATATGACGTGCTCCAGGGCCAAGGGAGTATTTCTGAGCAGAGATGCAGCAAGGCAAGGCCACGTGTCCATTGACTATAGAGTAACTAGGGTTGTATTCCTCAGCTTCAAGAGGCAGAGCCTGAAAGAGGACTCTCTGTAGTGTGTCCCACCCTCCAATGCCTCTAGGAGTGATGAAGGGTCCCTCTGTGCCCCCACCTAATTCCTCCCACAAAGCAATGTCTTTCTCCCTCAGCAGGCAGTCTGCAGATGGAAAGACCACCTAAGGGACAGAAGCAGGGTTGCAGCAATTTTTTAATGAGTCTATAGAGGGAAATGAGGTCAGTCCAAGAGGAGGCCCCCAGTGTGGGGAGGAGCAGGAGCAGCCAAGAACCTGTTCTCCTTTTCCTGTGGCAGAGCTCCCACAGGGCATCTCTTGACCTGCCTGGCAAAGGGACACAGGCTAGCAGGTCATTCACGGCTGGATTCTGGGGTCCTCACAGCAGGCTTTGATGACAGCACAAGACAACAAAGGAAAGAGAGAAAAAGGGTGAGTGGGAGACAAGAAAGGCAAACATTGGCCACGTTTTCAGAGAGGCCAGGCTGGCCCCTTCCAGTCTGCCCTTGCAGGGCAAGCCAGAAATGACCAGCTCCTCTGAAAACAACGCCTTGAAGTTTGATCCTCTGTCCAGCACCATGTTCTGAGTTCCTGGAGGTCCTTATCCAAGGCTGTTGCCAGCATCTTTAGCAGGGAGGGCATCTGCTGCCACAGTAGCGGCTGGTAATGCAGGAGAGGTCAAAGCCCCCGGAGGAGATGGGCACTCCATCACAGCTGAGGATGCTGCCAACAGCAGCGGAGGTGGACGAGCCCACCACGGTGCTCTGTGGGAAGGAGCTGAGGATGGGGCCGGGCAGGGTCACCACCACAGCCGGGGGCTCGATGACGACAGTGGAGTTCTGGCACTGCCTGACACAGGGCTCATTGCAGCTGTTGGCCAGCGGGGTCGGGCCGCAGGGCTGGCAGGGCTGGCACTGGTCATAGCAGGACATGTCTTGGTGATGCAGGTACACCTGGGAAAGAGGTCAGGGAGGAAGCAAAACTTGGGGATGCATGAGGAGCAGCCTCTCACAACACCATGAGCGATGCAAAGAGAGTGCAGGGCTGGGAGGTGCAGGCTGTGCAGAGATGTATGAGGACTTCTTGGCCTCATCCTGCCTGGGGCCAAAAAGACCCACCAGCTCCTGTGTGGCTACTGCCTAGCCCCGAATTCCAGAAGCCACCTCAGTACAGTCCCAGCTTCCCTCCATGTCTAACCTTGTACCCACTTCCCTCTCCTGTGACAAGGAGACCCACAACCTGGCATAGGACAAAGCTGGTATCAGCTGACAGGTCTGCTGAGGTGAGACCTTCTTTCACAGGAAGCAGAGAAGGAGAAGGGGCTTCAGACTCACCTGACTCCCAAGGAGAAGGAGGCAAGAGAACTGAATGAGAGAGACAGGAGCTGGGCTAGCTTTTATCATGGGCCTTTACTGCCCCAGGCTGCCTGAAGCATCCCTTCCAGCGGTCATTATTTTCTGACAAGTTCACCTTGAATGCAAAACATCCCAGCTAACGCTGTGGGCTGTGTTTTGGTTTCTTGAATGGCTGTCTTTCCATTTCCTGATTTATGCCAGGCACATTCCCCAGGGAAGGTGTCTTTTGCGTGACAGGATCAGAGGACCAAGCATTTCCAGAGCAAAATACGTCAGTTTTTGCGCACATGAGCTTACGCTCACCCAAAGATCAACCCATACGTGTGCACTTATAGAGGTGTGCGCACACATGTTTCCAAAGGAGCCCATCTCCATACCAACATGTAATAAATATAAAAAAGAGAGAACATCCCCTTTGCTGCAGCCCCAGAAAGAATTCCCATCTTACAAGGAAAAGAAAAAGCATCCTGCAGCGTTAGAAGCTCCCGCCTGACTTTCGCCATCTCCAAGGAAGAACCCCAGCCCTTGCAAAGAGAGCAGTGCCACAGTGCCACACGCATGTGGCAGCGGAAGGGTGTATGTCTGGGGCAAGACAGACTCCCCTCAGGCTACAGACACTGAGACATCAGAAGTGATGTAGTAGTGAACCTGTCTCTAGGCTCCCTTTGAGCCAAATACCCTCTCTTCAAAAGGCAGACAAATGCAGAAGCAACATTAACTTACAGAGCAGCTGAAGAAATGGTTTGGCTGCCCTGTGAATGTTCATGCACCCTTCCTATTTTTTTTTTTTCCCTCAGTTTGAAATGATGCGCTGGCCTTTTTTCTTCTTGCGTTTTGCATGCAGGTGCAGGTGGTGTAATTGCCTGTACCAAGAGGGAGCTGCCTGCAGCCTCCTCTGTCACCACGAGCTGGCCGAGTTTAGCTTGCAGCCAAGGTTCCTACATGCAAAACACTTTCTGCTCATAATAACACAAGAGTAACAAGAGTGTATTTGGTTTACCTGGCAAGGTTTTGGTAGTGAAGGGGCTGCAGGGATGGCTTCTGTGAGAAGATGCCAGAAGCTGCACCTATGTCGGACGGAGCAAGGTCCAGTTCCTGGTGGCTGCAAGATGGACCTGCCACTGGCCAAAGCTAAGCCAATTAGCAACATATTTGTACCTAATGTGATAACATATTTAAGCACATTTTTGATAACATATTTAAGAAGGGGTAAAAACCATTGTGCAGCAGATGCAAGGGAGGAGTGAGAAAATGGGAAAGAAACCGCTCTGCAAATACCAAGGTCTGTGAGGAAAAGGGGGAGGAGGTGTAACCAGAGTGATGGAATTAACCAACCATGGATGTTGCTATACTCCTTGTACAGCCCTCTCCAACTGGACATTAAGTCTGGGGACATGGAGTATACCAATCAGTGTATTCTTTGATCTGTATTTTAGTCCCTAGATAATCATTAATGTGAACGAAACAATAGACAATGCGCTGCTGTCAGAAAAGGATGACAAAATGCGGTTTCGTGTAGCAGACTGAGAAAACTGGCCAGGACTGACAAGATTAAGAGGCAAGTAGGTAAGAGGTAATTCTGGCAGGGGGAGATCGCGGCCACTGACTCACGGAGCACCGACCCAAGTAACACCACCTACTCAGAGGAGAACAATGAAAGGACAACTGAGCCTGCGCAATAATTTAGATGTGAAGCGAGCAAGTTTGTTCCAATCACCGAAGAGAATAATATCGAGTATGTATGGATAAGATGAATATGTATATTTCTGGTCTATATAAATCACATGGGAAAGGTGTGTAAGGTATGTACGTTAGGAGGAGCGATCCCCCTTGCAGCCAGCGCCGTGAATAAAGAATGCCAGCCTTTTAACGCATCATTGGTGTTACGAGGTTTAATCCCGATTTCAGTGACAGAGGTGCTCCAGTTGCTGGAGCAGAGATTCCCCTGCAGCCTTGGAGAAGACAAGGGTGATGCAGCTTGTCCCTTTGCAGCCCATGCAGATCCATGATGGAGTGGATACCTACCTTCCAGGCCATGGAGGACCTCACGTCACGGCAGGTGGAGGTGCCCTGAAGGAAGGTGCAGCCCATGGAGAGGCTGAGCTGGAGCAATCTCTTGATAGAAACTGTGTCCCATGGAGAGAAGCCCACACAGGAGCAGCTTTTCTAGCAGGACCTGTGGACCCACAGGGGACCCACGCTGGAGCAGTCTGTTCCTGAAGGACTGCAGCCTGTGGAAAGGATGCATGCTGGAGCAGTTAGTGAGCTTCCCATGGGAAGTCCTTCCCACGCTGGAGAAGTTTGTGAAGGACTGTGTCCTGTGGAAGGGACCCCGCCCTAGAGCAGGGAAAGAGGATGCGGAGGAAGGAGCATCAGAGACGACGTGTGATGAACTGACACAACTCTCATTCACCTTCAAACTGCAGTGTTTGGGAGGAGGAAGTAGAAGATGTAGGAGTGAAGTTGAGCTGGGGAAGAAGGGAGGAGTGGGGGGAAGGTGCTTTTAGTTTTGCTTTATTTTTCACTGTCTTACTCTCTTACAGTTAATTCGCAAAAAATTACATTAATTTTCCAAGGTGAGTGTGTTTTGCCTGGGACAGTACTTGGCAAGTAATCTCCCTGCCTTTATCTTGACCCACGAGCTTTTCATCATGTTTTTCTCCCCCTGTCCTGTTGATGGAGGGATAGAGCATCTTGGTGGGCACCTGGCGGCCAGCCAAGATCAACCCACCACTGACAGATAAAGCAAAGAGAGCCAGCATAGAATAGCAGAGATATTATGGCTGGAAGTACCAGGGATGTCCTGTCCCTCTTATCCCTGTGCTGTGATTTCCAACACTGCTGCCTTTTCATTGCCAGGTATAGAGCATGCCCATTCCCCAGTGACGGCTTCTTGTGAGAGCTGGGATGAAAGGCCCCAGAATTTCTAGGGCAGGAATGCAGCAGTGCTGGTAGAAGTCAAGTCACAGCCGCTTTGCCTCAACACAACTTCTAGGCAGTGTGCTGGGCCTGCAGAGAGGCAGCTGAAGGCAGGCCCTCAGCCTCCTCACTGCCATGCGCAGGAAACCAGCGGCTGGTGTTTCCAGCCCCTGAGCTCGGAGGCAGCTCTGGGAAGCCGGTCCATCTCCTGGCTCAGGGCCCTGCAGCTCTCCCAGGCCGTGCCTGGCGCTGTGCGGGGTTCTTGTTGCGGGGGAGCCCTTGCTCCCCAGGAGGACGGGGAGAGCCCATTTCCCCGGAGAGAACCCTCTGCCCGTGCAGAGCCACTGAGCGCTGCGGGGCCGGGCGAGCCCCCGAGCGGCGCCGGCGCAGGGCGCAGCCCCGGGGCGGAGCTGGCGGCGGCGGAGGGGCCGAGGAGAGAAGAGGAGGGGGAGAGGAGGCGGCGCGGCCGGAGCAGAGAGCCGGGGCTGGCGGGGCGCAGCGAGGCGCGGGCGGCGGAGCGGCGGGATGCGGCGGTGCCGGGGCGCAGGGCTGGCGGGGCTGGCCGCCGTGCTCCTGGGTGCGCGGGGCTGGCGGCGGCGGCTGGGGGCCGGGGCGGTGCCCGGGATGTTCCCCAGGGAGCTCAGAGCCGACTCTTCCCTCTCCTTCTTCAGCGTGTCTTTCCCCCTCCCTGCCTCTCTGCCACCCGGCGTTCCTCTTCCCTGCTCTTTTTATTCTCCTGATTTCTTCTTCATTTCTGTCAGTGCCGCCTGCCTGCACGTACGCCTGCATTTCCCTGTACATTCAGCAGCTACCGTTGCCCTGAGGGTAGCCCTCTGTCCTTCACTCTCACACCCACTCTCCCTGCTCTTCCTCTCTCCATCCATCTATCCATGCCCCTGACGTTTCTCTAATATCCGCATGCATGAATTTCACATTCCCTCCCAGCCTTCTCCTGTCGCACCACACACCCACGCCAGGATCGCTCTCCATCTCTGCTCAGAGGTGCACGTCCCGATCTGTTCCTGTCCTGTCTCGCTGCCATTCTTCCTGATGCTTCTCTCCTAAAAGAGCCATCGGAGCTGGGCGATCTTTGACAACCCTTGTCCTTTCCTTCTCTTTTCTCGGCAGTGGCTGCTGGCAGAGCCCAGGTGCAGCAGGAGCCGTCGGCAGAGACCACCGAGGACACCGGCATCAACATCACCTGCTCACACCCCAGCATAAAGATCACCGACTATATCCACTGGTACCGTCAGCTCCCGGGCCGAGCCCCCGCATTCATCGCGTTCTCTCTTAAAGAGGCCAAAGAGCTGCGGGACCCCGCGGGGCGGCTGTGGGTGGCCCCAGACCGCCGCTCCAGCGCCCTGCGGCTCGCCCGGCCCCGGCGCGGGGACGCGGCGGTGTATTACTGCGCCGTGGGAGACACGGGGAGAGGAGCCGGGGCTGCGGCCGGGCACGAACCGGCGCGGGCGGGGCCGGGCGTGTGTGTCGGGGGCGGGGGGGCGGCCCCGGGCGGGCCCGCCAGGGGGCGCTGCCGCTCCGCCCGCCCGGCCCCGCCCGGCCCCGCCCGGCCCCGCCCGGCCCCGCCCGGCCCCGCCCGGCCCCGCCCGGCCCCGCCCGGCCCCGGGGCGCTTCCCCCGAGCGACCGGCCCCGGTAGCGGCCCCGGCCCCCGCCCTCCCACCGCGACGCAGACAGGAATCCCCCGCGCCAGCGGCGGCGCCAGCGGCAGCGGGGCAGGAAGCGCGAGCGGAGCGGTGGCGGTGTCCGGCCGTGCCCGGGAAGGAGCGATTGCAGCCGCCGGCCCCGCCGGCTCCCGGCGAGGAGCAGCGCCTTGCTGCTCGGCACGGGCAGGCGGGCAGCAGAGACCCTCCTGCCCGCGGGCAGCCCTCGCTCCTGCCGCTGGGACCGGCTGCTGCTGCCATGGAACATACGGGGCCTCTTCTCGGGCTTCTGACTTTCCTCGCTGCGACAGCCAAGCCTGAGCAGGTGCTTCCCTCTGCTCTGTCAACACCGGGACTCGGGGTCCAAGTTGCTAATGTACATCCTGGTTCAGGAAGGAACAGCCAGAAGGGCTTTCACATTTTGTCACTTTGTTAAAGCTCACATATACAACTAGAGCTGAGTCATCCAGCTACAAGCTTTCACAAAGCTTTCAGAATGTTCCTGCTAGTGATAGAAAGTAATCTCAAAGAGTCAAGAGTTCAAGCTCCACACAGGCAGGAGAAGGGGATGTCGAGGTCACAGGCACCTTCAATCACTCCCCACAGCAGCTTGGCTTTGAGACCGTGGGCTTGTTTGACAGGGTTCAGAACCTTTGGAGGTGACGTCCAGGTGACAGGGTAAACGCTTGGACTGGACACACTGACCGCAGCCTCAAGGGATGCCAGGTTCCTACTTGTGGAGTGAGTCTGAAACAGATTTGCTGAGTTGCCCCAAGGGGCTGGAGTTCTGAAGTGTGTGGGGGCTGGAAGGAGGCCTCTGCGAAGAGACTGTGGGCTCCACTCTGGTGCTAGGTTACTAATGCCGGAGTTGACATAGCAGAGAAGAGCCAGGAAGGGCTTTCACGTTGTCATTTTGTAAAGCTCGTGTGTGCAGTTCAAACACAACCCTTCAGTTACAGGCTTTCACGCACCTTTCAAAAAGGTCCTGCTAGCATTACAAAGTGGCTGGTGTCTGCTGATGCCGTGAAAAGCCAAAATCAGGACTCAATAGTCTGAATGACTATTAAGCAGGTATTCTTTTTTGCAATGCTGGACGCACAGGGGATCACTCCTCCTAATATGCGCGCCTGCACAGGGTTAGCTGCAGAATTTATACAAGCTTTACGTACATATTCATTAGTTTTCCCCCCACGGGAAAAGATATCAATATTCATTATTTCCCAAGAACTCAATATCATATGCAAATGTCCTTTGCGCAAGCCTGTTGGTGTCTCCGGGTGGCTGTCAGGGGTCTCTGGGTGAAGGATATACTCTTCCTCACCGTGTCCGCTAGTTAACTTTTGCTTTCGTGCAAAATCAGTTCTGAGATCACGTATATCCTGTCCTTGAGGGATGGTCTGTTCTCGTTTAGTGTTTTGCTCTGCAGTTCCTTATCTTTACGGTTCTGTACATCTGCTTCTTCTAAGGTCAAATGTCGTCATCGTAAATTTGTTTAGGCGCTTCTTGTTTTGAAGCCTTTCTGACTCCCCCAAAGGCACAAGCTTTTACTCATAACAGTTCTAACTCTGTCACTGCATTCCTGGGATGTGCATTTCTGGAATCTACTTTGTACACACATCTCTTGGTATATTGAATCTGTTTTGTAAAGCAACGAGCTGGCCCTGGAGAGGGGAAGCTCTGCTGGAAGCTGGCAGAAGCAGCCATGGTGGCAGGCCAACATGGTCTAATCAATGCAGTGACATCACCTCACTAGGCCATGACAGCAGATGATTGCAGTGAGGCCTTCTGAGGTGACAAAGAGAGTTTGTACCTCGTGGAAGAGAGTGGCTGGTGAAAGGGCCCGAAGGAGTAATGGGCAGAGGGAAAGAGGAAGCACGTGGAGAAAAGTTTCTCTGTGGGACGCTGGAAGGTATGGGAGAAGCCCATTTCCAGCTGGATGGGTAAGAATGATAAGGTTTGGATCCCACCTGGACGTGGAATTCAGGTCTGTCCTCCCGCTGGGATGTTCCCAAAGACCTGTCAGAGAGGATTCAGGGTCTTGCAGGGAATGCAGGACATCTCGAAGAGCAAGCAATAGATATATATGTTAGACTATGGGGGCACAAAATAACCCGTTCCAGAATGACAATTCCCATGACCTGAGGGCGTTTTTACCCATGCTACGTCTGAAACGGATTGCTCATTTGGCCAATCTTTCCCTTTTTCTTCATGTCTGTAACATCTCGGGCATCCTGAAAAGTGACCGCCATGACAGCATTGCTGCCGGTGTTGCAGGGAGACACTTCAGAGCCTGAGCTCAACGTGGGGCTTCTCCCATGAGCCTTGACTCAACAGACCCAATATTCTCTGGGGACAGGAGCCTTTCAGTGTCTTGAGAGACTCGAGCACCTCAGCAAGTTCAGCAGAGCTCACCGTAAAGGCGTGTGGAAGGTGAGCGCGGCTGGTTCACTAAGGCTGTCAGATCAAGTCTCTTTTCTTTTCAAAGGGATGAAAAATAGAAGGGAAAGTGAAACAAAGCACACAATCACACCAATCTCTAAGTGATAAGGGAGACCAGGAGGGAGACCAGAGCTCTACAGCCGCTAACTGATGGGCCATTAGGAAACTGCAGGTGTGGCTTTGAAGTGGATCAGGCTGAGCTTTGTAAGGGACAAGAGGTGACAAGAGGAAGATGAGGACTATGGATGTTTGAGGGGGGTCCTCTGGGACAAGACAACACTTCTGAAGGAATGCTTAGGGCAAGGGTCAAAGGTGGGGGCAGAGAGTGGACTGGGGAGGCAATAAAGAGGAGGAAAGAAACAGGAGCCAGCTCAACACAAGGAGGGGCTGGTCAGTGCACTTGGTGGCATGAGCCCTGCGCCTCATCACCACAGTCCCCCCTGACTTCTTATGAAATCCTTACTTAGCCATCCTTCTGTGCATCTTCACTCCCTTTCCCAGGTGGGAGTGCTGCAAGGTCTGAGTGCCAGTAACTGGAGAGAGCGGTGTGAAAGAGAGATGTGGGTGCCAGCCACAGGGCAGCCACCCAATGGCCATGGGGTCTGTAGGCTTGGGTGCCAGCCACTGGAGAAGGGGCTGCAGGTCACAGGGCCTTTCTCTTTTTGTGCCAGCAGCTTGAGGGACTGAAGGATAAGCAGTGGGCTTATGACTCCGGGGGGTGAGGGGTGTGTGTTTTCACTGGCAACTCTATGTCACAGGCATACCTTACCCAGTCAAACAAAGGGCCACTTAGACAACGAAGGGAGTGGAGCATGTCTCATTTGGGGAAAGGCTGAGAGAGCTGGGACTGTTCAGCTCACCCCTTCCCCTGTGGAATACTTTGTCCTTGTGACCTCTGGGTTGGTGGCATCCAGCAGCCCCACTGGAGCCAGGTTCCTCTCTCACAGTGTGGGTTAGGCCAGCAGAAGAAGACACAGCGAGAGCCCCTGGGCTGCTGCACAGCAGGGTTCATCCCCTCTTTCTGAGGACTTGGGGGAGGCCATTGTTCCCAGGCAGATGAAGAATGACAGAGGAGAAGTGACAGGAATGGAAGAGAGTTCTGTTCCCTAGAGGAAATAGCAGTGTCCCCAGAGAGGTGAGGACCCCAGGGAAAGATGTGATATCTCAGTGGGGAAGGAACCCCTGACCTCCCAAATGGCCCAGCAGTGAATGTGCAGAAGAGCAGCTGATTCTAGCTGGGGAGGCGAGGGCTGCACTGGCAGCTGACTGGGAACAGCCTCTTCCCATGACTGCACACCCCACAGCCCCCAGGCACCCTCACTGTGGAAATGTTCAGAATGCCCTTGGCTGAGGGAGCCCCAGGTGTTGCTGCTGGAGGAGGGAGAAAGCCAGAAGAAGCATTTCAGGCACAGGAAGAACAGGCCATTTCTCTTCCCCGCTCCTTCCTTTCCTCCCCCAACAGAGTCATTTCGGGCAGCTCTGTTATCTCAGGGCTGGGAGGTGGTTTTCTGTCTCTCTGTCACTCAACGAACACGCCAGGTTGGTCTCAGCATGCACCTCAGATATCTCGTCCTCATGGCCTTCCTAGGGCATCTTCTGGGTAAGTCCTGGCTATTTGTCAATGCATACTTCTTCTTCTGTGGAAATCCTTGCCAGCCTTTTCAGGTCCACATGGGAAAATCTTTTTCAGTAACAGGAAAATGCTGGGAAATGTCACCTCACATGCGTGGTTTTGCACTGGTCCTCTCACGACACTCTTACTGTTGGAAAGGAGAGAGGAGAGATACCTCAGACCCATTCTCCATCTCTTCTCTCCCCTTATGAGCCATTTCTCTCTGCCTCTCTCTTCTGATCCACCTGCTGTCACCGTGGGAGGTCTCAGGTGCCTCTGCAGTCCCACATTTCTCCCTTTCCATCACAAATTAGGAGATCCTGTCAATGCTGCTGCAGGGACTTTAAAGCTCTCACCCCACTGACATTGTTAGGGTCCTCAAGCCTGTCACCGGGCAGGCACAGACCTGCTGTGGCCTGCAGTTTCCTCCTGGTTGGCAACACAGCCCGATCTCCCTCTTTAGCTCAGCTGTGAGTTTAGTCAGGGAGCTAGGAGCCCTGGGATATGAGAGGGATGGGGAAGGAGGATGAACCTTTTTCCTGTAGCTTATGGGCCCCTCAACCTGCTGGTGGGGTGCTGGTCCAAGCACACAAAGTCCCTTAGACGCTGCGTGAGTAAATTCCTGTGAGCACGTGACTAAGTAGGCATATCAGTCACTGGCCAGACCCACCCAGGGGCACCCAGAAGGCATTTTGACAGAGAGTCGTGGCCGCCTTTGCTCTCTCCTAGACTAAAGAATTAAACTAGATTTGAGTCAAGTCATCAGGATGCCTCCAGATGTTCAGCCAGCCCAAGTGCCAAGTCTGTGCCTGAGGGGCAGATGTAAATTGCATAGAAAGCTCTGCTGTCTGGTAAAGTACAAGCTGCACAGACGTGAGCCATTGCATTTCCATATTAGTGATGTGTTCATTCGCTATTAAGAATCGCAGGCACATCCATCCTCCCCAAAAGCAACCGAGTGTCTTTTGTCTCGAGACAGAGACACCTTAAAAATGGTTCCATTATGTCTTTCC
The DNA here is from genome assembly GCF_963921805.1 of Phalacrocorax carbo. NCBI lineage: Eukaryota > Metazoa > Chordata > Aves > Suliformes > Phalacrocoracidae > Phalacrocorax > Phalacrocorax carbo. The sequence continues at coordinate 7,120,504 of NC_087537.1, forward strand.
ACCTTGAACGTCAGCCATGGCAGTTGACTTAAGGAGCTGCTGTACCTTTTTCTTCTCCTGTCTGCATGACTGATGGTAAAACAAAACAAAGCTTGATCCAGGCAGTTCCTAGCACATGGGCCCTCATTCCCCTGCTTTCTGCAGGCTGCAAATGCTGAGGGCTGCACACAGAGGTGAGGTTGAATTAATGAAATTGCTCCCCAGTTTATTTGCAGGTAAATGCATTTTCCTTAAAAGCCATAAAAACCCACCCTTAAATAGCAGCTGAGAGGAAAAGGAGGCTTTGTATCAGCATACCAGCATTTCAGTTGACGTGTCTGTGTTGAACTAGTTGCCTCCCCTCTCAGGAGCTTTTCCTGCCTCCCCTCTTGGGCTTTGCTTGTGAGGAGTTTGAAGACGTGCAGGGTCAGAGAGTGGGTCATGTCTCTGCCACCAAACCAATCCCGGAGGGAGGCCTTGGGCAGAGGCGTTTCAGTGGGCCCATCACCTTCCTGCAGCAGCTCCACAGGTGCCCTTCCACAGGGGGAAGATCCTCTCCAACCCCTCTGTGGGTAAAAGCAGTCATTTGGAAAGCTTCTGGCCACCCTTGGGACCCTCGGGCAGCAGCCCCAGCCTCCCTTCCTGCCGTCCCTCTCTCCTGCTTCCCTCTCCCTCTGCACAGCAACTGTGCCAGCCTTCAAGGTCATCTTCTGCCGAGCTGCCTCCCAGCACAGCTCCATGCAGAGCAGGAGGAACATCCGTCCCCAGGAGGACACCGTGATCCTCCCCCTGGCCTGCTGCAGTCCCCAGGCTGCTCCCTTGAGGACACCAGTGACCAGGCTCCTCAACCTCAGGACATGCTCAGGAGGGCATTTCTAGGGAGAGACACAGAAAGGCAGGCCACTGGCTCTGGAGCTGCCTTCCACAGCGTTGCAAATGCAGGCTTGTGGATATGGCTGACTACACCAAATTGTCACAAATACAACCTTGTGTATCCTGCCAGCTACACCAAATTGTTGGGAATACGATTTCTTACACAGCTTCAGTTATCAGTGTAAGGTTTATTAATACATTTGAGATAGGTCACAGTATCAGGTTGTATAACTCTTAGCAGCATCAGCCAATTTAAAACAGCAATTTGATGGCATTTTTTACAGTCAACATAGCGACTTAGTTAAAGAGTTGAGAATGGCATTACTTGCATGGAAGAGGTGCACAAAGGAGAGCTGAGGTCTACTCAAGTTAGAATGATTCAGAGGGATCGTGGATGCAGGGGATAAGAAGGACCCTCTCGTTGAGTCACGAGGTTCAGAATAGACCCCCTTGCCTTCTAAACTTCTTGCAGAGAGAAGCCTAGGTGCAGCTACGTCCAATCTTAGTCTCAGACTTGGTCAATGGTTTATGTGAATAGGAATAATATATAGTAAAATTGCACATGCACACCCACCCCCTAAGGTTAACATGTGAATAAAAATCAGCTTTTTGTGAGTTTCATAAATTGCTCAATTTTATGTGCCGATATTCATCAGTGCGCTGCCGGAAAGGCTCACAAAATCAGGCCTGAGATGCCTTGCGAAATCGTCAACAGATGATCCTTCAGTCATCATGAAATCTACCCTGAGAGGCGTCCCAGCCCAGGGGGAGATGCAGGGTCACACAGCCCCCTGTGGTCCTGGAGAGCTCAAAGGGTCTCCCTCTTGGATCGCTAGTTATAGGATCGAGATGATCGGCTTTGGCAGAAGGGGCCCAAAGCTAATTCTGGCCCCAATTCTGGTACACAAGTCAGGCAGCAGATAGCCCCGGTGTGGACAGAGACTGCCTGAGGCCCAAGGCATTATGACTAAGAAAACAACAGAATAGGGCTCATCCTGGGATCTCGGAGTGGCCAAGGGGGGCTGCACCACCACACACAGTTCCCAGGATCAGTGCCCTAAAACGGCCCACAGCTTAGTGGCCCACACTCCCCTTCCTCTGGGAAAGGTGAAGGCCCCTCTTTTGCCTCCACTCTGGTCAGCCTAGATCAACAGCTGGCTCAGTGACCGCTTGGGAGAGTGTCCCCAGAGGGAAGGACAACACACAGAAGGAGGCTGGGATGCAGCAGAACTTTCATGCCACAAAGGATGAAAAGGAAGTCACTCTGAGTGGACTGCCACTGTGAAGAGAGCATCGGGACAGTCGAGATTTCGTGCCCTTTGGCTGTAGGAGAGTTCCTGCAGAGCATCCCTTGGCTTGCACTGAGAAGGAAAGGGTGCTGCAGGCCTCCCTTAAGCTGTCAGACATGGGCCGTGTTTTCAGGCTGATCCCTTCCAGCCATACTTTGCTCAATCTTGCTGAAAGAGAATGGCCAGGCGCTCCATCCTCCCTTCACTCACATGTCAGCACACATAGGAACACACGTGCACGCACACCCAATTGCACAGGGAGCCCTGTGCACGCACACACATTCGCCCCCAGGCTTGTCGTCACATAGGTGTTCGCATGTGCTTATACACACCTGCACACTCACCCTTGCATATGGATGCAAGCTCATGTACAAACACAGCTATGTATGTGCTCATCTGCAGACACATACGCCCATACACAGATGCACACAGGCACGCTGACACTACACACACTTGCTCACCTGCAAAGATGAACGTGTACACAAACACATGAACATGCACACATGGAAATGCACTTGGCCACACACACACTCACCCTCATGGGTGCACTTGCAGATGAACACGCAAATGCAAACACACAGGCACCGACCGTCCTGGTTTCAGCTGGGACAGAGTTAATTTTCCTCCTAGTAGCTGGTACAGTGCTGTGTTTTGGATTTAGTATGAGAGTAATGTTGGTAACACGCTGATGTCTGAGTTGTTGCTGGGTAGTGCTTGTACTAGTCAAGGACTTTTTCAGCTCCCCATGCTCTGCCGGGTGCACAAGAAGCCAAGAGAGCAGGGAGCACAGCCAGGACAGCTGATCCCAACTGGCCAATGGGATATTCCACACCATATGGCACAGTATATAAGCTGGTGGGAGTTGGTCGGGGCGGGACTGCTGCTTGGGAATAGGCTGGGCAATTGTTGGTGGGTGATGAGCAACTGCATTGTGTATTACTTGTTTTGTGTATTCTTTTATCATCATTATTATAATTATTTTCCCTTCTTTTTCTGTCCTATTGAACTGTCTTTATCTCAACCCATTAATTTGACTTTTGTTTAATTTTTCCTATTCTCTCCCCCCTCCCCCTGGAGTCAGGGGGTGAGCAAATAACCCTATGCTGTTTAGCTGCCTGCCGGGTTAAACCACAACAGGCACAAATACACCCACAGGCACAGGCAGATGCATGTGCACAGGAGGAAGCCCAGCCTCCCCACACACTCTGAGAACCAGGGCTCCACAGGCCAGCTCGCTGCCTCTGTGCCCCTGACAACCTTAGGCACGTCCGTGTATGAGAGACAAAATCCAGGTTAGAGACCACCCCCATTGCTGCAGCTCCAGGCGTTCTCCACTTTGCAAGCCAAAGTAATCTCAAAGCCTTACAAGCTCCAGCCCATCCCTGGTGATCGCTGTAGGGTTGCTGTGGAGGTCTGGGACCAGTTCCAGCTTCCGTGCAGGGAGAGGTGCTGCCCTGACATGCTGACATGGCAGCAAAGGACTGTGTGTCTGGGGTGAGCCAGATGGCCTGCAGCTGCAAATGCTGAGGCTGGGGCCTGAGAGGGGAAGCTGGCCTGATGAAGTTGCCTTAAGATAAACACCCTCTCTTCCAAAGCCAAAGGTGAATTCCCAGGTGGCATCAGGAGGAGATTTCAAACTGCCTGAGCCAAGCCCTGACACCTGTCAGTTAATCTGGCTTGTTGGAGCTCGTGGAGCGGCACTGCTGGACAATTCTGCCTCCCATCTGCACTGGAGCTGTGTCCAGAGCCACAGGAGTGGTGGCAGGAGGCTGTGCCCAGCACCGCCACAGGCATCAGGAGCCACAGCCTTGTGCCCTGAGAGCCTCCCAGCAGGGCTGGCATTTCACAAGGGTCCTCACCTGACATGGAAGGCTCCTATCTGGGTCTCCGCAGCTGTGACCTGCCTCCCTTGGAAGGAGTGCTGCTCCTAGCTATGCTCTGCAAGTGTAGCATCAGGAAGCAAGGTGCCAGCCAGATGGGTTTCTTAGCCATCTTCTCACAAAGCAGCTGCAGCGTTGCTTAGGCTAAAGCAGCTGCTGCTATTCCGAGCCACTGGGCAGCCATAATAGATGTTCCATGTGTGTTAAAAGCACGCCTGTGTCAGGATTTTCCATTGTTGGCTGCTGAGCTCGGCAGTTGCTGCTCTCATGGACTCCTTGTCCTGTCACTACAGGCCCTACTAAAAAGTCTTTCTCCATCTTTCTTTTAAACACCCTTTATATATTGAAAGACCACAGTGAGGTCTCCCTGCATCTATCTCTTCCTCTGGCTGAACAACCCCAACTCTCTCAGCCTCTCTTCATAGGAGAGGTGTTCCAGCCTTTGGATCATTTTCATGGCCATCCCCTGGAGGGCCCACTTTAACAGGTCCATGTCTGTCTGTCTTGGGAACCCCAGAACGGGGCATAGTACTCCAGGTTGGGTGTCACAAGAAGAGCGTAGAGGAGGAGAATCACCTCCCGTGACCTGCTGGCCGCGCTTGTTTTGATGCAGCTCAGGACGTAGCTCAGGCTGTCTGGGCAGCAAGCATACATTGCTGATTCATGTCCAATGTTTTTTCCACCAGTACCCCCAGGTCCATCTCTGCAGGGCTCCTCTCAATGAAATCACCCCCCAACCTGTGCTGATACTGGGGATTGCCCCAACCCAGGTGCAGGACCTTGCACTTGGTCTTGTTGAACTTCATGAGGTTCATGAACTTCATGATTAGAATCTTAGACTTCAAGAGAGCCAACTTTGGCCTCTTCAGAGACCTGCTTGGAGGAATCCCATGGGCTAGGGCTCTAGAAGGGAGCGGGGTCCAAGACAGACAGTGAATATTCAGGGACCACTTCCTCCGAGCTCAAGATGGGTGCATCCCTAGGAGGAAGAAGTCACGCAAAGGATCTGGAGATCTGCAAGGATGAGCAAAGAGCTTCTAGAGAAACTCAGATGGAAGAGGGAGATTCACAGTATGTGGAAAAAGGGACTGGCCACTTGGGAAGAATATAGGAATGTTGTCAGGGTATGCAGAGATGCAATGAGGAAGGCCAAGGCCCACTTGCAACTAAATCTGGCGAGGGATGTCAAAGATAACAGGAAGGGCTTCTTTAAATACATCAGCAGTCAAAGGAAGACTGGGGATACAGTGGGCCCACTGCTGGACAAGGAAGGGACCATGGTGATGCAGGATGCAAAGAAGGCAGAATTACTGGATGCCTTCTTTGCTTTGGTCTTTACTGCTAAGGCTGGCCCTCGGGCATCCCAGCCCCCAGGGGAGAGAGAAAAAACCTGGAGAAAGGAGGACTTGTTTTTGGTTGGGGAAGATTGGGTCAGAGATCACCTAGGACGAGAGGCAACAGGCACAATTTGGAACCTGGGAAATTCCATTTAGATATTAGAAGCTCCCTTTATTTTTAATTTTTTTTTTTTTGACCCTGAAAATTGTCAGGTACTGGAATGCACTGTCCACAGATGTTGTGCAGGCTCCGGCCTTGGAAAATTTCAAGACTTGACAGAGACAGCCCTGACCAGCCTCATCTAATGAGACCTGCTCTGAGGCGGGACTTGGAATGGGTGATTTGCAGAGGTCTTGTCCGACCTAAACTATGCTATGCAAAGAGTAAAAGTAGTGTGGCAGGTTTGTTTCTTAAAGTCTAGGAGTAAGGAGAGGACAAAAGCAGATTCCACTGGTTTTGAGGAAACTGAGAGTGGAAGGGTTATGGCCAAGTGGAAGGACGGCTTGCTTGGGTTTGAGTGTGGGTTTTTTCCTACAACAAGCGTTTCAGAAGCCGCTTTATAAGATGGGATGGGCAGTGTGGCAGGAAACTTCCTTTGTTGGTTCCTGAGATAGCTTTTGGAGATAGAGGGAGAAAGGCCACCGTGCTGGGGGTGCTGAGTGGGGCAGCTGGTGTCTGGAGGGTTTGGGTGCGTTGACCATTGCGTTTGTGAGAGCTGCAGCCTTGGGGTGTGCTGACAGGAGCTTGGGGCTAGACACCGTGCAGGAGCCAGGAGAGGCCACCCCAGCCAAGGCCTCGCGGCCTTCCCCCAGCCCCGCCTCATCTCTTCTGCAGTGGGAGCAGGCTGCACGGCTCGATCCAAGATCTCAGTGGGGGAGCAGAGCACCAGGCAGAGGTGGGCAACAGGCCCTGCCAGGAGAAGGGCTGGCCTTGGGGAAAGCTGCCTCGTGGCTGGGGGAAGGCCAGGCATGACAGAGCAGCAGTGGGAGGTTGGGCACTGGCTGCTGCCCTTGGGGTACCCTGTGTGGTGGGATCTGGGGGTGTGTGAGAGGCATGAGGGCCCTGGTGTGTGGCCTGGCCAGGCTGATTTCATCAGCAGCCTGGGAGTCACCTCAGCCCTGTGCAGGCAACTGTCTGGGAGGTGGAGGTTGTATAGGATGTATAGGATGTATAGGTAGAATTCCCCTCTTTACAGGCTTGTCATCTGCTGACCTCTCAGAGCCTCCAGCAGCACTGGGCTCCTCACTGGGGGATAGCAGTGGTCAGTTCCCCTCCTGCAGGACGTGATCCGAGGCCAAGGGGCCGTATCTGAGCAGAGATGCCAGAATGCAAGGCTTGATCTCCACTGGCTGTGGAGGATCTGAGTATGTCTTCCTCAGCTCCAAGAGACAGTGACTGGAAGGACCCCACTGCCATCTGTCCCACCCTCCCATTCTGCTGGGAAGGATGAAGAGTCCACTTGTGCCCTCACCTTCTCCCCCTGCCAACAAAGGCAATGCCTTCCATCCTTGGCAACACGAGACAATGTCCACCAAGGAAAGGATTATGTGGAGGCAGAGGCTGGGATGCAGAAAACTTTAATGACCTTTAAGGGGAAACAGGTTCAATTCTAGAGGATGCTGCCAGTGCAGGGAGAGCACCAGCGGCTGCTGAAAGTCTGTTCCCATTGCCCATGGTGAAGATTCTGCAGGGCATCCATCTGCCTGTCCCACAGAGGGAGAGGGGTCAGCAGATGCCCCTGGTGGGCTCTGGGAGTTTTAGCTCAGAAGACAAGAAAGAGATGGGAGGGAGTGGAAGGCAGGAGATTGAGAGTTTGGCCATGTTTGAGAGGGCTCCAGCTGCCCTCCTTTTGGGTGGGAGCACTGGATGTTCAGCCTCTCTGAAATCAATGGCCAGGAGCTCTGTCCTCAGTTTAGCAAGAGCTTTTGGGTTCTGGGCAATCCTTGTCCAGGCTGTCACCTGTGGCTTTAGCAGGGAGGGCACCTTCTGCCACAGTAGCGGCTGGTAATGCAGGAGAGGTCCAAGCCCCCGGAGGAGATGGGCACTCCATCACAGCTCAGGATGCTGCCAACAGCAGCGGAGGTGGACGAGCCCACCACGGTGCTCTGTGGGAAGGAGCTGAGGATGGGGCCGGGCAGGGTCACCACCACAGCCGGGGGCTCAATGACGACAGTGGAGTTCTGGCACTGCCTGACACAGGGCTCATTGCAGCTGTTGGCCAGCGGGGTCGGGCCGCAGGGCCGGCATGGCAGGCACTGGCTGCAGCAGGACATGTCTTGGGTCCAGAGATGCACCTCCTAGAGAGGGTAGGGAGGAAGCAGAACACAGGCTTGTGTGAGGAGCAGCCAAGTTGACTACCGAGCGGGCAGCTGAAAACTGTGCCAGGAGCCACACTGTCTTCATTCTCCTACAAAGAGCAGCGTTGCCCTGGTTGCTTTCTCCTAGTTCTTTAACCAAGAGCCCCCTCAGCCACATCCCATCCTCTCTCTAGCACACATTCCTCCTCATTCGCTCTCCCATGACAAGGAGCTCCAGGGCCCAGCACAGGACCAGACAACATCAGCTCAAATGTCCACCAAGGAGAGATCTCACTTTGGAAAAGGAGGAGAAAGGGCTCAAGGCTCACTTGTTCCCAAGGAGAAGGAGAGGCAAGAGAAGTGGATGAGAGAGCAGGGACTCAGGCTCGCTTTATACCTGCCTTTCATTGCCACAGGACCACAGGCGCCCTTTGCAGAGGTAACAATTTCCTGACAAGTTCATATTGAATGCAAACTATCGCAGCTAATGGTATGTGCTGTGCTGTGATTTCCTGCGCTACCGCTCTTTCATTTCCAGATTTCTGCCATGCCCATTCCCCAGTGACGGTTTCTTCTGAGCACTGGGATGACAGGCCCCAGGATTTCTAGGGCAGGAATGCAGCAGTGCTGGCAGACGACTCAGCTCAAGTACTGGATGGATCCAGAGCAGGGAACTGGCATCAGCCTGGGTCACTCTGGTGGGGCTGTTTGAAGTGTTGTTTTCAGGAAGAAGCTCCAGCGATCCTCAGCTGGACGTCCAGGGGTTGTCTGCAGGTTTTGACCCCATCCTGCATAGCAACACCCTCAGGAAAAAAGTCTGGCATGTTTTGACTCGTCCTGTCTCTGTGAAGTCTGTGAGCACACTACCAATGCCATGGGCATGCCTGGTGCCTTGCCCTTCCCCACAATGCTCTAGTCCTCCTGTGGTTGTCTCCAGCTGTCCTAAGCAAGGCCCGTGACTGGTTGTGTTCCTCCATGTGCCCCTGTCTTGTGTGCGCTTGTGTGCAGCCAGGTTGGTGTGGATGCACGCAGAAGAAGAGCTCTGTGTGTAATTCCACGGTGATATGTATAAGCGTGTGTGTCCTTCTGTGTCCCTCATCATGAGGAAATGTGCTGATCATGGCAGGGACGCTCTCCACTGCTCTGTCCATGAGCACCACAAAGCAGCATTTTCCCAGGGTCAGAAGGAGACTGAGTGTACTTGAGCAGCGATGGCACCAGACTACTAGACATCTGTGCAGGGAAGAGGCGGGGAAATGCAGCCTCTGTCTCCTGAGCCCTCCTTTTCCTGCCCCTCCGAAGCTCAGACTCCGCTGCTGCCAATTTCAGACCACAGCAGGGATGGTTTCACTCCAGGTTGGATCCGTAGTTTTACTCAGTACAAACAAATTGGGAGTGCCTCAGCACGGCTGGCAGTCCCCCACCCTGCCTCTCCACGCCAGGACATAGCAGTTCTCCCAGAGCTGCAGAGTTCAAAAGGATGGGGATTGCTTTATGGGCAAGGAGAAAGGCTGAAGAATCGTGCTGAGCATTGTGCTGGCCATCCCTGCAGAGTGGACCTGCTTCCAATGCCGTAACGGTGGTGCCTGGTATGGGACACAGGCCCCTCTCATGGCCAAGCCAATGCCAAACGTATTTATGCATCGACCAGGTGCTGCGTGAGGCAGGGGCTGAAACCTTGTCCCAAACAGGTGCTGAGCAAAACGAACATGAAGGCTGCTATAGCTGTGCTGTGAGTGGAAGGCCAGACCCTGTGGCTTGCACAGCAAAGCCAAAGAACCAATGACTGCTTTGGACTTCAGCCCACAAATGCCTTCATGCCCCGCACAGGAATCTTGGTCTGAGTGCCCAGCAACTGCCCCTGGGAGGGAAGGGACATTGCATTTGAGATGGCATCCTGCTGTCCTGCAGGGGTGTCTAGAAGAGAGCTCCTTTCTGACAAGGACTGGACATGGCGTGTAAAGTTCCTGAGCCCATGTCCCTGCCTGAATGTCTGCCTGCCTGGGCTCGGGTCTGACTTGGAGACAGGGCAGTTGAGGGCTTCCTCCCTTCCCTGTAGTGACCTTCGGTGAGATCAGTGCCAGGGAGCTCTGCTGGGAGAGCACAGCCGGAGCTGATTCCCCTCTCAGGGGAGCTGCTTTTGAGCTGACGCTCTAGTGTAGCCCTTGTACTCTCCCTGGAGGCACAGTTGCTTCCCAAATCCATTCCTCTCACGTCCCAGGTCCTTGAGGTGGTGGTTATTTCAGGAAGCTGATTTGCCACGCTGCCTTCTCAGCTCCCACCTTCTGTCTGTCCTACACCTGCGCTCCACGAATGCAGAGTGCATCGGCATGGCTCCAAAGCGGGTGGGAGATGTCATGCCGGGGCCGTGCTTTCCCTGAGGAAGGTACTTCTCCCAACACTTCCTTCATCAGGGCAGTACTGGTGCCACAGGGAACCCCCAGCCCCGGGCAGCCCCGGGGGATCCCACAACCGGGCTGTGCCGCCAGAGGAAGTGCTCCCTCTGCCAGCAGGGATGGTCTCTGTGACAGGCTCGGAGTGGGTGAGCCCGGGGTGCCGAGACCAGCCGGGTCCTCTGCCTCTCGCGACCCTTGCCCGTTCTCATGACCGCGTACCCTGATGGAGAATTCCGGCGCCCCCAGATGCCTGAGAAAGACGGGCAGGAGGCCGTAGATTATCGGGTCAAAGTGAGACCGCAGCGTGTCAGCCCCGCACTGCCTGGTGCCATCGCGCTCCTGTCGCGCCCGCTCCAGCCCCGCCTCCCCCGTGGGCAGCAACGCCGGCGACCGCCGCTCCCCGCCGCCCTCGGCCCCGCTCTGCGTCTGCCAAGGCCCGGGCGAGCCCCCGAGCGGCGCCGGCGCAGGGCGCAGCCCCGGGGCGGAGCTGGCGGCGGCGGAGGGGCCGAGGAGAGAAGAGGAGGGGGAGAGGAGGCGGCGCGGCCGGAGCAGAGAGCCGGGGCTGGCGGGGCGCAGCGAGGCGCGGGCGGCGGAGCGGCGGGATGCGGCGGTGCCGGGGCGCAGGGCTGGCGGGGCTGGCCGCCGTGCTCCTGGGTGCGCGGGGCTGGCGGCGGCGGCTGGGGGCCGGGGCGGTGCCCGGGATGTTCCCCAGGGAGCTCAGAGCCGACTCTTCCCTCTCCTTCTTCAGCGTGTCTTTCCCCCTCCCTGCCTCTCTGCCACCCGGCGTTCCTCTTCCCTGCTCTTTTTATTCTCCTGATTTCTTCTTCATTTCTGTCAGTAACGCCTGCCTGCACGTACGCCTGCATTTCCCTGTACATTCAGCAGCTACCGTTGCCCTGAGGGTAGCCCTCTGTCCTTCACTCTCACACCCACCCTCCCTGCTCTTCCTCTCTCCATCCATCTATCCATGCCCCTGACGTTTCTCTAATATCCGCATGCATGAATTTCACATTCCCTCCCAGCCTTCTCCTGTCGCACCACACACCCACGCCAGGATCGCTCTCCATCTCTGCTCAGAGGTGCATGTCCCGAGCTGTTCCTGTCCTGTCTCGCTGCCATTCTTCCTGATGCTTCTCTCCTAAAAGAGCCATCGGAGCTGGGCGATCTTTGACAACCCTTGTCCTTTCCTTCTCTTTTCTCGGCAGTGGCTGCTGGCAGAGCCCAGGTGCAGCAGGAGCCGTCGGCAGAGACCACCGAGGACACCGGCATCAACATCACCTGCTCACACCCCAACATAAAGACCTCCGACGCTATCCACTGGTACCGTCAGCTCCCGGGCCGAGCCCCCGCATTCATCGCGCTCGCTGTAAAAGGGGCCAAAGAGCTGCGGGACCCCGCGGGGCGGCTGTGGGTGGCCCCAGACCGCCGCTCCAGCGCCCTGCGGCTCGCCCGGCCCCGGCGCGGGGACGCGGCGGTGTATTACTGCGCCGTGGGAGACACGGGGAGAGGAGCCGGGGCTGCGGCCGGGCACGAACCGGCGCGGGCGGGGCCGGGCGTGTGTGTCGGGGGCGGGGGGGCGGCCCCGGGCGGGCCCGCCAGGGGGCGCTGCCGCTCCGCCCGCCCGGCCCCGCCCGGCCCCGCCCGGCCCCGCCCGGCCCCGCCCGGCCCCGCCCGGCCCCGCCCGGCCCCGCCCGGCCCCGGGGCGCTTCCCCCGAGCGACCGGCCCCGGTAGCGGCCCCGGCCCCCGCCCTCCCACCGCGACGCAGACAGGAATCCCCCGCGCCAGCGGCGGCGCCAGCGGCAGCGGGGCAGGAAGCGCGAGCGGAGCGGTGGCGGTGTCCGGCCGTGCCCGGGAAGGAGCGATTGCAGCCGCCGGCCCCGCCGGCTCCCGGCGAGGAGCAGCGCCTTGCTGCTCGGCACGGGCAGGCGGGCAGCAGAGACCCTCCTGCCGCAGGGACCGGGCGCTGCTGCTGCTCAGCGAGCAGGGGCTGGGCATCTCTTTCGCCCCACTAACATAGCCAGGCCCTCTTAGAACACCAAGGCCCAAATGAGTAAGTGCTAACACAAGCCACTGCTTTGAAACCACAAGCACAAGTGGTTTTTTACTATTGACTTTGTCAAACTCTGGGCTCAGATACACACTTCCTAACTCGGCCCTCCAGCTCCACAGCCCGCTTCCCAGGCACTCCTGCTGCTGGTCCAAAGGCATCCTGGAGATGCAGCAGTTCTACCTCAGCATCAATATGAGAAGGAGATCCCGATTGTCAGAGACACCTTCACGTGGATCCCGCGGTTGCCGGTGTTTGGGGCATAGAGCTTGTTGCACAGGACTCCCCTTAACCTCAGACCTAGAGCCACAAAGCGATGGGCTAGGTTGCCCTACGGGGCTGAAGGTCTGAGGCGAGTGAGAGCTGGAAGGAGGCCTCTGGGCATGGGGTGCTGGGCCCAGCCAGTCCCCAGTGAGGCCTGTGTGGCTGTAGGAGCTGGCAGAGCTGGCAAGTCCATGCTCAGAGGCTTCAGAGGCAGCGAGGAAAGGTACAGCCCTCTTCCCTGCCTCAGCCGGGGAATGTTGTGGCAGCTAGAGCTGTATTGCAAAGGAACTCCTGGCAGGTTTGCAGTCACTGGAGAGCAGAGGGCAGCCCACTGTCATTCTGCCATGGCCTCAACTGAAGAGCAGTACCCTGAAGTGCCCGTGGGAGCAAGGTTGGAATGGGGGCTGCTCTGCTAATAACCTGCTTCCTGCAGTCCCTGCCAGCTCTGTGAGCAAAGGGGCCTGGGTGAGAAGGGGCAGAGGAGCCCTGCTCCCGGCAGCCAACAGCAGAAGATATGAAATCAAGTGACCGTTTTGCTTGCCTGGGTATTGTGGTTCTGGGGCCCAAGGCGGGACAAGCTGCTGGAGGTTGTGGGTAGGTGAAGGGACAAAGAGGGGCTGCCTGTACAACAGGGAGCTGTGTGCCGCGTCCTCCCCCTGCCAGAGTGAGGGAGTTTGTCTGTCCCTGCGCAGCTGGTTTCTGCAGCAGATGCACGTTACAGAGATGTTGCTCTTGGAGTGCCTTCTCTATGGGCAGAGGAGAGGGGAGAGAGTGTGCCACCCCTGGGGCCAGGCACTTCAGTGTGTGCCAGGTCCTCTCTCCATCCAGGCACTCCCAGGGACAGGGTGGACAAGGGTGGGCACAGGGGTGCCTTCTCCATCTCCTGCAGAGCTGGGTGCAGGCCTGTGCAGCTGGCTAGGTGGTTGATGTCAGACATTCACAAGGGATGCCTGTCCCTTTGACATGAGCCCGTTACCTCGCTAGAGAGCCTTTTTGTGGTAGAGGCTGGGGGACAGACCCAAAGAGGCCTGCCTGGAGCAGCAGGGAGGGAGTTTTGCTCCACCCTCTGGGCTGTGGTTTGGAGGCCTCTTTGATCTGGCAGAGGCAGGGGAAGAGGTAGGGTTGCAAGCATCAGAACCCTCATGCTGGCAGGTCCCTAGGCACCCCATGAAGGGAGAGTGTGACATGGTCCTCATTTTCCTGGCAGCCCTGGTGGAACTGGCAGACTTTGGTGAGATGCAACTTTCAAGCTGGGGAGAATGAGGCCAGAGTTTGCGCAGCTGGTGGTGGAAGGGAGGAGATGTGAGTCCTGGCTCCGTGGGGGATCTGCGAGTGTTTCTGTAGGGAGAGTAGGGGCTGCAGGTGGCTACGGCAAATAACCTGGGAGATGTCAGAAGTAATGGGCATCAGAGGAGCAATAAGAACTGCCCTGAAATTCGCAGGCACTCAGCATTCCTGAGTGTGCTGCTAACACAGATGAAGCCTGAAGGAAAGAAAGATGCATGGGAATGGAGCAATGCGGCGTATAGGAGCTTCTCTCCTAGGTGTATTGGATACAATGCTACCAATGTCTGTAGGGGTGGTCGTAAACCTTGGGCAACACATGGAGCAGGCTAGCTCAATGCAAGAAGAGCTGAAATGCCATACAAGGACAGGGCAAGGGCAGAGGATGCGGTGTGTCATATGGAGGAACTCTTCGAGCAAGATGATGTGGTGAGAGGTGGGAGAGGAACAGCTGATGTCTTCTGCTGCTGAAGGAGAGACCAGTAGCTAACATAGGTCAGGGGCAGATGTGGGGAGAATGAGTGGACTGAAAGACCAGTGAGTATGGCTGAAAAGCAGGCTGATCTGGGGTGTGAGGAGCGACAAGAACCTGCAGAAAGCAGTGTGCAGGGCCAACCAGCTCAGCCTTTCAGAGGCTTGGAGAAGTGATATGGAAACTGGGGACAGTGAGCAGGCTGACGAAGTGATAGACAGAAAGGTACACAGGCAAGCAAAGCTGAAAACTCTTTCTGGCTTTACAGGTCATGCCCAAAGGGACGCTGTGCTCCAGTTCCCAGCAAAAATGACCGTCCAGGAGGGACACAATGCAACTCTGCACTGCAACTTCTCCACCAGCTATTCCAATCCTTACATCATCTGGTACCAGCAGCACCAGACCCAGTCCCCTCAGGTGCTGCTGCAGGTGGACAAATGGAAACCTCAGGTGGATTCAGGGAGGTTCTCCTCCAAGCTGTCTGCAGAGGACTCCCAGGTGTCTCTGGATGTGCAGGGTGCTGAGCTCCAGGACAGCGCTGCCTACTTCTGTGCACTGAGCCCACACTGGTGCCCACAGCTTGCAGCGCTGCACAGAAACGTGGTGGGGTGCTCTGAGGAGTGGTTCCCTCCCTGCCACTGCTTGCATGCAGCCCTGAGCTCAGCCTGCCCAGCAGTGGCACCTGGGGGCTGTGGTGAGGCTGGGCCTCTGCCTCCCCAGCCTGTGCACCTGCAAAGCACATGCCAGCCTGGATTTTACAGCTGTGTCTAGATCCAGGGTCTTTGATGATGAAAATGGACAAAGAAACCTGACCTGGGGCAGACCCATTGGAGGCTACACCATAAACAAACCAAACCAGGCTTGGGAATGCCCTCTGCTTAAAATGGCTGGTACACTGCAGTGAGTACCCAGGGCAGGTAACCTGTCAGCTTGTCTTCTTGTTCCCCTTCCCTGTGCCTCCACTGATGGCCACAGCTGGAGAATGAAGCTTGTGGCAGGAGTCACAACTGCTCTCAGGCTTTTGCCCCGTGGCCATAGTGGCCCAAGGAGAGAAGAGCCTTTCCTTGCCCTGCACCTGGGTGTCAGCAAGTGAAAAAGACACATCAGCCAGGTGCTGGACAAGCTTCTCTGTTCAAACCCTTCCTGCACTAATCCACTGCCAGCAAGTGGTCCCAATCCATTCCATGTTTCCTCTCCTTCTCAGGGAAATCACCAGTGCTCAGCTGGGAAGAAACCCTATGTCCCTGAATCCATGCTGGTTTCTCTGTCCAATGGATGGGAACCACATGTCCGTGACCTTGTTTCTTCCCACAGGGGACAGGACTGTTTCTGGGGACCTATTCTCAGGTGATCCCACCCCAGCACTGCATGGGGAAGCTCAGCTGGAGGGTGCTGACTTTCCAGCTGGATCCTACCCTCTGAATTGGAGTCTGTTGCTCAGGAAGCATGATCCCCTTCACCTGAGAAAGCCTAGGGTACTTGGTTGTTGTCCCACTGCTGTTCCAGGATGGCCTGCCTTCCCAGGCGATGTGGGTCTGATCCACCAGCCCTGTTGGAGGCTTTGCACGCCCCTATTTACCTCAGAGGGCTCTAGGCAGCGTTGATGGGGAATGGCCAGCAGCCCTCAGTGGCTTGCACCCCACTGTGCCTCGGGTCCCTTGGACATTTCAGGTGCTGCTTTTGGTTGCTCTCTGAGGCTGCAGAGGGCCTCAACACTGCACTGACACAATTCTCCCCCAAAAGCAAGGAATGACAAACAGTGCGGGCTACTCAAGGGTAGAGACAGGCTCAGGCTCTTTCTCCGTCCCCAGTGGGCTGTCCCAGGGATTTTCCCAAATGCCATTGGGAAAGAGAGCCCAGCTGACAAGGGTGGGCATCAGCTTGTCCTTGGGCACTGGTGCCTGGGCCCGGCTGCAGGTCTAAGAGCCAAGTGCCCAGGACAGGTGGACACAGGAGAATCGCCTCCCGAAGCACCCCTGCTTGCAGAAGGGAGGATTAGAATTTCGGTCTGGACTCAATCATCTCACCTGGAGAGCTCTACCCTCAGGCAAAATCAATGCCACACTGTCCATAAAGGTGTGCCTGGCATGTTGGTGCCTCCTCCTTATGGTCATGTGGACGCCCTTTGCTGTCAGGGAGCAGGAAGAAGAGCTTTGAGAGTGTGATTCGTCTCTTCTGAAATGACACTCACAGGAAGGGGAAAAGCAAGTGCCCTTTGGAAGTGCTAACGTCCTCCCAGTGAGTGTAGAGAGAGTCTTGCTACCCAGCCGGCATTTCACAGCTCTGCAGTTTGGGGACTTTGCCAATCTCATTGAAGTGATTCCACAACAAAGCCCAAAGTGTGAGGAAGGACGGACTGTTCCAGCCCAGTGTGGGGGTGTAGATGTGGAATTGCCCAGACTCTTTTAGTGTGAGGCATAGAGATTTGGATGTTTTTCATTAGAGATGTACAAGGCCATTCAGATACTGGATAGAGGGAAGGAAGGGGAGTGCATATTTTGTTGACTGCCTTATGCTAGGAATACTGGCTCTAGGTAGCGATGCCAGATACTGCCAGATTTTATCTTGAACCAGGGCATGATTCTGCGAAACAGCCATGAGGATGGGGCACAGATGCATCCAGAAAACGTGGGACTAAATGGAGAAATACATGTCCATCTCCTAAAGCAGTGAGCCGGCTGCTGGGACTTCTTTAGGGGATTGATATGAATCCCTGACAAAATGAAGGACTTGGGAAACTGGAATACAAACCTGTGTGAGGACCACTCCTCCAGGGTTCTGTTGAACTGTGTCTGGATGGGGTTTGTGACCCTTTCCAAGCACTGGTCTTTAGAGCACTGCGAGGCCGCCTGAATTTACCCAGGAGTGACCAGAGGGAGGTGGGAGCATCAGAACCGAGGCTCAGCCCAGCCTAAGATGGCTGTAAGGTGAGTGAGCTGAGCTCACTGCGGGATTGGTGGCTTCTCCCTCCCTGTGATGCTCAGGTGCACTTACACCTCCGTGAGGACCTTCTGCAGGGCAGAAGCTGTGGGAGGGAGCGGGTGAATCTGTTTGCTTCCACTGAGGCTCTTTGAGAAGCCACTTCACTTCTCCTGGAAAGCCCACCCCAGAGCTTGCTTCACTTCTTTCTTCCTGAGTGTGTAAATGAAGGGGTTCAACAAGGAGTTAAGACTGTGTTAAAGGGAATCGCAAGTTTGTTCAGATCCAGGAGTTCTCAGCCGATGGCTTGACATACAGAAGAGGGTGGAGCCGTACCAGATCATGATGACACGGAGATGGGCAGGGCAAATGGAAAAAGCCTTTTCCTGGCCATGGGCTGACTGGATTCTCAGCATGGAAGGGGTGACGTACATGTAGGACAGAAGGGTGAGCACACAGGAGGCCACCACAATAATTACGGAGACAAGGAAGGTCACTAGCTCCATGGGCCGTATGTCACTGCAAGAGAGGGCAAGGCAGGAATCTATATTGCAGGGGAAATGATTGAGGACATCTGGAGCACCTAGCGTTAGTCTGGATGTCAGAAAGGTCAGCAGCGAGATGGCCAGAAAGCCTCCCAGCCAGGAGCTGAGTGCCAGCCGAGCAGAGAGGACACTGCTCATCACAGAGCTGTATCTCAAGGGGCAGGACATGGCTAAGTGGTGGTCATAGGCCATGACAGAGAGGAGAAAACACTCAGTGGAGCCTAGGGAGAGAAGAAGGAACAACTGGAGGATGCTGACACTGGAGGAGATGGTCTCGCTAGTCCCCAGCATGCCTCCTATGGCTGTGGGAGCAACGCCCATAGCGTACCACATCTCCAGAAAGGAGAGATTACGGAGGACAAAGTACACCGAGGTAGGGAGGTTGCTGTTCTTCCACATGAGGGCTATGGTGGATGCCTTGCCTCCTACTGTCAGGGAGTACGTCAGTGCAAATACAACCACAGGGAGACCTGGGAATGCCACCTGCCTGGGAAACCAAGAAGGACAAATTCTTTCTTCCACACTTGTCCCAGTTGCCATGTGCCCCCCAAGCACCGAGGTTCATCTGCAGAGCCAGGAAAGTTTCTGCGTGAGTCTGCATGCCTGTGCTGGTCCTTCAGATGCTACTAGTAGTGCAACAAAGCCATCATCCCTGACAAAGTAGTTGGTGCAGAGCACAGGAAAACAGCACGTACGCTAAGTTAAAATCGTTGGGGAAACCCTTTGCTGCAGAAACACATTTGGACACTTAGATCTGACCCTGAAGGTCAGGCCTACACCATCAAATGACCATGGGGAATTATTTCTTAGATCGAGCGCGGGCATTTCCTTCAGATGATGTTGAATGCAATTGCTTCCATGAGATGAAAATCCCACTTAGGAAACTGTGGAGAGCAGGCTGAGGGTCTCCAGCTACCTGAAAGGCTGTTGCAGAGGAAGGGAAGAACATCCCTGCACTCTTCAAGGCAGGAAATACGGAGCTGCAATCTCCGTAAATGAGACCAAGGGAACAGAAAAACCATCATGACAACGTGGCGCTGGAAGAGATTTTCTGACCTCTTCAGTTGATCACAGGGGCTTCCAAGTGAGATGGCAGCAGCACAGGGCAGCAGACTAGCATGACAGTCATTACACAAGGACTCGTGGTCTTGTCTCTTTGCTCTCTTCCACGTCTCAGCACAGGAAGCTTTTGGAAATAGCTCCATTATCTCCACTGACATCTGCTTCTCAGCATGTCTATGAAGGGTAAGACGCACCTCTTTGTAATTCTGCCATCTCAGAGTTGGGGGAAGGACTTCTGCTGACCAAGTTGAAAGGTGTATGATGAAATACTCTTATCGCAGCTCCTCAGCTTACCCCCCTTCTTTGGGTGGAGAAAAGACACTTGCGAGAGAGAAATGGCTCAGCTTGCCTCATATACAGGCCTAAAAGCCCTCTAGAAGTGCCAGGTTGTTTCTGAGGACTCAGGCAGGAGTCCAGCGAGCGGCTCCGATGGATAAGTCGGACATCTCAACTTGGGAAGAGGTATCCATGCCTCAGTGATTGAAGGCAAAAGTCTCTGAGCTGCATGCCCTCCAAGGCAGCTCTGCTGAGAAGCCAGCTGAACCGAGGGCTCTCATCCAAGCCCTCCCTGCAGACAAGGGGGGATTCTTCATCAGCTCTCTAGGGGAGAATCGGTTTCATCCTCAGCTGGGTGTCTAAGACAGGTGGAGCTGCATCACCACCTGAAGGATCCCTTTCCCTCCTTTCTTCCTCTTTAGGCATTTACATACCAGGAATTTCATGTGGCTCAAGAGCAGAGGAAAGCCTCCTTAATCCCCTTCAATATGCAAGGCATTGGAAGTCTATGCTACATGTCTTGGGTGGGCTTCACTCACCAGGTGCTCAGCCAATGGAAATGATCCAACAACTTCTCTTCGTGCACCGTCCTCCACATGAAGCCATGGACCCCTTGGCTGAGGGACAACATTGGGAAGAAGTTGATTTACTGGAGGATGGATGCCAGACTAGACAGCTGGCGTAAACAGCACACACACTCGCACACGCACAAGTCTTGACCTCTAGGCACCTAGAGTTAGTTGAGAAGCCTCACACCCAAAGAGCGGCTGTCTACACCGTCCAGGGTCACCACACAGGTGTTAGACTTGACAGAGTCATCTTCTGCAAGTCCTGTGTCCAAGGCTCCAACGTGGCTGAGGGGAGACTGGTCTGCACTTGGTGTGAAGGGCATACGCAGCTAATGAGAGTAACGTGCCCATCTTGAGCCCACTCACCCACACTAAAGCTTTCTCGCTGCCATCTGTCTGTCCTCGAGTACCTTGGACATGGGTATGGGGTTTAACCGTGGGATGGGGGTGCTTGGAAGGCTAAGTAGATGTGGGCTTATTGCTCAGTGAGGAAGGGGACCTGGTGACAAATGACGGGGAAAAGGCTCATGTACTCAATGCCTGTTTGTCCTCAGTGTTTATGCTACGGCTTCTCCTCAGGCCTACGACATCCCTCAGTCCCCCGCAGACTCTGTGGGAGCGACGCAGCAGCCGCAGTAGAAGAAGAAAGAGCTAAGGAGCTCTTCCCACCATTGGGACATACACAAGTTCATGGGATTGCTTGGGATGCATCCGAGGGTGTTCAAGGAGCTGACTGGGCAGTCACTTCTCAGTCCCTGGGATGAACATGAAGCAAATACTCTCAGAAGCCTTTTCTCACCTCACGAAAGGCAGAAAGGGGGTTGGGAGCAGGTCACGTGAGACAACTGAGGGCAAAATATTCTTCACCAACCCCATTGCTTTCTATGAGGAGGTGACTGGCATTGCGGGGAAGGGGAGGGCCACTGGCTGTGGTGTACCTTGACTCTAGCAATACCTTTGATCTACCCTCAGGGCTGCACACTCATGCACACCTATACGCACACAGAGGTATGCACACTCACAGGCATGCACACACGCAATATGTGTGAGGTCAGACTCCTGCTTAGATATGAAAAACAAATCCCACCAAATGATCGATGTATTGGATAGAGTCCTACCACTGTAAGCACTTCTACAAGGAGTCTGCAAATGTGCATCCAGAGCCAACTCCTTATATACACCGGCAGCAGCACCGATCCTATGAGTGCTGCATGAGGCACCTCAGCCTGGCTTTGGGTCTATCCTCCAGCACCAGCTCTGCTGCCCAAAGGTGGCCACTGAGCATTCACGCTCCAGGATTGCTACAGGACAGTGCTGCGCCTGGTTCTTGTCTCCACACCGTCACCAAGGGAAACTGCCCTGCCTTTCACGGACCCCTTCTGTCTCTGGCATTCCTGCTGCCAGCCACTTTAACCCTTTCTGCATTTGGGCCATTTTCCCGGCGTGGCAGATCGTTCCTTGGTCACAGGTTACCACTGCTGAGCAGTTACAATCTGAATTTCCCCTGCAGTGTGCACACAAATTCACACACACGAGCACAACCGCACACGTGAGCTTACGCTCACCCAAAGATCAACCCATACGTGTGCACTTACAGAGGTGTGCGCACACACGTTTCCAAAGGAGCCCATCTCCATACCAACATGTAATAAATAGAAAAGAGAACATCCCCATTGCTGCAGCCCCAGAAAAAAGCATCCTGCAGTGTAAGAAGCTCCCGCCTGACTTTCGCCATCTCCAAGGAAGAACCCTAGCCCTTGCAAAGAGAGCAGTGCCACAGTGCCACACGCTCGTGGCAGCGGAAGGGTGTATGTCTGGGGCAAGACAGACTCCCCTCAGGCTACAGACACTGAGACATCAGAAGTGATGTAGTAGTGAACCTGTCTCTAGGCTCCCTTTGAGCCAAATACCCTCTCTTCAAAAGGCAGACAAATGCCCTTCCTCAGGGGGCTCATGGGGCTTCTGAGCCCTCAGGGCCTCCTGCCTTGCTGGGCATTGGTGGGCAGAGACACAGCAGGGCAAGGCCTGATGGTCACTGGCAGCAAAGCAGCCAGAAATGTCTTCCTCAGCTCCGAGGGATGGTGCCCAACAGTGGAGCCACTGCGGCATGTCCCAACCCCCCAATCCTCTCTGAATGAACAAGGGTGTCCTTGTGCCCTCACCCCTTTCCACCACAGAACAACACCCCTCTGCTTTGGCAGCTTGGAGAGTGTCCACAGAGGGAAGGACCACATGGAGGCCAGGCTTGAATGCAGCACAACTTTAATGAGTCCAGAGAGGGAAGCAAAGTCACTCTGAGTGGAGGACAGCGATGCAGGGAGCCCCAGAGGCAGCCGAGAGTGTGCGGTCGTTGGCCATGGAGAAGTTCCTTCACAAAGTCTTTCTGCCTGCCCCATAGATGGAGAGGAGACAGATGGTCCCCACCAGGCTGGCCTTTGTGTGCCCTTGCTGCCAAGGGGAACCAAAGCCAACAAAGTAAAGGGAGACAAAGGCAAGGTCGCTGAGATGTGCTGAAAACACAATCCAGGAGAGCAATTCTCTGCCCAGCACCATATTCTGAGTTCCTCAGGCTGTCTCCCTGGGGCTTTCCCAGCATCTTTAGCAGGGGAGGCACCTTCTGCCACAGTAGCGGCTGGTAATGCAGGAGAGGTCCAAGCCCCCGGAGGAGATGGGCACTCCATCACAGCTCAGGATGCTGCCAACAGCAGCGGAGGTGGACGAGCCCACCACGGTGCTCTGTGGGAAGGAGCTGAGGATGGGGCCGGGCAGGGTCACCACCACGGGAGAGGGCTCGATGACGACAGTGGAGTTCTGGCACTGCCTGACACAGGGCTCATTGCAGCTGTTGGCCAGCGGGGTCGGGCCGCAGGGCCGGCATGGCAGGCACTGGCTGTAGCAGGACATGTCTTGGGTCCAGAGATGCACCTGAGAGATAGACCAGAGAAGACTCAAAGCACAGGTACATGTGAGGAGCAGTCTGGCATGAGTCCATCACCAAAGTCAAAGGCACCTGCTGAGCCAGGAGGTAGGAACTGGGCAGTGAGGCAAAAGGGTTTCTTCGCCTTATGCAGACGTGGTACTGCAAAGTGTTGCCAGGCCCAACGAGGCTGCTGCCTGCCTCTTAAAAGAAAAGCCCCCTCTACCAAGTTCCAGACACTCTCTGAGTCAGACCACCACCGTTCTTCCCCATCTCAAGCAGCACCGCGACCCAGCATAGGATGGAGGAGCACACATCTGCATACACAGAAAAAGCACCTGAGGAAAGGGCTTCAGTCTCACCTGCTTTCCAAGGAGAAGGAGGCAAGAGAAGTGGATGAGAGAGCGAGGAGTTGGGCTGCCTTTTATGGTGGCCCTGACCTGCTCCAGGCCCAGACGTAGCTTCTACGGAAGTGCCAATTTTCTAAGGTGTTCATGATGGACGGAAAACATCCCGGGTAATGACATGGTCTGGGTGGTTGTTTTCCCAAAGCTGCCTTTTCATTTCCTGGCTTATGCCATGCCCATTCCCCCACGGAGGCTTCTTCTGAGTGCTGGGATCGATCGAGAGGCCCCAGGATTTCCGGGGCAGGAATGCCACAGTGCTGGTGGAAGAATCAGCTCACGTGCCGGATGGGTGCAGCGCGGGCAAATGCTGCTGGCCTGGGGTGCACTAGCGG
Source organism: Phalacrocorax carbo (assembly GCF_963921805.1). Lineage (NCBI taxonomy): Eukaryota > Metazoa > Chordata > Aves > Suliformes > Phalacrocoracidae > Phalacrocorax > Phalacrocorax carbo. Next base: position 7,143,651 of record NC_087537.1, read on the forward strand.
GGTTGCCTGTGGCTGTATTGACTAGAAGGGGCCCAGCTGCTCCCAGCCCTGCAATCTTTGGCTGGTCACCCCAGGGCTTTTTGGTGTGAGGATATGCCATGTCTTTCTTTTTCCCTCCCTCCCTCCCTCCCTCCCTCCCTTCCCCGCCCCTCCCAACTTGCTCTGATGATCACCTGTGGTCAGCACTGGGTCAGAACTCTCCAACAAAGTAAGAGAGAGCTGTGTTTTGATCAGACTTTCCACCTGGCTCTTGTTATTGTGAAAGCCTGTGGGAGTGGGGTATGCAGAATCACAGGAACACAGGATCACAGAATGTTAGGGGTTGGCAGGGTCCTCTGGAGATCATCTTGTCCAACCCCCCTTCTTGAGCAAGCACACCCAGAGCAGGGGGCACAGGAACACATCCAGGCAGGGGTTTTGAATGTCTCCAGAGAAGGAGGATCCACCATGTCTCTGGGCAGCCTGTTCTACTGCTCATCACCCTCACAGGAAAGGAGTTTTTTTCTCATATTTAAGTGGAACTTCCCGTGTTCCAGCTTGCGCCCATTGCCCCTTGTCCTGTCATTGGCACTACTGAAAAGAGTCCAGTCCCATCGTCCCGACACCCACCCTTTCGATATTTATAAGTATTGATGAGATCCCCCCCTCAGTCTTCTCTTCTCCAGGCTGAACAAACACAGGCCTCTCAGCCTTTCCTCATAAGGGTGATCCTCCAGTCCCCTGATCATCTTGGTAGCTCCGCGCTGGACTTGCTCAAGCTTTCCCTGACCTTCTTAAAGTGGGGGGCCCAAAACTGGACACAGTACTCCAAATGTGGTCTCACTAGGGCAGAGTAGAGGGGGTGCATAACTTCCCTCGACCTGCTGGCCACACTCCTTTTAATGCAGCCCAGGATACCATTGGCCGCCTTGGCCACAAGGGCACATTGTTGCCTCACGGTCACCTTGCTGTCCACCAGCACCCCCAGGTCTTCTCAACAGAGCCGCTCTCCAGTAGATGAACCCCCAGCCTGTACTGGTGCAGGGGGTTGTTCCTCCCCAGCTGCATGACCTTGCAACTTGCTTTTGTTGTATTTCATCAGGTTCCATTCGGCCCAGCGCTCCAGCCTGTCCAGGTCTCGTTGGGTGGCAGCACAGCCTTCTGGTGTATCAGCCACTCCTCCCAGGTTGCTATCATCAGCGAACTTGCCGAGGTTCCACTCTGTCCCATCGTCCAGGTCACTGATGGATATATTGAACAGGCCTGGACCCAGGAGAACACTGCTATTTACGGGCCTCCAACCAGACCCTGCCCTGTTGATCGCAAAGAACCTGCAGTCTATCCCCCCATTGCAAAATTAGAGACAAAAAGTGGTGCTGCTTCATTGATCTCAACAGCTGTGAAAAATATCTGTTTTGCTGGGAGTAACAGAGCACTTACAGTGGCAAGGGGCCTGACAGGTGCAGAACTCTTGTGCACAACAAAAGAGCTACAAGGCAAACTGGGGTGTCTGTGCACAGGAAGGTCATGCTGAGTGACAGCCCCTTCACTGATTCATATCCCCTTGACACATTCATATAGGTACCAGCCTCCTGTCGGAGGGGGAAAAGAAAAGTGGAGTTTTAAACCAAGCCACAGCCTCAGATATTCCAAGACCTGTTTCCTCCTTTTACATCTTCATTATGGTGCTAAGGATGTCAGAAATGTGTTTGGAGCAAGAAACTCTTGCGAGCTTTGTCATACATTGTATAGCCACGGCCATAGATGTACATTTTGTGGACAGCTCTGCGGGTCTCGTGGCTGTGCATTTGCCCTGGGGATAAGGAAAAGGTGCCTCAGCTGCCGGCTGTTGTGCAGGTCTGGGGAATGCTTACAGAGGTGCAAGGCCATGCCTGTTAAAAAAGAAGTTGCTTGCTTGGCTATGATTTTCTGTGAGAAGTTTAAGGCCTAGGCAGAAAACCAGCACGAATGTAAAGCTGGAAGCGTGGGACGTGCTATGAACAGATGGGTAATGTAAAGCAGCATGAGTGTTTCACAGCTGTGAACAAAAAGCCAGAAAAAGGGCAGGGCTATATTATCTATGACAGGGAGTGTATGCAGGAAACCGGGACACATGACCCAAACTCCATTTTCCTGTGGAATCAGCACCAGATGGACTTATGTATGTGCAGTTTCCTTATAGTATTCCCTGATCTGATCCTCTTCCACCAAGGATACGTTTCCCTTGTAGCAGACTTTCCCTCTGGCCTCACGGACGTAGGACTCTGAAGACTGATCTTGCTGGTAAAAACAGGCAAAAAAGGTGTTCAGCACCTAAACCTTTCCATGTTACATGTGTCCTTAGAGAAGCCCTTCCTGTTGCCTTTGACATCCCTTGCCAGATTCAGTCCCGGCTGGGCTTTGGCTTTCTCAGCCTCATCCCGGCATGCTGGGACAGTGCCCCTTTATTCCTCCCAGGTTACCTGTCCTTGCTTCCACCTTCGCTATGCTTCCTTCTTGTCTTTTGCTTTTGCTAGGAGCTCCTTCTTCATCCATGCCGGCCTCCTGGCACGCTTGCCTGACTTTCTGCTCATTGGGAGGGGCTGCTCCTGAGCTCGGAGGAGGTGGTCCTTAAATATCCACCAGATGTCTTGATCACCTCTTGCTTCTAGGACATGGTCCCACAGGACTTTTCCAAGCAGATCTTGGAAGACACCAAAGCCTGCTCTCCTAAAGCCTAGTGTTGTGAGCTTGCTATTTTCTCTCCTTGCTGCTCTCAGGAACCTTGTGGCCACAAGGAATGGCAGCTGTGCTGGCCATGGCCCCTAGATTGGGTGATGGAGGGGAGGGACAGGTGGAGTAAAGGACTGTGGGCCATCCCCAAGGCTATTTACCCATTCACAATTCCTGCTATCCTTTGGCAAAATCTTCTTCCAAGTCTCCTTGCCCAGCATGGCTCCAGCCAAAAGAAGAGAAGAACTCTTCCCCAAGAGCCTGTGGGACTGCTGACCACCTGGGGCCTCCCACATGCACACAGTTCTTCTGTGGAGGACAGCAGTTGCCACGATTCCTGCCCATATGACGTGCTCCAGGGCCAAGGGAGTATTTCTGAGCAGAGATGCAGCAAGGCAAGGCCACGTGTCCATTGACTATAGAGTAACTAGGGTTGTATTCCTCAGCTTCAAGAGGCAGAGCCTGAAAGAGGACTCTCTGTAGTGTGTCCCACCCTCCAATGCCTCTAGGAGTGATGAAGGGTCCCTCTGTGCCCCCACCTAATTCCTCCCACAAAGCAATGTCTTTCTCCCTCAGCAGGCAGTCTGCAGATGGAAAGACCACCTAAGGGACAGAAGCAGGGTTGCAGCAATTTTTTAATGAGTCTATAGAGGGAAATGAGGTCAGTCCAAGAGGAGGCCCCCAGTGTGGGGAGGAGCAGGAGCAGCCAAGAACCTGTTCTCCTTTTCCTGTGGCAGAGCTCCCACAGGGCATCTCTTGACCTGTCTGGCAAAGGGACACAGGCTAGCAGGTCATTCGCGGCTGGATTCTGGGGTCCTCACAGCAGGCTTTGATGACAGCACAAGACAACAAAGAAAAGAGAGAAAAAGGGTGAGTGGGAGACAAGAAAGGCAAACATTGGCCACGTTTTCAGAGAGGCCAGGCTGGCCCCTTCCAGTCTGCCCTTGCAGGGCAAGCCAGAAATGACCAGCTCCTCTGAAAACAACGCCTTGAAGTTTGATCCTCTGTCCAGCACCATGTTCTGAGTTTCTGGAGGTCCTTATCCAAGGCTGTTGCCAGCATCTTTAGCAGGGAGGGCATCTGCTGCCACAGTAGCGGCTGGTAATGCAGGAGAGGTCCAAGCCCCCGGAGGAGATGGGCACTCCATCACAGCTCAGGATGCTGCCAACAGCAGCGGAGGTGGACGAGCCCACCACGGTGCTCTGTGGGAAGGAGCTGAGGATGGGGCCGGGCAGGGTCACCACCACAGCCGGGGGCTCGATGACGACAGTGGAGTTCTGGCACTGCCTGACACAGGGCTCATTGCAGCTGTTGGCCAGCGGGGTCGGGCCGCAGGGCTGGCAGGGCTGGCACTGGTCATAGCAGGACATGTCTTGGTGATGCAGGTACACCTGGGAAAGAGGTCAGGGAGGAAGCAAAACTTGGGGATGCATGAGGAGCAGCCTCTCCCAACACCATGAGCGATGCAAAGAGAGTGCAGGGCTGGGAGGTGCAGGCTGTGCAGAGATGTATGAGGACTTCTTGGCCTCATCCTGCCTGGGGCCAAAAAGACCCACCAGCTCCTGTGTGGCTACTGCCTAGCCCCGAATTCCAGAAGCCACCTCAGTACAGTCCCAGCTTCCCTCCATGTCTAACCTTGTACCCACTTCCCTCTCCTGTGACAAGGAGACCCACAACCTGGCATAGGACAAAGCTGGTATCAGCTGAGAGGTCTGCTGAGGTGAGACCTTCTTTCACAGGAAGCAGAGAAGGAGAAGGGGCTTCAGACTCACCTGACTCCCAAGGAGAAGGAGGCAAGAGAACTGAATGAGAGAGACAGGAGCTGGGCTAGCTTTTATCATGGGCCTTTACTGCCCCAGGCTGCCTGAAGCATCCCTTCCAGCGGTCATTATTTTCTGACAAGTTCACCTTGAATGCAAAACATCCCAGCTAACGCTGTGGGCTGTGTTTTGGTTTCTTGAATGGCTGTCTTTCCATTTCCTGATTTATGCCAGGCACATTCCCCAGGGAAGGTGTCTTTTGCGTGACAGGATCAGAGGACCAAGCATTTCCAGAGCAAAATACGTCAGTTTTTGCGCACATGAGCTTACGCTCACCCAAAGATCAACCCATACGTGTGCACTTATAGAGGTGTGCGCACACATGTTTCCAAAGGAGCCCATCTCCATACCAACATGTAATAAATAGAAAAAAGAGAGAACATCCCCTTTGCTGCAGCCCCAGAAAGAATTCCCATCTTACAAGGAAAAGAAAAAGCATCCTGCAGCGTTAGAAGCTCCCGCCTGACTTTCGCCATCTCCAAGGAAGAACCCCAGCCCTTGCAAAGAGAGCAGTGCCACAGTGCCACACGCATGTGGCAGCGGAAGGGTGTATGTCTGGGGCAAGACAGACTCCCCTCAGGCTACAGACACTGAGACATCAGAAGTGATGTAGTAGTGAACCTGTCTCTAGGCTCCCTTTGAGCCAAATACCCTCTCTTCAAAAGGCAGACAAATGCAGAAGCAACATTAACTTACAGAGCAGCTGAAGAAATGGTTTGGCTGCCCTGTGAATGTTCATGCACCCTTCCTATTTTTTTTTTTCCCTCAGTTTGAAATGATGCGCTGGCCTTTTTTCTTCTTGCGTTTTGCATGCAGGTGCAGGTGGTGTAATTGCCTGTACCAAGAGGGAGCTGCCTGCAGCCTCCTCTGTCACCACGAGCTGGCCGAGTTTAGCTTGCAGCCAAGGTTCCTACATGCAAAACACTTTCTGCTCATAATAACACAAGAGTAACAAGAGTGTATTTGGTTTACCTGGCAAGGTTTTGGTAGTGAAGGGGCTGCAGGGATGGCTTCTGTGAGAAGATGCCAGAAGCTGCACCTATGTCGGACGGAGCAAGGTCCAGTTCCTGGTGGCTGCAAGATGGACCTGCCACTGGCCAAAGCTAAGCCAATTAGCAACATATTTGTACCTAATGTGATAACATATTTAAGCACCTTTTTGATAACATATTTAAGAAGGGGTAAAAACCATTGTGCAGCAGATGCAAGAGAGGAGTGAGAAAAACCACTCTGCAGACACTAAGCTCTGTGAGGAAAAGGGGGAGGAGGAGGGGCTCCAGGTACTGGAGCAGAGATTCCCCTGCAGCCTTGGAGAAGACAATGGTGACCAGGAAGGTCATCCTGGCCCTCTGGCCCTTGGGAGACCATCTGTGGAGTGCTGCATGCAGGTTGGGGCTCCCCTCTCGAGAAGGATAGCCACATACTGAAGTGAGTCCAACAAAGGCCACCAGGGTGGGTAGGGGGTTGGCAATGTGAGAGGAGAAGAGCCTGAGCGAGCTGGGCCGGCCCATCTTGGAGAAGGGAAGGCTCAGGGGAGACCTTGCTTTCTGCAACTGCTTCTTCAGAGGAGACAGGGAAGATGGACATGGACTCAGATTCAGGCCACAGGGAGTACCTTCTTAGAGTGGAGGCAACGGACAGCAGCTGGGACATGGAGAAATCTGATTAAGCAGTAGCTTAAAAGAAGTAACAAGAACTGGAATGGGTTTCCCAGAGAGGCTGTGCAATCTCCACCCTGGGAGCTGTTCAAGGCATGACTGACTGTGACCTGGAGCAACCTGCTCTAATGGGATTGGTTCTGAGTAGGAGATTGACCTAGACGACCTCTGGAGGTGCCTTCTCACCTACATTTAGACCGTGTAACTCCCACCTTGCCCCTCCCCTCCCTGTCCCCAGCACACCCATGGGCACAGGTGTCCTCACAGACACTTTGCCAACACAACTTCTAGGCAGTGTGCTGGGCCTGCAGAGAGGCAGCTGAAGGCAGGCCCTCAGCCTCCTCACTGCCATGCGCAGGAAACCAGTGGCTGGTGTTTCCAGCCCCTGAGCTCGGAGGCAGCTCTGGGAAGCCGGTCCATCTCCTGGCTCAGGGCCCTGCAGCTCTCCCAGGCCGTGCCTGGCGCTGTGCGGGGTTCTTGTTGCGGGGGAGCCCTTGCTCCCCAGGAGGACGGGGAGAGCCCATTTCCCCGGAGAGAAACCTCTGCCCGTGCAGAGCCACTGAGCGCTGCGGGGCCGGGCGAGCCCCCGAGCGGCGCCGGCGCAGGGCGCAGCCCCGGGGCGGAGCTGGCGGCGGCGGAGGGGCCGAGGAGAGAAGAGGAGGGGGAGAGGAGGCGGCGCGGCCGGAGCAGAGAGCCGGGGCTGGCGGGGCGCAGCGAGGCGCGGGCGGCGGAGCGGCGGGATGCGGCGGTGCCGGGGCGCAGGGCTGGCGGGGCTGGCCGCCGTGCTCCTGGGTGCGCGGGGCTGGCGGCGGCGGCTGGGGGCCGGGGCGGTGCCCGGGATGTTCCCCAGGGAGCTCAGAGCCGACTCTTCCCTCTCCTTCTTCAGCGTGTCTTTCCCCCTCCCTGCCTCTCTGCCACCCGGCGTTCCTCTTCCCTGCTCTTTTTATTCTCCTGATTTCTTCTTCATTTCTGTCAGTAACGCCTGCCTGCACGTACGCCTGCATTTCCCTGTACATTCAGCAGCTACCGTTGCCCTGAGGGTAGCCCTCTGTCCTTCACTCTCACACCCACCCTCCCTGCTCTTCCTCTCTCCATCCATCTATCCATGCCCCTGACGTTTCTCTAATATCCGCATGCATGAATTTCACATTCCCTCCCAGCCTTCTCCTGTCGCACCACACACCCACGCCAGGATCGCTCTCCATCTCTGCTCAGAGGTGCATGTCCCGAGCTGTTCCTGTCCTGTCTCGCTGCCATTCTTCCTGATGCTTCTCTCCTAAAAGAGCCATCGGAGCTGGGCGATCTTTGACAACCCTTGTCCTTTCCTTCTCTTTTCTCGGCAGTGGCTGCTGGCAGAGCCCAGGTGCAGCAGGAGCCGTCGGCAGAGACCACCGAGGACACCGGCATCAACATCACCTGCTCACACCCCAACATAAAGACCACCGACTATATCTACTGGTACCGTCAGCTCCCGGGCCGAGCCCCCGCATTCATCGCGTTCTCTCTTAAAGAGTCCAAAGAGCTGCGGGACCCCGCGGGGCGGCTGTGGGTGGCCCCAGACCGCCGCTCCAGCGCCCTGCGGCTCGCCCGGCCCCGGCGCGGGGACGCGGCGGTGTATTACTGCGCCGTGGGAGACACGGGGAGAGGAGCCGGGGCTGCGGCCGGGCACGAACCGGCGCGGGCGGGGCCGGGCGTGTGTGTCGGGGGCGGGGGGGCGGCCCCGGGCGGGCCCGCCAGGGGGCGCTGCCGCTCCGCCCGCCCGGCCCCGCCCGGCCCCGCCCGGCCCCGCCCGGCCCCGCCCGGCCCCGGGGCGCTTCCCCCGAGCGACCGGCCCCGGTAGCGGCCCCGGCCCCCGCCCTCCCACCGCGACGCAGACAGGAATCCCCCGCGCCAGCGGCGGCGCCAGCGGCAGCGGGGCAGGAAGCGCGAGCGGAGCGGTGGCGGTGTCCGGCCGTGCCCGGGAAGGAGCGATTGCAGCCGCCGGCCCCGCCGGCTCCCGGCGAGGAGCAGCGCCTTGCTGCTCGGCACGGGCAGGCGGGCAGCAGAGATCCTCTAAATACTCTAAAAGCAGATGTTCAATGAAACACTTAATCATCCCATTTTTGAGAGCCTTGATGACGACGAGTTATTTTTCGTACTTTGCCAAATTGATAAATTATATATGCCAAACACCAAACCTACTGGAAGCTGCAACACAAGGTTTCTTTTTCAGTATACAAGCTTTCAAGATTTCAGCCGGCATGCTCTGTTCTGGGTTCATAGTAACACATTGCTCTAATCTAAAAATCTCTTGTATATATTTTGGATCATCAGTTATAAAAGATTCCCTACCACTTGATAAGGAACGAGTAGCACTAGACTGATTTTATCCCAATTTCTGATAAAAAGGAATCTAACAATGTTACAGTCTTAGTGTATGCTTGAATTCTAATGAGCTGATACCACGTCACCCACATGTACCACTTGCCATCCTTTGGAACAGAGTATTGTTGCTAAAAATGGACAAAAGTGGCTCTAAGACTTTTAGACCATTCCACCAATGGCAAAAGGAGACACGCGGATGGATACACACGGTGTCATGTCTCCTGTAAAGGAGGCCCCTCCAGTGCCCCAACACTGAAAGGTTTTTTTAAGGAGACTGACCTTGAATTTGCACCAGAAGAAACACAACTTCAACCCCAAACTCCCCAGGAACTTCCATAATACTGTGTGTATTTATTAATCACGTTTAGACCACATTTGGAGACAGTCTTGGAAGCTTTGGTGATGGAAATCCTTAGGATTATATAGAATCAGAAAACACCAAGGCAAGTAATGCTAATTTCGGTCCCTATACCTGCAGCATAGCCTTGGGGAACTGAATAAATCTATCTTTAGTTCAGATTCCCCGTATGCTGTCTGGGAATATTAAGGCTTGTTAGCTGCTGCAGGGAAGCATAATGAAGTCTAAACTAATAAAGTACCTGGATGCATAAACAAGCAGCTATTGATTTTTTTAAGCACTCCATGTACATTACTCTAAGTGTAGGTAGATCTATTAATTACCACATAGTACAAGATGACAGAGTGGATTTGTGTAAGCTGAAATGGTTCACAGCCATTTAATAGTATAACCCGGCTGTCCCTACCCCTGCCATTCAGCAACAATTAGGCTTCCTGGCATCTCCCTGAAGAACGCCAATGAAATTGTTAATTGTGGCTTGCCAAGCCCAAGTGTTAGAGAAAATTATGCTGTGACAAAAGGATCAAACCTTTAGTCTACATAGGGTCCAGGGCATGTCCTGGACTCCAGCTGCCACTGCAGAAGTGCAAGGCCCTCTAACAAGCTCTGTGTCCTAGTTGCCAGCCTCCGACTGCTACCTCTGGTAGAGCAGGGCCAAACAGCACTAGACACCTATCTTCAGGCAACTATCTCATGCCACGTCCCTCTTTGTCTATCACAAAGAAGAAATAGGATGTGAAACCCAAACATCGGAGTGTGGGCAGCAAGCTCCAGGTGAGCCTTCCTGAACAGGGGGTGTGCCAGATGACCTCCAGGGATCCTTTGGAAATGCAGCATTTGCGTGATTCCCTAAGGCAAGACATAAGGAGGGTCGGAGAAAAAAGGCCTTCTTATCCTTCAAAAGAGAAGCTTAGGAGAGAGCTTTCTGGTGCTTCTAAGACTTGGCTGGAGGATGAAGAGCCAGAGGAAGCCAAACTCTTCTTGAGCACATCAATAGTGCAAAGGACAATGGACAGTCTGGAACAGGGGAACTTCCTCTTAGAAATCTGGAATTGTGGGGTTTTTAACCGCGAGGGTGGTGCATGGGTGTAGATGGATCCCAGTAGGAACGGCACTCGTGCTTCACAAGGTCTTGATTAAAATGCCATTAAGTGGAGGTAACAGAAGAAGGAAAATGGGGATCAGCTTCAGATGCTCTGTACCCCAATTTATGGAGCACGAGATGGACCTGTGGTAAGGGGACGGCACAAGGTGCAGATCCCACCCACGATGAAATTCACTGTCATTGTTGTGCTTGGAGTTTTCCTGGGATTTTCTTACACATAGGCAGCTCTATTCATCATCCCTACTGGAGAGCAAAGGGTCATTTATATAAAAACACGGTGCTTCACTCCTGGAGAAAGACAAGGACATGCTCAAGGCATCATTGCCAAGCGTGCCAAGAGATTCTATACAGCACAGCACAGCATAGCGTGCATCTGTGCCTACTCAGGTCGGGGTCATGCGGTTCCCGAGCTTCTCCATGAACAATTGCCTAGTGGTTACTGGGGGCCACCGCATGTGAGCAAATGGATTCCCTGGTTCATGAGGTACTTCTGTTTGGTGAGAGAGAGAAATGTCACACTACCTGGAGGGCTTGAAAGGGACGGTCAGGGCCTGCAGGGCTTTAAGTGTCATTCTTCAGGTGCCAGAGACCTACATCCTAGAGTTGTGCCAGGAGAGGCCTTGGGGCAGACTCTGATGGAAGCAGATGCAGCCAAGCCAGACAATGTGTAGGGGAAGGTGAGAGAAGAGACACAAGCACGAAGGAAGGAGAGGCTCCCAGGGATGTGGCCCTGGGCTCAGCAAGAATGCTTGCACGTTGAGGGCTCTGCCTCTATTTCTCCTCTCATTTGCAATGCCAAAGCCCTAATGTTGGTGTAGATGTCTTATGACTGCTGTGCAGTCCAAGAAGACAGATCCACCTCAGGAGCCCCTTGGAGGGTAAGCTTCAGCGAGAGCCCCTGGCAGCTGCACAGCAGGGTTCATCCCCTCTTTCTTATGTCTTGGGGGAGGGGCATTGTTCCCAGGCAGATGAAGAATAATGCTCCATTTCTCCCTAAGTCTCTCTTCTGAGCCACCTCCTGTCACCGTGGGAGATCTCAGCTGTCTCTGCGGTCCCATATTTCTCCTTTCCTTTGAAAATTAGGAGATCCTGTCAATGCTGCTGCAGGGACTTTAAACCTCGCATCCCATGGACATTGTTAGGGTCTAGTCTGTCTCCTGGCAGGCGCAGACCTGCTGTGGGCTCCAGTTTCCACGTAAATACCTGTAAGGAGGCTGTGAAGAAGGCAGAGCCAGGCTCTTCTCCCTGATGCCCGTGGCAGGAATAGCGGCACAGGGCACAAAGTGAATTAAAGGAAGCTCTGTCTGAACACCAGGAAACCCCTTTTCACTGTGACACTGAGGGAGCAATGACACAGGACTCCCAGAGATGGTGTACAGTGTCCATCCTGGGAGGCACTGAAAAGCTCTCTGGACATTGTCCAGGACATGTTGTGAGCAGCGGCACAAGAGCGAAGGAAGGAGAGACTCCCAGGGAAGTGGTCCTGAGGTCAGCAAGGGTGTTTTAATGTTGAGCTCTTTAATGTGAGCTCTTTCTCCTCTCAGTAGAAGTGCATAAATGCTCATCTTCCTGTACGTGTGGGCAGAGTGGCCAGGGCCCCCCTGTTGTGGAAGTGCTGAGAATGCCCTTGGCTGAGGGAGCCACAGGTGTTGCTGCTGGAGGAGGGACAAACCCAGAAGGAGCATTTCAGGCACAGGAAGAACAGGCCCTTTCTCTTCCCCGCTTCTTCCTTTGCTCCCCCAACAGAGTTGTTACCAGCAGCCCTGTTATCTCGGGGCTGGGAGGTGCCTTTGTGACACTCTCTCACTCAACAAACAGGCAAGTCGGTCTCAGCATGCAGCTCCGCTACCTCATCCTGATTGCCTTTCTGGGGCAGCTGCTGGGTAAGTCCTGCCTTTTCATAAATGAATACGTCCTCTTTCCTTGTGGAAACTCTCACCAGCCTGATCAGGTCCATGCATGGAAATTCTCTTGAATAAGAGGAAAAGACTGGGAAATGTTGCCTCGCATTTGGAGTTTTGCACCAGTTCTCTCAAGATGCTCTTACTGTTGGAAAGGACAGGAGAAGAGATGAGAGAGAAGATACCTCAGAGCCCTGCTCCTTCTTTTCTTTCCCCTTCAGTCCATCTCGCTCTGCCTCTCTTTTTCTCATCCACCTGCCTCTGCAGCCTCAGGTTTCTCCCATTCCAACACAAATTAGCAGATCCTGCCAAAGCTGCCACAGGGATGTTAAATGTGTCACCTGGCTGTGGCTCTTTGCTGCTTGTCATGGCCCCCAGTTTTCTCCTGGTTGTCAACTCAGCCTGGGATCCCTCTTTCTACCGAGGGAGCTCGGAGCCCTCAGATGTGAGAGGGATGGGGAAGAAAGAGGAGCAGGGACACAGCACAGCTCTCCTCAGGGTCCATGCCGGGATGAGAGCTCTGATCTCCTGCCCAAAGCTACTCTCCACATGGCTGTACCCAGGCCTCAGGGTTTTCCTGCAGGGCAAGGGACAGGGAACCTCCTCCACCAGGGCTTTGCATCCACTCCTGGGTTGCTACCCATAGCCTTTCCCACAGCAGAGCTGCTGACCTTCACCTTTCTTCCAGGCACCATGGGGCAGACCACCGTCACCCAGCAAGAAGGACAAGTCACAGTAAAGCAGAGAGGCACCTTCCGAACAAACTGCACATACCAGACCTCTGACTTTCGAGGCTTGCTGTGGTACCAGCAGAGGAAAGGCCAAGCTCCCCAGCTGGTCTCGTATCAGGGAACATCAGGCTCCAAGGCAAACGGCCGCCTCACCACATCGCTGAACACCACAGAGAAATACAGCCTCCTGGAGCTGGAGGAAGTCGAGGTCTCTGACAGTGCCTTGTACCTCTGTGCTGTGCAAGACACCGTGGTGCAGGGAGCTTCCTTGGCTGTGCCACAAGCCAGGGGAGGGAGGGGATGTGCCTGTGCACGGCTGAGCTTGGCGGAAGGGGCCCTCAGCTCTCTCCTGGCAGTGCTGTTTCCCCATCGCACCCTGAGCTCTGCAGGGCAAGATCCTCTTTCTGAAAGGGGCCGGTGTCCGTGCCTGTGGAGATGGCTGAAGGTGACGTAGGGCAGAGCCTGCTGGCAACCAGGATGCCAGGGGCTTGTTCTCAGCCCCTCACACTCAGTGTTAGTGAATTGCTGCAGACCAGTTCCTAAGGAGGAAGTCTAAGCACTGACCAGCCCTACCCAGGGGCCCCTAGAGGGCCCTTTGACAGGAATTTCTGGGGTTTGTTGCTCTTTTCCATAAGTAAATACTGAAACTGGATTTGAGTCAAGTCATCGGGTTCATCCAGGTGTTCAGCCAGTTCAAGTGCAAAGGCTGTGCCTGAAGGGCAGAGCAAAGCACACAGAACAGCCACAGTTGCCAAATCCTCCAGGTTTCTCCACATTTGCAGCCAATAAGTGAAGAGACCAACACACAAGTGAAGGCTTCCAAGCCCCTGATCTCCTTACAGGCTCCTGAGGGTGAAATCCCTAAGAGAATGGGATGTTTGGCACTGTCTGCTAAAGCCATGACGAGGAACTATGGGAGCCTGGCAAAACAGAAGCTGAGGGCCGGAGACAGAAACTGAGAGATAGAGAAGCACTTGTTTTACGACTGTATCCTTGAGGAGAGCTGAGACACTGACCAAAGCAAACATCCCACCTCAGAAGATGCTGAGAACAGGCTGATAACCTCTGTAGTCAAGGAGAACAACTAATTGGGATGTAGATAAGAACTGAAACAAAGGGCCCAGCAGGGGAACTCTCCTTGTGATTATACTGAAAATCAGGCCCACAGGCCAGGAACCACCCCCGCTCCTAGTAAGTCCCTTAACCTATGAGCAGGTGCAGTACATTAAAGTGAGCTGTACTGTTACATCAAAGGGAGAAAGAAATTAACCCATTATTAGCTGAGGCGTGTGAATATTAGCTGTGATTGACATATTTAACTGTATAAATGCCGAGCAGTTTCTCGGTGCGGTGTGCTAGCTTTGTGGGTTACCACCTAGCACCAACCCTTGCACAAAAGTGACTTGAATAAAATACCTCCGCCCTGTGTGTCGTTTGGCGTTTTGCACACCGGGTGGAACGAACCTGCTTTTCAGGATAACCAGGGGAGCGATCTATGCTCATCCGCAGCCCCTACACAGGGAGCGGTGTTGTAGTGATGAGCTGGCACGGCAGCAGGGGACTGTGTGTCTGGGACAAGCCAGACTTGCAGCAGGCTGCTGCAGGGGAAGTTTTCTGTTACCCCTTGAGGTGAATTAAACACACATCTTTGCTTAAATAATTAAAAAAGATAATTAATGAACACTAGATTGCACAGACTCCTACGACCACAAGCAGTTCTACAAGGAGTGTGCAAAGGTGTGTCAGGAGCCAATTCCTTACGTACACGGGCAGCAGCAGCAGCCCTGTGAGCAGTTCCATGGGATGCCTCAGCCTGACATTGGGTCTATCCTCCAGCACCAGCTCTGCTGCCCAAAGGTGGCCACTGAGCATCACACTCCAGGATTGCTACAAGGCAGTGCTGCAGCTCTTTCTTATCTCATCACCAAGGGAAACTGCACCCCCTTACAGGGAGTCCTTTTGTCTCCGGCTTTCCTGCTGCCAGCCACTTTAACCTCTTACGAAGTTGGGCCTTCTTGACCTCCATGAGAGAGCATTTCTTGGTCACAAATTACCATTGCTGAGCACTTACCATTTTAATTTCCCCTTCACAGCAAATGCTGAAGGTGGGCATGGGAAACGGGGCTGTGCTCTCACAGCTGTATTCTGTGTGGTAGTTTGATGTGCTCAGGCTTGAGGTAACTCTGCTCTCCGTGACATAACGTTTCCTGTCCATTTCAGACATCAGTTTATGCAGGCAGGGTCTTAAATGTTCCCATGGCACTCTACGTGAAGGTGCAGTGTTATTGTCAGGGATGTAAGCATGCACGGAGCGCTCTGCTGTCTGGTAAGGTACAAGCTGCACAGACACGAGCCATTGCATTTACATATTCGCGATTTGTCCATCTTGACCACTGTTAAGATCCGCAGGCACATTCATCCTCCCCAGCAGCAACCAGGTGTCTTTTGTCTCGAGACTCACATCAGCAGGTGTCTCATCTACCCCTCTGGTAGAAACAAAGAATGCATGACAACCTCCCTGGTGGTCTTTGTGACCTCCTGCAGGGAGACATGGGGGTCTGGAACCAGCCCCCCCAGCTCCTCTGCAAGCATCAATGCCGCAGCAGAGGAGGACTCTATGTCTCCTCCCAGTCCAGCTTCCTGCAGGCTGAAAATGCTGAGCTCTGCACAGAGGACTGACCTTGAATTCATAAAGTTGCTCCCAAGTTTATTTGCCGGTAAATACATTCTCTACAAAACAAAACAAAACAAAACAAAAAACCCAAACCCTAATAGCAGCTGAGAGGAAAAGGAGACTTTGTATCAGCATACCAGCATTTCAGTTGACGTGTCTGTGTTGAACTAGTTGCCTCCCCTCTCAGGAGCTTTTCCTGCCTCCCCTCTTGGGCTTTGCTTGTGAGGAGTTTGAAGATGTGCAGGGTCAGAGAGTGGGTCATGTCTCTGCCGCCAAACCAATCCCGGAGGGAGGCCTTGGGCAGAGGCGTTTCAGTGGGCCCATCACCTTCCTGCAGCTGTTCCACAGGTGCCCTTCCACAGGGGGAAGATCCTCTCCAACCCCTCTGTGGGTAAAAGCAGTCATTTGGAAAGCTTCTGGCCACCCTTGGGACCCTCGGGCAGCAGCCCCAGCCTCCCTTCCTGCCGTCCCTCTCTCCTGCTTCCCTCTCCCTCTGCACAGCAACTGTGCCAGCCTTCAAGGTCATCTTCTGCCGAGCTGCCTCCCAGCACAGCTCCATGCAGAGCAGGAGGAACATCCGTCCCCAGGAGGACACCGTGATCCTCCCCCTGGCCTGCTGCAGTCCCCAGGCTGCTCCCTTGAGGACACCAGTGACCAGGCTCCCCAACCTCAGGACATGCTCAGGAGGGCATTTCTAGGGAGAGACAAAGCCAGGCAGGTCACTGGCTCTGGAGCTGCCTTCCACAGTGCCCAGGAATAGTGTTGGAAAGGGCCTCGAGGCAATGTGTCCCACACTCCCCTTCCTCTGCGAGATGTGAAGGCCCCTCTTTTGCCTCCACTCTGATCAGCCTAGATCAACAGCTGGCTCAGTGACCGCTTGGGAGAGTCCCTGTAGTGCAGGGGCCACCTCAGCCAGTCCCTCACGTCTCTCCAAGCCAAGCGCTCTTCCCCTTGCAATGTCCCATAAGAAGGAGCTGCAAGCCCAACAGCATGGCAGAGAGGGTACCAGCTGAGATGGCCATTGAGGCAAGGCCTCATCCTGGAGCAAAGGGTGGAGAAGGAGCTTCCCTCATGTGGTCCTCAATGCAGGAGGAGGCAAGAGAAGCGGATGAAGGAGCGAGGAGTTGTACTTGCTTTCACAAGGGTTCTGCACTTGCCGAGGTCCACCGGCATCCTTTGTGGAGGTAATAATCTTCTCCGTGCTCATCCCTTAATCAAAATGTCCCAGCTAATGACGCAGGCTGTGTTTTGATTTCCTGCAGTGCTACCTTTTAATTTTAACCTTTCTACCATGCTGCTTCATTCATGGAGTGCTGGGATGATGAGCCCAAGGATTTCCAGGGCAGAAACACATCAGTGTGGGCAGCAGATGCAAACCAAGTGCCAGAGGGTTCCTGTGCAGGCAAACAATGTGAGGCCGAGTCACTCTGCTGGGGTGCCTTGTGTCCCTGTTTGCTAGGAGGGGCTCAGCTGCTTCTAGCCCTGCAGCCCTCAGCCCCACACTCCCAGGCTCCCATCCATTGGGTCATGTCACACCCTTCTCGCTCCCTCCCTCCCTCCCTCCCTTCTCGCCTCCCTGCCTCTTCCCTCCCTGGCCCCAACACACCCACGAGTCCATTTCTCCACACTCACCTTGCAAAGGCCTCAGGCTCTGGGCTGCCGAGAGGCACCCGGAGGGAGGCTCTCATCCTGGTCTTTGCTATCCCCGTGAAGTCGGGGGACACTCGTTCCAGCCCCTGAGCTCTGGGACTGGGATGCCTACCACCTCCAGATGCCATGGCCGCTCGGCTGTCCCAGGCTAAGGACGTAGCCGTGCAGACTCAGCCCTGGTGCAGACTCTCCAGGTGGGCTTCCACTTTCTCCTCCTCTGCTGACGGAGGGGTTTTAGCCTTTTCCCACCTCTTCTTCTTTTGGACCTGCCTCCTGGGCTGGGCTGGAAGAAGGGGAGGGGCCAGTTCCCAAGTGTCAGCACTCCTGCTTCCTAGCAAACACGACTGCAAGCACAGGGGCTGTTTCCCAGATAACCTCCAGCACGGATGGTGCAGCCGCCCTGGGCAAACCTGGACACTCACCGCAACTCGCCCCCGTGGGATGTCTGAGCCAGCCCAGAGCTTCACAACAACTTTTGGTTGGACTCTTGTTCTCACCTCTTGACATCACCAGTGAATGGAAGGAATTGCACAGCCACGGACATGCAGATGCACGTCAGAAAATGCTCACACCCACACGCACAGGGTGCACACACGTGCCCATCCCCAGGGTCACAAAGGTGTTTGTGGTCACAAGCATGCACGTACGCAAGTGCACATGGGCGCTTGTACACATATAAGAGTGGAAGCACACCTGTGTACCTGCACAAACACAAACACCTGCACTGAGAACCATGGCTGTGGGAGGGATAATCTCCCGATCAACCCTGAACTTGCGCAGGACTTGCTGCTCCAGCTAGATCCCTGTGACTTGACAGGGCCTGATGGGCTTCATCCGAGGGTATTTAAAAAGCTGGCTGATGTCATAGCAAGAACTCTCTCACTGATTTTTGCTCTTGGAAACCTGGGGAGGTCCCAGCTGACTGGAAGCTGGCAAGTGTTGTCCCAGTCTTCAAGAAAGGCAACAGGGAAGACCCCGGCAACGACAAAGCCCATCAGTCTCACTTCTCTGCCTGGCAGATTTATGGAGAAGGTTATTCTGGGAATTATTGAAAAACACTGCAAAGACAACGCAGTCATTGGTCCCAGCCAGCATGGGTTCACGAGGGGAAAGTAAGATGTAAGAAAGATGTAAGCTTTTTGGATTTCAGTAAAGCTTTTGATACTGTCTCTCACAGTCTCCTCCTGGACAAACTGTCCAGCATAGAGCTGGATCAACACGTAATGCAGCGGGTGAGCAACTGGCTGACAGGTTGGGCTCACAGGGTCATAGTAAATGGGGTCACATCGGGCTGGTGGCCAGTCACTAGCGGGGTTCTGCAGGGATCCATCTTGTGGCCGGTACTCTTTAATCTCTTCATTAATGGCTTGGATGCAGGACTGGAAGGAATACCAGTTAAGTTTGCTGATGACACAAAATTGGGAGGAGCTCTTGACACTCTCAAGGGCAGAAAACACACGTGAATGAACCCCCAGTTACACAGGAACCCCTGCGCCTGCACACACATTCACCCCAATACTTGCCATCACGTAAGAGTTCACACATGCTTATATGCACTTGCACACTCATACTTGCAGGCAGATATATATGCAAGCTCGTGTACAAACACAGATATATATGTGCTCGTCTGCAGACACAGATGCCCGTCCACCGACACACACAGGCACACTGACAACACACACACACTTACTTGCTCACCTGCAAAAATGTGCATGTGTACAAACATATGCACATAGACACACTGAAGCGCACTTGGTCACGCACACCCGCCCTGGCAGACACTCACCCTCACGGGTGCATTTGCAAATGAACGTGCCAACGCGAGCACACAGGCACAAAGGCACCCACAGGCACAGACGGATGCCCGGGCACACGAGCAAGCCAAGCCTCCGCACACACTCTCAGAACCAGGGCTCCACTGGCCAGCTCTCTGCCTCTGTGCCCCTGACAACTTTAAGCAAGTCCTTGAAAGCTCAGGGCTATGAAGGTAAATAGGCACCAGCCATCCCTGGTGGATTTGAGGACAGCAGAGGGCTTTGGGGCCTTTGTGGGTTCGACCAAAGTTGTTCAATTGATTGTGATTTCACTACAGGAGGAGAGAAGGTGCATTGGGGTCCAAGCTGCAGGGCCTTTTTAGAAATTCAGCCCGTTCACCTCCAGAGTCCATGTAAGAGAGACAAACATCAAAGCTAGAGACCATCCCCATTGCTGCAGCTCCGGGCGTTCTCCACTTTGCAAGCCTTGCAAGCTCCAGCCCATCCCTGGTGATGCGTTGTGTATTACTTATTTTGTCCCAGAGATAGGGTGAAAGCTTGGGTACGCCTTGTAGAGACATGTTTGCCAAGACCATGTCTCAGAGGTAGTCAGAAGGAGAAGTGCAGGGTTGCCCAAGGGCTTGAAGGGCTGAGGTCTGCTGAAGATGAAAGCCATCCCCTGACTGGACAGTTCTTTGTCCAGCTGGTTCCCAGGAAGCCTGCATGGCTCGAGCAGCTCACTCAGCTGTTCAAAGTCCATGTTCTTGGGCTTCAGAAGCAGAGAGGGAAACCTGGTGTCTGCAATGGCAGAGGTCCCTCTCTTGAACTGGCAATGGATCCCTTCTCAGGCTTTCCTTGCAGGGGTTTCCAGACAGCACCTCAGTGGTGGTGTCCTGGAGCCCAGGGCAGCACTAGCAGCTGGGGGTTGTCCATTTGGGTACTTGAAGGGTTGGATGGAGCCTGTCTGCAAAGCAGAGGGCAACAACACGCGGTGTGTTGTGGTTAGGCTGTGTGTGTCTGTGCCTCCCCAGCCCCTCTGCCAGTGAGGAAAGCTCTTGGGACATCTATGGGTGTGACATTTTCAGCCAAGTCCAAGCCCAGGCACTTGGGACACAGGAGTGGGTACTCAGCAGAAGTAGCCTACCTGCCTGAATTGCTCCTCTGCTTCCCTCAGTATCCACGGATGGTAGTCGCTGGAGGGAAAGGCTCTTGGCAGGAGCCGTGAGTGCTCCTGTGATTGATTCCCTGGTGAAATTAGCACAAGGAAGGAAAAAAAACCATCTAGGAACTGCCTGAACCTGGAGCCTGCAATATCAGACTGTTCAGGTACGTGGATCAGGCTTTGGTAGCTTATAGGAAGTGGGGCTTGCGGGAGAGATTCCAGCAGAAGCCCCCAGGGCAGTCAGGGGAGCTTGAGGACATGACACACTGAGACAGGAGAACAAGGCTCAAGGCAGACCTTATGGGTGTCTACAGTTATGTGCTGTGAGGGTGAGGAAAAGAGGGAGCCAGGCTCTTCCCAAAGGTGCACAGTGGTAGGACGAGAGGCAACAGGCACAATTTGGAACCTGGGAAATACCATTTAGATATTAGAAGCTCCCTTTATTTTTAATTTTTTTTTGACCCTGAAAATTGTCAGGTACTGGAATGCACTGTCCACAGATGTTGTGCAGGCTCCGGCCTTGGAAAATTTCGAGATTTGACAGAGACAGCCCTGACCAGCCTCATCTAATGAGACCTGCTCTGAGGCGGGACTTGGAATGGGTGATTTGCAGAGGTCTTGTCCGACCTAAACTATGCTATGCAAAGAGTAAAAGTAGTGTGGCAGGTTTGTTTCTTAAAGTCTAGGAGTAAGGAGAGGACAAATGCAGATTCCACTGGTTTTGAGGAAACTGAGAGTGGAAGGGTTATGGCCAAGTGGAAGGACGGCTTGCTTGGGTTTGAGTGTGGGTTTTTTCCTACAACAAGCGTTTCATAAGCCGCTTTATGAGATGGGATGGGCAGTGTGGCAGGAAACTTCCTCTGTTGGTTCCTGAGATAGCTTTTGGAGATAGAGGGAGAAAGGCCACCGTGCTGGGGGTGCTGAGTGGGGCAGCTGGTGTCTGGAGGGTTTGGGTGCGTTGACCATTGCGTTTGTGAGAGCTGCAGCCTTGGGGTGTGCTGACAGGAGCTTGGGGCTAGACACCGTGCAGGAGCCAGGAGAGGCCACCCCAGCCAAGGCCTCGCGGCCTTCCCCCAGCCCCGCCTCATCTCTTCTGCAGTGGGAGCAGGCTGCACGGCTCGATCCAAGATCTCAGTGGGGGAGCAGAGCACCAGGCAGAGGTGGGCAACAGGCCCTGCCAGGAGAAGGGCTGGCCTTGGGGAAAGCTGCCTCGTGGCTGGGGGAAGGCCAGGCATGACAGAGCAGCAGTGGGAGGTTGGGCACTGGCTGCTGCCCTTGGGGTACCCTGTGTGGTGGGATCTGGGGGTGTGTGAGAGGCATGAGGGCCCTGGTGTGTGGCCTGGCCAGGCTGATTTCATCACCAGCCTGGGAGTCACCTCAGCCCTGTGCAGGCAACTGTCTGGGAGGTGGAGGTTGTATAGGATGTATAGGATGTATAGGTAGAATTCCCCTCTTTACAGGCTTGTCATCTGCTGACCTCTCAGAGCCTCCAGCAGCACTGGGCTCCTCACTGGGGGATAGCAGTGGTCAGTTCCCCTCCTGCAGGATGAGATCCGAGGCCAAGGGGCCATATCTGAGCAGAGATGCCAGAATGCAAGGCTTGATCTCCACTGGCTGTGGAGGATCTGAGTATGTCTTCCTCAGCTCCAAGAGACAGTGACTGGAAGGACCCCACTGCCATCTGTCCCACCCTCCCATTCTGCTGGGAAGGATGAAGAGTCCACTTGTGCCCTCACCTTCTCCCCCTGCCAACAAAGGCAATGCCTTCCATCCTTGGCAACACGAGACAATGTCTACCAAGGAAAGGATTATGTGGAGGCAGAGGCTGGGATGCAGAAAACTTTAATGACCATGAAGGGGAAACAGGTTCAATTCTAGAGGATGCTGCCAGTGCAGGGAGAGCACCAGCGGCTGCTGAAAGTCTGTTCCCATTGCCCATGGTGAAGATTCCGCAGGGCATCCATCTGCCTGTCCCACAGAGGGAGAGGGGTCAGCAGATGCCCCAGGTTGGCTCTGGGAGTTTTAGCTCAGAAGACAAGAAAGAGATGGGAGGGAGTGGAAGGCAGGAGATTGAGAGTTTGGCCATGTTTGAGAGGGCTCCAGCTGCCCTCCTTTTGGGTGGGAGCACTGGACGTTCAGCCTCTCTGAAGTCAATAGCCAGGAGCTCTGTCCTCAGTTTAGCAAGAGCTTTTGGGTTCTGGGCAATCCTTGTCCAGGCTGTCACCAGTGGCTTTAGCAGGGAGGGCACCTTCTGCCACAGTAGCGGCTGGTAATGCAGGAGAGGTCCAAGCCCCCGGAGGAGATGGGCACTCCATCACAGCTCAGGATGCTGCCAACAGCAGCGGAGGTGGACGAGCCCACCACGGTGCTCTGTGGGAAGGAGCTGAGGATGGGGCCGGGCAGGGTCACCACCACAGCCGGGGGCTCGATGACGACGGTGGAGTCCTGGCACTGCCTGACACAGGGCTCATTGCAGCTGTTGGCCAGCGGGGTCGGGCCGCAGGGCCGGCATGGCAGGCGCTGGCTGCAGCAGGACATGTCTTGGGTCCAGAGATGCACCTCCTAGAGAGGGTAGGGAGGAAGCAGAACACAGGCTTGTGTGAGGAGCAGCCAAGTTGACTACCGAGTGGGCAGCTGAAAACTGTGCCAGGAGCCACACTGTCTTCATTCTCCTACAAAGAGCAGCGTTGCCCTGGTTGCTTTCTCCTAGTTCTTTAACCAAGAGCCCCCTCAGCCACATCCCATCCTCTCTCTAGCACACATTCCTCCTCATTCCCTCTCCCATGACAAGGAGCTCCAGGGCCCAGCACAGGACCAGACAACATCAGCTCAAATGTCCACCAAGGAGAGATCTCACTTTGGCAAAGGAGGAGAAAGGGCTCAAGGCTCACTTGTTCCCAAGGAGAAGGAGAGGCAAGAGAAGTGGATGAGAGAGCAGGGACTCAGGCTCGCTTTATACCTGCCTTTCATTGCCACAGGACCACAGGCGCCCTTTGCAGAGGTAACAATTTCCTGACAAGTTCATATTGAATGCAAACTATCGCAGCTAATGGTATGTGCTGTGCTGTGATTTCCTGCGCTACCGCTCTTTCATTTCCAGATTTCTGCCATGCCCATTCCCCAGTGACGGTTTCTTCTGAGCACTGGGATGACAGGCCCCAGGATTTCTAGGGCAGGAATGCAGCAGTGCTGGCAGACGACTCAGCTCAAGTACTGGATGGATCCAGAGCAGGGAACTGGCATCAGCCTGGGTCACTCTGGTGGGGCTGTTTGAAGTGTTGTTTTCAGGAAGAAGCTCCAGCGATCCTCAGCTGGACGTCCAGGGGTTGTCTGCAGGTTTTGACCCCATCCTGCATAGCAACACCCTCAGGAAAAAAGTCTGGCATGTTTTGACTCGTCCTGTGTCTGTGAAGTCTGTGAGCACACTACCAATGCCATGGGCATGCCTGGTGCCTTGCCCTTCCCCACAATGCTCTAGTCCTCCTGTGGTTGTCTCCAGCTGTCCTAAGCAAGGCCCGTGACTGGTTGTGTTCCTCCATGTGCCCCTGTCTTGTGTGCGCTTGTGTGCAGCCAGGTTGGTGTGGATGCATGCAGAAGAAGAGATCTGTGTGTAATTCCACAGTGATATGTATAAGCGTGTGTGTCCTTCTGTGTCCCTCATCATGAGGAAATGTGCTGATCATGGCAGGGACGCTCTCCACTGCTCTGTCCATGAGCACCACAAAGCAGCATTTTCCCAGGGTCAGAAGGAGACTGAGTGTACTTGAGCAGCGATGGCACCAGACTACTAGACATCTGTGCAGGGAAGAGGCGTGGAAATGCAGCCTCTGTCTCCTGAGCCCTCCTTTTCCTGCCCCTCCGAAGCTCAGACTCCGCTGCTGCCAATTTCAGACCACAGCAGGGATGGTTTCACTCCAGGTTGGATCCGTAGTTTTACTCAGTACAAACAAATTGGGAGTGCCTCAGCACGGCTGGCAGTCCCCCACCCTGCCTCTCCACGCCAGGACATAGCAGTTCTCCCAGAGCTGCAGAGTTCAAAAGGATGGGGATTGCTTTATGGGCAAGGAGAAAGGCTGAAGAATCGTGCTGAGCATTGTGCTGGCCATCCCTGCAGAGTGGACCTGCTTCCAATGCCGTAACGGTGGTGCCTGGTATGGGACACAGGCCCCTCTCATGGCCAAGCCAATGCCAAACGTATTTATGCATCGACCAGGTGCTGCGTGAGGCAGGGGCTGAAACCTTGTCCCAAACAGGTGCTGAGCAAAACGAACATGAAGGCTGCTATAGCTGTGCTGTGAGTGGAAGGCCAGACCCTGTGGCTTGCACAGCAAAGCCAAAGAACCAATGACTGCTTTGGACTTCAGCCCCCAAATGCCTTCATGCCCCGCACAGGAATCTTGGTCTGAGTGCCCAGCAACTGCCCCTGGGAGGGAAGGGACATTGCATTTGAGATGGCATCCTGCTGTCCTGCAGGGGTGTCTAGAAGAGAGCTCCTTTCTGACAAGGACTGGACATGGCGTGTAAAGTTCCTGAGCCCATGTCCCTGCCTGAATGTCTGCCTGCCTGGGCTCGGGTCTGACTTGGAGACAGGGCAGCTGAGGGCTTCCTCCCTTCCCTGTAGTGACCTTCGGTGAGATCAGTGCCAGGGAGCTCTGCTGGGAGAGCACAGCCGGAGCTGATTCCCCTCTCAGGGGAGCTGCTTTTGAGCTGACACTCTAGTGTAGCCCTTGTACTCTCCCTGGAGGCACAGTTGCTTCCCAAATCCATTCCTCTCACGTCCCAGGTCCTTGAGGTGGTGGTTATTTCAGGAAGCTGATTTGCCACGCTGCCTTCTCAGCTCCCACCTTCTGTCTGTCCTACACCTGCGCTCCACGAATGCAGAGTGCATCGGCATGGCTCCAAAGCGGGTGGGAGATGTCATGCCGGGGCCGTGCTTTCCCTGAGGAAGGTACTTCTCCCAACACTTCCTTCATCAGGGCAGTACTGGTGCCACAGGGAACCCCCAGCCCCGGGCAGCCCCGGGGGATCCCACAACCGGGCTGTGCCGCCAGAGGAAGTGCTCCCTCTGCCAGCAGGGATGGTCTCTGTGACAGGCTCGGAGTGGGTGAGCCCGGGGTGCTGAGACCAGCCGGGTCCTCTGCCTCTCGCGACCCTTGCCCGTTCTCATGACCGCGTACCCTGATGGAGAATTCCGGCGCCCCCAGATGCCTGAGAAAGACGGGCAGGAGGCCGTAGATTATCGGGTCAAAGTGAGACCGCAGCGTGTCAGCCCCGCACTGCCTGGTGCCATCGCGCTCCTGTCGCGCCCGCTCCAGCCCCGCCTCCCCCGTGGGCAGCAACGCCGGCGACCGCCGCTCCCCGCCGCCCTCGGCCCCGCTCTGCGTCTGCCAAGGCCCGGGCGAGCCCCCGAGCGGCGCCGGCGCAGGGCGCAGCCCCGGGGCGGAGCTGGCGGCGGCGGAGGGGCCGAGGAGAGAAGAGGAGGGGGAGAGGAGGCGGCGCGGCCGGAGCAGAGAGCCGGGGCTGGCGGGGCGCAGCGAGGCGCGGGCGGCGGAGCGGCGGGATGCGGCGGTGCCGGGGCGCAGGGCTGGCGGGGCTGGCCGCCGTGCTCCTGGGTGCGCGGGGCTGGCGGCGGCGGCTGGGGGCCGGGGCGGTGCCCGGGATGTTCCCCAGGGAGCTCAGAGCCAACTCTTCCCTCTCCTTCTTCAGCGTGTCTTTCCCCCTCCCTGCCTCTCTGCCACCCGGCGTTCCTCTTCCCTGCTCTTTTTATTCTCCTGATTTCTTCTTCATTTCTGTCAGTAACGCCTGCCTGCACGTACGCCTGCATTTCCCTGTACATTCAGCAGCTACCGTTGCCCTGAGGGTAGCCCTCTGTCCTTCACTCTCACACCCACTCTCCCTGCTCTTCCTCTCTCCATCCATCTATCCATGCCCCTGACGTTTCTCTAATATCCGCATGCATGAATTTCACATTCCCTCCCAGCCTTCTCCTGTCGCACCACACACCCACGCCAGGATCGCTCTCCATCTCTGCTCAGAGGTGCATGTCCCGAGCTGTTCCTGTCCTGTCTCGCTGCCATTCTTCCTGATGCTTCTCTCCTAAAAGAGCCATCGGAGCTGGGCCATCTTTGACAACCCTTGTCCTTTCCTTCTCTTGTCTCGGCAGTGGCTGCTGGCAGAGCCCAGGTGCAGCAGGAGCCGTCGGCAGAGACCACCGAGGGCACCGGCATCAACATCACCTGCTCACACCCCAACATAAAGACCTCCGACTATATCTACTGGTACCGTCAGCTCCCGGGCCGAGCCCCCGCATTCATCGCGCTCGCTGTAAAAGGGGCCAAAGAGCTGCGGGACCCCGCGGGGCGGCTGTGGGTGGCCCCAGACCGCCGCTCCAGCGCCCTGCGGCTCGCCCGGCCCCGGCGCGGGGACGCGGCGGTGTATTACTGCGCCGTGGGAGACACGGGGAGAGGAGCCGGGGCTGCGGCCGGGCACGAACCGGCGCGGGCGGGGCCGGGCGTGTGTGTCGGGGGCGGGGGGGCGGCCCCGGGCGGGCCCGCCAGGGGGCGCTGCCGCTCCGCCCGCCCGGCCCCGCCCGGCCCCGCCCGGCCCCGCCCGGCCCCGCCCGGCCCCGCCCGGCCCCGCCCGGCCCCGGGGCGCTTCCCCCGAGCGACCGGCCCCGGTAGCGGCCCCGGCCCCCGCCCTCCCACCGCGACGCAGACAGGAATCCCCCGCGCCAGCGGCGGCGCCAGCGGCAGCGGGGCAGGAAGCGCGAGCGGAGCGGTGGCGGTGTCCGGCCGTGCCCGGGAAGGAGCGATTGCAGCCGCCGGCCCCGCCGGCTCCCGGCGAGGAGCAGCGCCTTGCTGCTCGGCACGGGCAGGCGGGCAGCAGAGACCCTCCTGCCGCAGGGACCGGGCGCTGCTGCTGCTCAGCGAGCAGGGGCCGGGCATCTCTTTCGCCCCACTAACATAGCCAGGCCCTCTTAGAACACCAAGGCCCAAATGAGTAAGTGCTAACACAAGCCACTGCTTTGAAACCACAAGCACAAGTGGTTTCTTACTGGTGAGTTTGTCAAACTCTGGGCTCAGATACACACTTCCTAACTCGGCCCTCCACCTCCACAGCCCGCTTCCCAGGCACTCCTGCTGCTGGTCGAAAGGCATCCTGGAGATGCAGCAGTTCTACCTCAGCATCAATATGAGAAGGAGATCCCGATTGTCAGAGACACCTTCACGTGGATCCCGCAGTTGCCGGTGTTTGGGGCATAGAGCTTGTTGCACAGGACTCCCCTTAACCTCAGACCGAGAGCCACAAAGCGATGGGCTAGGTTGCCCTACGGGGCTGAAGGTCTGAGGCGAGTGAGAGCTGGAAGGAGGCCTCTGGGCATGGGGTGCTGGGCCCAGCCAGTCCCCAGTGAGGCCTGTGTGGCTGTAGGAGCTGGCAGAGCTGGCAAGTCCATGCTCAGAGGCTTCAGAGGCAGCGAGGAAAGGTACAGCCCTCTCCCTGCCTCAGCCGGGGAATGTTGTGGCAGCTAGAGCTGTATTACAAAGGAACTCCTGGCAGGTTTGCAGTCACTGGAGAGCAGAGGGCAGCCCACTGTCATTCTGCCATGGCCTCAACTGAAGAGCAGTACCCTGAAGTGCCCGTGGGAGCAAGGTTGGAATGGGGGCTGCTCTGCTAATAACCTGCTTCCTGCAGTCCCTGCCAGCTCTGTGAGCAAAGGGGCCTGGGTGAGAAGGGGCAGAGGAGCCCTGCTCCCGGCAGCCAACAGCAGAAGATATGAAATCAAGTGACCGTTTTGCTTGCCTGGCTATTGTGGTTCTGGGGCCCAAGGCGGGACAAGCTGCTGGAGGTTGTGGGTAGGTGAAGGGACAAAGAGGGGCTGCCTGTACAACAGGGAGCTGTGTGCCGCGTCCTCCCCCTGCCAGAGTGAGGGAGTTTGTCTGTCCCTGCGCAGCTGGTTTCTGCAGCAGATGCACGTTACAGAGATGTTGCTCTTGGAGTGCCTTCTCTATGGGCAGAGGAGAGGGGAGAGAGTGTGCCACCCCTGGGGCCAGGCACTTCAGTGTGTGCCAGGTCCTCTCTCCATCCAGGCACTCCCAGGGACAGGGTGGACAAGGGTGGGCACAGGGGTGCCTTCTCCATCTCCTGCAGAGCTGGGTGCAGGCCTGTGCAGCTGGCTAGGTGGTTGATGTCAGACATTCACAAGGGATGCCTGTCCCTTTGACATGAGCCCGTTACCTCGCTAGAGAGCCTTTTTGTGGTAGAGGCTGGGGGACAGACCCAAAGAGGCCTGCCTGGAGCAGCAGGGAGGGAGTTTTGCTCCACCCTCTGGGCTGTGGTTTGGAGGCCTCTTTGATCTGGCAGAGGCAGAAGAAGAGGTAGGGTTGCAAGCATCAGAACCCTCATGCTGGCAGGTCCCTAGGCACCCCATGAAGGGAGAGTGTGACATGGTCCTCATTTTCCTGGCAGCCCTGGTGGAACTGGCAGACTTTGGTGAGATGCAACTTTCAAGCTGGGGAGAATGAGGCCAGAGTTTGTGCAGCTGGTGGTGGAAGGGAGGAGATGTGAGTCCTGGCTCCGTGGGGGATCTGCGAGTGTTTCTGTAGGGAGAGTAGGGGCTGCAGGTGGCTACGGCAAATAACCTGGGAGATGTCAGAAGTAATGGGCATCAGAGGAGCAATAAGAACTGCCCTGAAATTCGCAGGCACTCAGCATTCCTGAGTGTGCTGCTAACACAGATGAAGCCTGAAGGAAAGAAAGATGCATGGGAATGGAGCAATGCGGCGTATAGGAGCTTCTCTCCTAGGTGTATTGGATACAATGCTACCAATGTCTGTAGGGGTGGTCGTAAACCTTGGGCAACACATGGAGCAGGCTAGCTCAATGCAAGAAGAGCTGAAATGCCATACAAGGACAGGGCAAGGGCAGAGGATGCGGTGTGTCATATGGAGGAACTCTTCGAGCAAGATGATGTGGAGAGAGGTGGGAGAGGAACAGCTGATGTCTTCTGCTGCGGAAGGAGAGACCAGTAGCTAACATAGGTCAGGGGCAGATGTGGGGAGAATGAGTGGACTGAAAGACCAGTGAGTATGGCTGAAAAGCAGGCTGATCTGGGGTGTGAGGAGCGACAAGAACCTGCAGAAAGCAGTGTGCAGGGCCAACCAGCTCAGCCTTTCAGAGGCTTGGAGAAGTGATATGGAAACTGGGGACAGTGAGCAGGCTGACGAAGTGATAGACAGAAAGGTACACAGGCAAGCAAAGCTGAAAACTCTTTCTGGCTTTACAGGTCATGCCCAAAGGGACACTGTGCTCCAGTTCCCAGCAAAAATGACCGTCCAGGAGGGACACAATGCAACTCTGCACTGCAACTTCTCCACCAGCTATTCCAATCCTTACATCATCTGGTACCAGCAGCACCAGACCCAGTCCCCTCAGGTGCTGCTGCAGGTGGACAAATGGAAACCTCAGGTGGATTCAGGGAGGTTCTCCTCCAAGCTGTCTGCAGAGGACTCCCAGGTGTCTCTGGATGTGCAGGGTGCCGAGCTCCAGGACAGCGCTGCCTACTTCTGTGCACTGAGCCCACACTGGTGCCCACAGCTTGCAGCGCTGCACAGAAACGTGGTGGGGCTCTGAGGAGTGGTTCCCTCCCTGCCACTGCTTGCATGCAGCCCTGAGCTCAGCCTGCCCAGCAGTGGCACCTGGGGGCTGTGGTGAGGCTGGGCCTCTGCCTCCCCAGCCTGTGCACCTGCAAAGCACATGCCAGCCTGGATTTTACAGCTGTGTCTAGATCCAGGGTCTTTGATGATGAAAATGGACAAAGAACCCTGACCTGGGGCAGACCCATTGGAGGCTACACCATAAACAAACCAAACCAGGCTTGGGAATGCCCTCGGCTTAAAATAGCTGGTACACTGCAGTGAGTACCCAGGGCAGGTAACCTGTCAGCTTGTCTTCTTGTTCCCCTTCCCTGTGCCTCCACTGATGGCCACAGCTGGAGAATGAAGCTTGTGGCAGGAGTCACAACTGCTCTCAGGCTTTTGCCCCGTGGCCATAGTGGCCCAAGGAGAGAAGAGCCTTTCCTTGCCCTGCACCTGGGTGTCAGCAAGTGAAAAAGACACATCAGCCAGGTGCTGGACAAGATTCTCTGTTCAAACCCTTCCTGCACTAATCCACTGCCAGCAAGTGGTCCCAATCCATTCCATGATTCGTCTCCTTCTCAGGGAAATCACCAGTGCTCAGCTGGGAAGAAACCTTATGTCCCTGAATCCATGCTGGTTTCTCTGTCCAATGGATGGGAACCACATGTCCGTGACCTTGTTTCTTCCCACAGGGGACAGGACTGTTTCTGGGGACCTATTCTCAGGTGATCCCACCCCAGCACTGCATGGGGAAGCTCAGCTGGAGGGTGCTGACTTTCCAGCTGGATCCTACCCTCTGAATTGGAGTCTGTTGCTCAGGAAGCATGATCCCCTTCACCTGAGAAAGCCTAGGGTACTTGGTTGTTGTCCCACTGCTGTTCCAGGATGGCCTGCCTTCCCAGGCGATGTGGGTCTGATCCACCAGCCCTGTTGGAGGCTTTGCACGCCCCTATTTACCTCAGAGGGCTCTAGGCAGCGTTGATGGGGAATGGCCAGCAGCCCTCAGTGGCTTGCACCCCACTGTGCCTCGGGTCCCTTGGGCATTTCAGGTGCTGCTTTTGGTTGCTCTCTGAGGCTGCAGAGGGCCTCAACACTCCACTGACACAATTCTCCCCCAAAAGCAAGGAATGACAAACAGTGAGGGCTACTCAAGGGTAGAGACAGGCTCAGGCTCTTTCTCCGTCCCCAGTGGGCTGTCCCAGGGATTTTCCTAAATGCCATTGGGAAAGAGAGCCCAGCTGACAAGGGTGGGCATCAGCTTGTCCTTGGGCACTGGTGCCTGGGCCTGGCTGCAGGTCTAAGAGCCAAGTGCCCAGGACAGGTGGACACAGGAGAATCGCCTCCCGAAGCACCCCTGCTTGCAGAAGGGAGGATTAGAATTTCGGTCTGGACTCAATCATCTCACCTGGAGAGCTCTACACTCAGGCAAAATCAATGCCACACTGTCCATAAAGGTGTGCCTGGCATGTTGGTGCCTCCTCCTTATGGTCATGTGGACGCCCTTTGCTGTCAGGGAGCAGGAAGAAGAGCTTTGAGAGTGTGATTCATCTTTTCTGAAATGACACTCACAGGAAGGGGAAAAGCAAGTGCCCTTTGGAAGTGCTAACGTCCTCCCAGTGAGTGTAGAGAGAGTCTTGCTACCCAGCCGGCATTTCACAGCTCTGCAGTTTGGGGACTTTGCCAATCTCATTGAAGTGATTCCACAACAAAGCCCAAAGTGTGAGGAAGGACGGACTGTTCCAGCCCAGTGTGGGGGTGTAGATGTGGAATTGCCCAGACTCATTTAGTGTGAGGCATAGAGATTTGGATGTTTTTCATTAGAGATGTACAAGTCCATTCAGATACTGGATAGAGGGAAGGAAGGGGAGTGCATATTTTGTTGACTGCCTTATGCTAGGAATACTGGCTCTAGGAAGCGATGATAGATATTGCCAGATTTTATCTTGAACCAGGGCATGATTCTGCAAAACAGCCATGAGGATGGGGCACAGATGCATCCAGAAAACGTCAGACTAAATGGAGAAATACATGTCCATCTCCTAAAGCAGTGAGCCGGCTGCTGGGACTTCTTTAGGGGATTGATATGAATCCCTGACAAAATGAAGGACTTGGGAAACTGGAATACAAACCTGTGTGAGGACCACTCCTCCAGGGTTCTGTTGAACTGTGTCTGGATGGGGTTTGTGACCCTTTCCAAGCACTGGTCTTTAGAGCACTGCGAGGCCGCCTGAATTTACCCAGGAGTGACCAGAGGGAGGTGGGAGCATCAGAACCGAGGCTCAGCCCAGCCTAAGATGGCTGTAAGGTGAGTGAGATGAGCTCGCTGCGGGATTGGTGGCTTCTCCCTCCCTGTGATGCTCAGGTGCACTTACACCTCCGTGAGGACCTTCTGCAGGGCAGAAGCTGTGGGAGGGAGCGGGTGAATCTGTTTGCTTCCACTGAGGCTCTTTGAGAAGCCACTTCACTTCTTCTGGAAAGCCCACCCCAGAGCTTGCTTCACTTCTTTCTTCCTGAGTGTGTAAATGAAGGGGTTCAACAAGGAGTTAAGACTGTGTTAAAGGGAATCGCAAGTTTGTTCAGATCCAGGAGTTCTCAGCCGCTGGCTTGACATACAGAAGAGGGTGGAGCCGTACCAGATCATGATGACACGGAGATGGGCAGAGCAAATGGAAAAAGCCTTTTCCTGGCCATGGGCTGACTGGATTCTCAGCATGGAAGGGGTGACGTACATGTAGGACAGAAGGGTGAGCACACAGGAGGCCACCACAATAATTACGGAGACAAGGAAGGTCACTAGCTCCATGGGCCGTATGTCACTGCAGGAGAGGGCAAGGCAGGAATCTATATTGCAGGGGAAATGATTGAGGACATCTGGAGCACCTAGCGTTAGTCTGGATGTCAGAAAGGTCAGCAGCGAGATGGCCAGAAAGCCTCCCAGCCAGGAGCTGAGTGCCAGCCGAGCAGAGAGGACACTGCTCATCACAGAGCTGTATCTCAAGGGGCAGGACATGGCTAAGTGGTGGTCATAGGCCATGACAGAGAGGAGAAAACACTCAGTGGAGCCTAGGGAGAGAAGAAGGAACAACTGGAGGATGCTGACACTGGAGGAGACGGTCTCGCTAGTCCCCAGCATGCCTCCTATGGCTGTGGGAGCAACGCCCATAGCGTACCACATCTCCAGAAAGGAGAGATTACGGAGGACAAAGTACACCGAGGTAGGGAGGTTGCTGTTCTTCCACATGAGGGCTATGGTGGATGCCTTGCCTCCTACTGTCAGGGAGTACGTCAGTGCAAATACCACCACAGGGAGACCTGGGAATGCCACCTGCCTGGGAAACCAAGAAGGACAAATTCTTTCTTCCACACTTGTCCCATTTGCCATGTGCCCCCCAAGCACCGAGGTTCATCTGCAGAGCCAGGAAAGTTTCTGTGTGAGTCTGCATGCCTGTGCTGGTCCTTCAGATGCTACTAGTAGTGCAACAAAGCCATCATCCCTGACAAAGTAGTTGGTGCAGAGCACGGGAAAACAGCACGTACGCTAAGTTAAAATCGTTGGGGAAACCCTTTGCTGCAGAAACACATTTGGACACTTAGATCTGACCCTGAAGGTCAGGCCTACACCATCAAATGACCATGGGGAATTATTTCTTAGATCGAGCGCGGGCATTTCCTTCAGATGATGTTGAATGCAATTGCTTCCATGAGATGAAAATCCCACTTAGGAAACTGTGGAGAGCAGGCTGAGGGTCTCCAGCTACCTGAAAGGCTGTTGCAGAGGAAGGGAAGAACATCCCTGCACTCTTCAAGGCAGGAAATACGGAGCTGCAATCTCCGTAAACGAGACCAAGGGAACAGAAAAACCATCATGACAACGTGGCGCTGGAAGAGATTTTCTGACCTCTTCAGTTGATCACAGGGGCTTCCAACTGAGATGGCAGCAGCACAGGGCAGCAGACTAGCATGACAGTCATTACACAAGGACTCGTGGTCTTGTCTCTTTGCTCTCTTCCACGTCTCAGCACAGGAAGCTTTTGGAAATAGCTCCGTTATCTCCACTGACATCTGCTTCTCAGCATGTCTATGAAGGGTAAGACGCACCTCTTTGTAATTCTGCCATCTCAGAGTCGGGGGAAGGACTTCTGCTGACCAAGTTGAAAGGTGTATGATGAAATACTCTTATCGCAGCTCCTCAGCTTAGCCCCCTTCTTTGGGTGGAGAAAAGACACTTGCGAGCGAGAAATGGCTCAGCTTGCCTCATATACAGGCCTAAAAGCCCTCTAGAAGTGCCAGGTTGTTTCTGAGGACTCAGGCAGGAGTCCAGCGAGCGGCTCCGATGGATAAGTCGGACATCTCAACTTGGGAAGAGGTATCCATGCCTCAGTGATTGAAGGCAAAAGTCTCTGAGCTGCATGCCCTCCAAGGCAGCTCTGCTGAGAAGCCAGCTGAACCGAGGGCTCTCATCCAAGCCCTCCCTGCAGACAAGGGGGGATTCTTCATCAGCTCTCTAGGGGAGAATCGGTTTCATCCTCAGCTGGGTGTCTAAGACAGGTGGAGCTGCATCACCACCTGAAGGATCCCTTTCCCTCCTTTCTTCCTCTTTAGGCATTTACATACCAGGAATTTCATGTGGCTCAAGAGCAGAGGAAAGCCTCCTTAATCCCCTTCAATATGCAAGGCATTGGAAGTCTATGCTACATGTCTTGGGTGGGCTTCACTCACCAGGTGCTCAGCCAATGGAAATGATCCAACAACTTCTCTTCGTGCACCGTCCTCCACATGAAGCCATGGACCCCTTGGCTGAGGGAGAACATTGGGAAGAAGTTGATTTACTGGAGGATGGATGCCAGACTAGACAGCTGGCTTAAACAGCACACACACTCGCACACGCACAAGTCTTGACCTCTAGGCACCTAGAGTTAGTTGAGAAGCCTCACACCCAAAGAGCGGCTGTCTACACTGTCCAGGGTCACCACACAGGTGTTAGACTTGACAGAGTCATCTTCTGCAAGTCCTGTGTCCAAGGCTTCAACGTGGTTGAGGGGAGACTGGTCTGCACTTGGTGTGAAGGGCATACGCAGCTAATGAGAGTAACGTGCCCATCCTGAGCCCACTCACCCACACTAAAGCTTTCTCGCTGCCATCTGTCTGTCCTCGAGTACCTTGGACATGGGTATGGGGTTTAACCGTGGGATGGGGGTGCTTGGAAGGCTAAGTAGATGTGGGCTTATTGCTCAGTGAGGAAGGGGACCTGGTGACAAATGACGGGGAAAAGGCTCATGTACTCAATGCCTGTTTGTCCTCAGTGTTTATGCTACGGCTTCTCCTCAGGCCTACGACATCCCTCAGTCCCCCGCAGACTCTGTGGGAGCGACGCAGCAGCCGCAGTAGAAGAAGAAAGAGCTAAGGAGCTCTTCCCACCATTGGGACATACACAAGTTCATGGGATTGCTTGGGATGCATCCGAGGGTGTTCAAGGAGCTGACTGGGCAGTCACTTCTCAGTCCCTGGGATGAACATGAAGCAAATACTCTCAGAAGCCTTTTCTCAACTCACGAAAGGCAGAAAGGGGGTTGGGAGCAGGTCACGTGAGACAACTGAGGGCAAAATATTCTTCACCAACCCCATTGCTTTCTATGAGGAGGTGACTGGCATTGCGGGGAAGGGGAGGGCCACTGGCTGTGGTGTACCTTGACTCTAGCAATACCTTTGATCTACCCTCAGGGCTGCACACTCATGCACACCTATACGCACACAGAGGTATGCACACTCACAGGCATGCACACACGCAATATGTGTGAGGTCAGACTCCTGCTTAGATATGAAGAACAAATCCCACCAAATGATCGATGTATTGGATAGAGTCCTACCACTGTAAGCACTTCTACAAGGAGTCTGCAAATGTGCATCCAGAGCCAACTCCTTATATACACCGGCAGCAGCACCAATCCTATGAGTGCTGCATGAGGCACCTCAGCCTGGCTTTGGGTCTATCCTCCAGCACCAGCTCTGCTGCCCAAAGGTGGCCACTGAGCATTCACGCTCCAGGATTGCTACAGGACAGTGCTGCGCCTGGTTCTTGTCTCCACACCGTCACCAAGGGAAACTGCCCTGCCTTTCACGGACCCCTTCTGTCTCTGGCATTCCTGCTGCCAGCCACTTTAACCCTTTCTGCATTTGGGCCATTTTCCCGGCGTGGCAGATCGTTCCTTGGTCACAGGTTACCGCTGCTGAGCAGTTACAATCTGAATTTCCCCTGCAGTGTGCACACAAATTCACACACACGAGCACAACCGCACACGTGAGCTTACGCTCACCCAAAGATCAACCCATACGTGTGCACTTATAGAGGTGTGCGCACACGTTTCCAAAGGAGCCCATCTCCATACCAACATGTAATAAATATAAAAAAGAGAGAACATCCCCTTTGCTGCAGCCCCAGAAAAAAGCATCCTGCAGTGTAAGAAGCTCCCGCCTGACTTTCATGATTTCCAAGGAAGAACCCTAGCCCTTGCAAAGAGAGCAGTGCCACAGTGCCACACGCATGTGGCAGCGGAAGGGTGTATGTCTGGGGCAAGACAGACTCCCCTCAGGCTACAGACACTGAGACATCAGAAGTGATGTAGTAGTGAACCTGTCTCTAGGCTCCCTTTGAGCTAAATACCCTCTCTTCAAAAGGCAGACAAATGCCCTTCCTCAGGGGGCTCTTGGGGCTTCTGAGCCCTCAGGGCCTCCTGCCTTGCTGGGCATTGGTGGGCAGAGACACAGCAGGGCAAGGCCTGATGGTCACTGGCAGCAAAGCAGCCAGAAATGTCTTCCTCAGCTCCGAGGGATGGTGCCCAACAGTGGAGCCACTGCGGCATGTCCCAACCCCCCAATCCTCTCTGAATGAACAAGGGTGTCCTTGTGCCCTCACCCCTTTCCACCACAGAACAACACCCCTCTGCTTTGGCAGCTTGGAGAGTGTCCACAGAGGGAAGGACCACATGGAGGCCAGGCTTGAATGCAGCACAACTTTAATGAGTCCAGAGAGGGAAGCAAAGTCACTCTGAGTGGAGGACAGCGATGCTGGGAGCCCCAGAGGCAGCCGAGAGTGTGCGGTCGTTGGCCATGGAGAAGTTCCTTCAGACAGTCTTTCTGCCTGCCCCATAGAGGGAGAGGAGACAGATGGTCCCCACCAGGCTGGCCTTTGTGGGCCCTTGCTGCCAAGGGGAACCAAAGCCAACAAAGTAAAGGGAGGCAAAGGCAAGGTCGCTGAGATGTGCTGAAAACACAATCCAGGAGAGCAATTCTCTGCCCAGCACCATATTCTGAGTTCCTCAGGCTGTCTCCCTGGGGCTTTCCCATCATCTTTAGCAGGGGAGGCACCTTCTGCCACAGTAGCGGCTGGTAATGCAGGAGAGGTCCAAGCCCCCGGAGGAGATGGGCACTCCATCACAGCTCAGGATGCTGCCAACAGCAGCGGAGGTGGACGAGCCCACCACGGTGCTCTGTGGGAAGGAGCTGAGGATGGGGCCGGGCAGGGTCACCACCACAGCCGGGGGCTCGATGACGACAGTGGAGTTCTGGCACTGCCTGACACAGGGCTCATTGCAGCTGTTGGCCAGCGGGGTCGGGCCGCAGGGCCGGCATGGCAGGCACTGGCTGTAGCAGGACATGTCTCTGGGCTGGAGGTGCACCTGGCAGAGAAGGCAGGGAGGAAGCAGAGCACAAGGATGGGTGAGGTGCAGCCTATTTCCCTGTCACAAAAGAGGCAAGGTACTACTGTGCGAGGACCTGAAAGCGGTGCCAGAAACCTCATGTTCTTCCTTCCCCCATGAAGTACAGCCTTGCCCATGGACGCCCTCTCCTAACTTGTAAACCAATGCCCCCTCTGACATGTCCCAGCCTCTCTCTAGCAGGCTTCCTCCCCACTTCTCTCTCCCGTGGCACGATGCTCCAAAGCCTGAGCACAGGCCACAGCCAGTAGCAGCTCAAGTGTCCATCAAGGAGAGATTTCACTTTGGAAGAGGAGAAGAAGGGGCTCAGGACTCACCTGTTCCCAAGGAGAAGGAGGCAAGAGAAGTGGATGAGAGAGCGGGGACTTGCGCTGGCTTTTATACCTGCCCTTCATTGCCGCAGGAACACAGGCACCCTTTGCAGAGGTAACAATTTCCTGACAAGCTCATCCTCAGTGCAGACTGTCACAGCTAATGATATGGGCTGTGCTGTGATTTCCAACACTGCTGCCTTTTCATTGCCAGGTATAGAGCATGCCCATTCCCCATTGAAGGCTTCTTGTGAGTGCTGGGATGAAAGGCCCCAGAATTTCTAGGGCAGGAATGCAGCAGTGCTGGTAGAAGTCAAGTCACAGCCGCTTTGCCTCAACACAACTTCTAGGCAGTGTGCTGGGCCTGCAGAGAGGCAGCTGAAGGCAGGCCCTCAGCCTCCTCACTGCCATGCGCAGGAAACCAGCGGCTGGTGTTTCCAGCCCCTGAGCTCGGAGGCAGCTCTGGGAAGCCGGTCCATCTCCTGGCTCAGGGCCCTGCAGCTCTCCCAGGCCGTGCCTGGCGCTGTGCGGGGTTCTTGTTGCGGGGGAGCCCTTGCTCCCCAGGAGGACGGGGAGAGCCCATTTCCCCGGAGAGAAACCTCTGCCCGTGCAGAGCCACTGAGCGCTGCGGGGCCGGGCGAGCCCCCGAGCGGCGCCGGCGCAGGGCGCAGCCCCGGGGCGGAGCTGGCGGCGGCGGAGGGGCCGAGGAGAGAAGAGGAGGGGGAGAGGAGGCGGCGCGGCCGGAGCAGAGAGCCGGGGCTGGCGGGGCGCAGCGAGGCGCGGGCGGCGGAGCGGCGGGATGCGGCGGTGCCGGGGCGCAGGGCTGGCGGGGCTGGCCGCCGTGCTCCTGGGTGCGCGGGGCTGGCGGCGGCGGCTGGGGGCCGGGGCGGTGCCCGGGATGTTCCCCAGGGAGCTCAGAGCCGACTCTTCCCTCTCCTTCTTCAGCGTGTCTTTCCCACTCCCTGCCTCTCTGCCACCCGGCGTTCCTCTTCCCTGCTCTTTTTATTCTCCTGATTTCTTCTTCATTTCTGTCAGTAACGCCTGCCTGCACGTACGCCTGCATTTCCCTGTACATTCAGCAGCTACCGTTGCCCTGAGGGTAGCCCTCTGTCCTTCACTCTCACACCCACTCTCCCTGCTCTTCCTCTCTCCATCCATCTATCCATGCCCCTGACGTTTCTCTAATATCCGCATGCATGAATTTCACATTCCCTCCCAGCCTTCTCCTGTCGCACCACACACCCACGCCAGGATCGCTCTCCATCTCTGCTCAGAGGTGCACGTCCCGATCTGTTCCTGTCCTGTCTCGCTGCCATTCTTCCTGATGCTTCTCTCCTAAAAGAGCCATCGGAGCTGGGCGATCTTTGACAACCCTTGTCCTTTCCTTCTCTTTTCTCGGCAGTGGCTGCTGGCAGAGCCCAGGTGCAGCAGGAGCCGTCGGCAGAGACCACCGAGGACACCGGCATCAACATCACCTGCTCACACCCCAACATAAAGACCGACGACGCTATCTACTGGTACCGTCAGCTCCCGGGCCGAGCCCCCGCATTCATCGCGCTCGCTGTAAAAGGGGCCAAAGAGCTGCGGGACCCCGCGGGGCGGCTGTGGGTGGCCCCAGACCGCCGCTCCAGCGCCCTGCGGCTCGCCCGGCCCCGGCGCGGGGACGCGGCGGTGTATTACTGCGCCGTGGGAGACACGGGGAGAGGAGCCGGGGCTGCGGCCGGGCACGAACCGGCGCGGGCGGGGCCGGGCGTGTGTGTCGGGGGCGGGGGGGCGGCCCCGGGCGGGCCCGCCAGGGGGCGCTGCCGCTCCGCCCGCCGGCCCCGTGCTCGGGGCAGCGGCACCTGCCGGCGTTACAGTGTTAGTGCCCGCTCGGATCCTCCCGCGCAGGGACCGCGTCACCCACAGGTACCCCGCGCCGTCACTGGGGCAGAGTGGTGTCGCTGAGGATGGAAAAGCGTTTAGACCGTTCCACCAATGGCAAAAGGAGACATGCGGATGGACACACACGGTGTCATGTCTCCTGTAAAGGAGGCCCCTCCAGTGCCCCAGCACTGAAAGGTTTTTTAAGGAGACTGACCTTGAATTTGCACCAGAAGAAAGACAACTTCAACCCCAAACTCCCCAGGAACTTCCATAATACTGTGTGTATTTATTAATCACGTTTAGACCACATTTGGAGACAGTCTTGGAAGCTTTGGTGATGGAAATCCTTAGGATTATATAGAATCAGAAAACACCAAGGCAAGTAATGCTAATTTCGGTCCCTATACCTGCAGCATAGCCTTGGGGAACTGAATAAACCTATCTTTAGTTCAGATTCCCCGTATGCTGTCTGGGAATAGTAAGGCTTGTTAGCTGCTGCAGGGAAGCATAATGAAGTCTAAACTAATAAAGTACCTGGATGCATAAACAAGCAGGTACAGCCAAGCCAGACAATGTGTAAGGGAAGGTGAGAGAAGAGACACAAGCACGAAGGAAGGAGAGGCTCCCAGGGATGTGGCCCTGGGCTCAGCAAGAATGCTTGCACGTTGAGGGCTCTGCCTCTATTTCTCCTCTCATTTGCAGTGCCAAAGTCCTAATGTTGGTGTAGATGTCTTATGTCTGCTGTGGAGTCCAAGAAGACAGATCCACCTCAGGAGCCCCTTGGAGGGTAAGCTTCAGCGAGAGCCCCTGGCAGCTGCACAGCAGGGTTCATCCCCTCTTTCTTATGTCTTGGGGGAGGGGCATTGTTCCCAGGCAGATGAAGAATAATGCTCCATTTCTCCCTAAGTCTCTCTTCTGAGCCACCTCCTGTCACCGTGGGAGATCTCAGCTGTCTCTGCGGTCCCATATTTCTCCTTTGCAATGAAAATTAGGA
Source organism: Phalacrocorax carbo (assembly GCF_963921805.1). Classification (NCBI taxonomy): domain Eukaryota; kingdom Metazoa; phylum Chordata; class Aves; order Suliformes; family Phalacrocoracidae; genus Phalacrocorax; species Phalacrocorax carbo. Next base: position 7,184,040 of record NC_087537.1, read on the forward strand.
GATCCTGTCAACGCTGCTGCAGGGACTTTAAACCTCGCATCCCACGGACATTGTTAGGGTCCTCTAGTCTGTCTCCTGGCAGGCACAGACCTGCTGTGGGCTCCAGTTTCCACGTAAATACCTGTAAGGAGGCTGTGAAGAAGGCAGAGCCAGGCTCTTCTCCCTGATGCCCGTGGCAGGAATAGCGGCACAGGGCACAAAGTGAATTAAAGGAAGCTCTGTCTGAACACCAGGAAACCCCTTTTCACTGTGACACTGAGGGAGCAATGACACAGGACTCCCAGAGATGGTGTACAGTGTCCATCCTGGGAGGCACTGAAAAGCTCTCTGGACATTGTCCAGGACATGTTGTGAGCAGAGGCACAAGAGCGAAGGAAGGAGAGACTCCCAGGGAAGTGGTCCTGAGGTCAGCAAGGGTGTTTTAATGTTGAGCTCTTTAATGTGAGCTCTTTCTCCTCTCAGTAGAAGTGCATAAATGCTCATCTTCCTGTACGTGTGGGCAGAGTGGCCAGGGCCCCCCTGTTGTGGAAGTGCTGAGAATGCCCTTGGCTGAGGGAGCCACAGGTGTTGCTGCTGGAGGAGGGACAAACCCAGAAGGAGCATTTCAGGCACAGGAAGAACAGGCCCTTTCTCTTCCCCGCTTCTTCCTTTGCTCCCCCAACAGAGTCGTTACCAGCAGCCCTGTTATCTCGGGGCTGGGAGGTGCCTTTGTGACACTCTCTCACTCAACAAACAGGCAAGTCGGTCTCAGCATGCAGCTCCGCTACCTCATCCTGATTGCCTTTCTGGGGCAGCTGCTGGGTAAGTCCTGCCTTTTCATAAATGAATACGTCCTCTTTCCTTGTGGAAACTCTCACCAGCCTGATCAGGTCCATGCATGGAAATTCTCTTGAATAAGAGGAAAAGACTGGGAAATGTTGCCTCGCATTTGGAGTTTTGCACCAGTTCTCTCAAGATGCTCTTACTGTTGGAAAGGACAGGAGAAGAGATGAGAGAGAAGATACCTCAGAGCCCTGCTCCTTCTTTTCTTTCCCCTTCAGTCCATCTCTCTCTGCCTCTCTTTTTCTCATCCACCTGCCTCTGCAGCCTCAGGTTTCTCCCATTCCAACACAAATTAGCAGATCCTGCCAAAGCTGCCACAGGGATGTTAAATGTGTCACCTGGCTGTGGCTCTTTGCTGCTTGTCATGGCCCCCAGTTTTCTCCTGGTTGTCAACTCAGCCTGGGATCCCTCTTTCTACCGAGGGAGCTCGGAGCCCTCAGATGTGAGAGGGATGGGGAAGAAAGAGGAGCAGGGACACAGCACAGCTCTCCTCAGGGTCCATGCCGGGATGAGAGCTCTGATCTCCTGCCCAAAGCTACTCTCCACATGGCTGTACTCAGGCCTCAGGGTTTTCCTGCCGGGCAAGGGACAGGGAACCTCCTCCACCAGGGCTTTGCATCCACTCCTGGGTTGCTACCCATAGCCTTTCCCACAGCAGAGCTGCTGACCTTCACCTTTCTTCCAGGCACCATGGGGCAGACCACCGTCACCCAGCAAGAAGGACAAGTCACAGTAAAGCAGAGAGGCACCTTCCAAACAACCTGCACATACGAGACCTCTGACTTTCGAGGCTTGCTGTGGTACCAGCAGAGGAAAGGCCAAGCTCCCCAGCTGGTCTCGTATCAGGGAACATCAGGCTCCAAGGCAAACGGCCGCCTCACCACATCGCTGAACACCACAGAGAAATACAGCCTCCTGGAGCTGGAGGAAGTCGAGGTCTCTGACAGTGCCTTGTACCTCTGTGCTGTGCAAGACACCGTGGTGCAGGGAGCTTCCTTGGCTGTGCCACAAGCCAGGGGAGGGAGGGGATGTGCCTGTGCACGGCTGAGCTTGGCGGAAGGGGCCCTCAGCTCTCTCCTGGCAGTGCTGTTTCCCCATCGCACCCTGAGCTCTGCAGGGCAAGATCCTCTTTCTGAAAGGGGCCGGTGTCCGTGCCTGTGGAGATGGCTGAAGGTGACGTAGGGCAGAGCCTGCTGGCAACCAGGATGCCAGGGGCTTGTTCTCAGCCCCTCACACTCAGTGTTAGTGAATTGCTGCAGACCAGTTCCTAAGGAGGAAGTCTAAGCACTGACCAGCCCTACCCAGGGGCCCCTAGAGGGCCCTTTGACAGGAATTTCTGGGGTTTGTTGCTCTTTTCCATAAGTAAATACTGAAACTGGATTTGAGTCAAGTCATCGGGTTCATCCAGGTGTTCAGCCAGTTCAAGTGCAAAGGCTGTGCCTGAAGGGCAGAGCAAAGCACACAGAACAGCCACAGTTGCCAAATCCTCCAGGTTTCTCCACATTTGCAGCCAATAAGTGAAGAGACCAACACACAAGTGAAGGCTTCCAAGCCCCTGATCTCCTTACAGGCTCCTGAGGGTGAAATCCCTAAGAGAATGGGATGTTTGGCACTGTCTGCTAAAGCCATGACGAGGAACTATGGGAGCCTGGCAAAACAGAAGCTGAGGGCCGGAGACAGAAACTGAGAGGTAGAGAAGCACTTGTTTTACGACTGTATCCTTGAGGAGAGCTGAGACACTGACCAAAGCAAACATCCCACCTCAGAAGATGCTGAGAACAGGCTGATAACCTCTGTAGTCAAGGAGAACAACTAATTGGGATGTAGATAAGAACTGAAACAAAGGGCCCAGCAGGGGAACTCTCCTTGTGATTATACTGAAAATCAGGCCCACAGGCCAGGAACCACCCCCGCTCCTAGTAAGTCCCTTAACCTATGAGCAGGTGCAGTACATTAAAGTGAGCTGTACTGTTACATCAAAGGGAGAAAGAAATTAACCCATTATTAGCTGAGGCGTGTGAATATTAGCTGTGATTGACATATTTAACTGTATAAATGCCGAGCAGTTTCTCGGTGCGGTGTGCTAGCTTTGTGGGTTACCACCTAGCACCAACCCTTGCACAAAAGTGACTTGAATAAAATACCTCCGCCCTGTGTGTCGTTTGGCGTTTTGCACACCGGGTGGAACGAACCTGCTTTTCAGGATAACCAGGGGAGCGATCTATGATCATCCGCAGCCCCTACACAGGGAGCGGTGTTGTAGTGATGAGCTGGCACGGCAGCAGGGGACTGTGTGTCTGGGACAAGCCAGACTTGCAGCAGGCTGCTGCAGGGGAAGTTTTCTGTTACCCCTTGAGGTGAATTAAACACACATCTTTGCTTAAATAATTAAAAAAGATAATTAATGAACACTAGATTGCACAGACTCCTACGACCATAAGCAGTTCTACAAGGAGTGTGCAAAGGTGTGTCAGGAGCCAATTCCTTACGTACACTGGCAGCAGCAGCAGCCCTGTGAGCAGTTCCATGGGATGCCTCAGCCTGACATTGGGTCTATCCTCCAGCACCAGCTCTGCTGCCCAAAGGTGGCCACTGAGCATCACACTCCAGGATTGCTACAAGGCAGTGCTGCAGCTCTTTCTTATCTCATCACCAAGGGAAACTGCACCCCCTTACAGGGAGTCCTTTTGTCTCTGGCTTTCCTGCTGCCAGCCACTTTAACCTCTTACGAAGTTGGGCCTTCTTGACCTCCATGAGAGAGCATTTCTTGGTCACAAATTACCATTGCTGAGCACTTACCATTTTAATTTCCCCTTCACAGCAAATGCTGAAGGTGGGCATGAGAAACGGGGCTGTGCTCTCACAGCTGCATTCTGTGTGGTAGTTTGATGTGCTCAGGCTTGGGGTAACTCTGCTCTCCGTGACATAACGTTTCCTGTCCATTTCAGACATCAGTTTATGCAGGCAGGGTCTTAAATGTTCCCATGGCACTCTACGTGAAGGTGCAGTGTTATTGTCAGGGATGTAAGCATGCACGGAGCGCTCTGCTGTCTGGTAAGGTACAAGCTGCACAGACACGAGCCATTGCATTTACATATTCGCGATTTGTCCATCTTGACCACTGTTAAGATCCGCAGGCACATTCATCCTCCCCAGCAGCAACCAGGTGTCTTTTGTCTCGAGACTCACATCAGCAGGTGTCTCATCTACCCCTCTGGTAGAAACAAAGAATGCATGACAACCTCCCTGGTGGTCTTTGTGACCTCCTGCAGGGAGACATGGGGGTCTGGAACCAGCCCCCCCAGCTCCTCTGCAAGCAGCAATGCCGCAGCAGAGGAGGACTCTATGTCTCCTCCCAGTCCAGCTTCCTGCAGGCTGAAAATGCTGAGCTCTGCACAGAGGACTGACCTTGAATTCATAAAGTTGCTCCCAAGTTTATTTGCCGGTAAATACATTCTCTACAAAAGAAAAACAAAACAAAACAAAAAACCCAAACCCTAATAGCAGCTGAGAGGAAAAGGAGACTTTGTATCAGCATACCAGCATTTCAGTTGACGTGTCTGTGTTGAACTAGTTGCCTCCCCTCTCAGGAGCTTTTCCTGCCTCCCCTCTTGGGCTTTGCTTGTGAGGAGTTTGAAGATGTGCAGGGTCAGAGAGTGGGTCATGTCTCTGCCGCCAAACCAATCCCGGAGGGAGGCCTTGGGCAGAGGCGTTTCAGTGGGCCCATCACCTTCCTGCAGCAGTTCCACAGGTGCCCTTCCACAGGGGGAAGATCCTCTCCAACCCCTCTGTGGGTAAAAGCAGTCATTTGGAAAGCTTCTGGCCACCCTTGGGACCCTCGGGCAGCAGCCCCAGCCTCCCTTCCTGCCGTCCCTCTCTCCTGCTTCCCTCTCCCTCTGCACAGCAACTGTGCCAGCCTTCAAGGTCATCTTCTGCCGAGCTGCCTCCCAGCACAGCTCCATGCAGAGCAGGAGGAACATCCGTCCCCAGGAGGACACCGTGATCCTCCCCCTGGCCTGCTGCAGTCCCCAGGCTGCTCCCTTGAGGACACCAGTGACCAGGCTCCCCAACCTCAGGACATGCTCAGGAGGGCATTTCTAGGGAGAGACAAAGCCAGGCAGGTCACTGGCTCTGGAGCTGCCTTCCACAGTGCCCAGGAATAGTGTTGGAAAGGGCCTCGAGGCAATGTGTCCCACACTCCCCTTCCTCTGCGAGATGTGAAGGCTCCTCTTTTGCCTCCACTCTGATCAGCCTAGACTAACACCTTGCTCACTGAGCACTTGCAAAAGTGTCCCCAGAGGGAAGGACAACACACAGAAGGAGGCTGGGATGCAGCAGAACTTTCATGCCACAAAGGATGAAAAGGAAGTCACTCTGAGTGGACTGCCACTGTGAAGAGAGCATCGGGACAGTCAAGATTTCGTGCCCTTTGGCTGTAGGAGAGTTCCTGCAGAGCATCCCTTGGCTTGCACTGAGGAGGGAAGGGTGCTGCAGGCCTCCCTTAAGCTGTCAGACATGGGCCGTGTTTTCACACTGATCCCTTCCAGCCTTACTTTGCAAGGAGAACCAAAAATGCTCAAACTCTCTGAAAAAGAATGGCCTGAAGCTCCAACCTCACTTCACTCACACATCAGCAGACATAAAAATATGCGTGCTCGCACACCCAGTTACACAGGAACTCCTGTGCGTGCACACATATTCACCTCTCAGACTTGTCATCACAGAATTGTTCACCTGTGCTTATACACACTTGCATACTCACAGGTGCATGTAGATATATATGCAAGCTCATGTACAAAGTCATATGCAAGCTTGTGTGCTCGTCTGCACACACATATGCCCACACATATAAAATCACATGCACACTGTCCTTCAAAAATATGTGTGTACACAAACACATGAATGTACACACACGGAAATGCACTTGGCCACACGCACGCTGGCACACACTCACCCTCACTGTGTGCACTTGCAAATGAACACACAAATGCGAGCACACAGGCACAAATAAGCCCTCAGGCACAGATGGATGCATATGCACATGAGCCTCCTCCCACAATCTGAGAACCAGGGCTCCACTGGCCAGCTCTCTGCCTCTGTGCCCCTGACAACTTTAAGCAAGTCCTTGAAAGCGCAATGCTAAGGAGGTAAATCAGGCACCAGCCATCCCTGGTGGTTTAATGACAGCTGAGGGTTTTTGTGGGTTGGACAGAATTAATTTAATCAATTCTGTTCTTATTACAGGAAAGAGAGAAGGTGTATTGGGGTCCAAGAAGTGATGTCTTTTTTGGAAATTCAGCATGTTCATATGCAAATTTGGTGCATGAGAGACAAAATCCAGGTTAGAGACCACCCCCATTGCTGCAGCTCCAGGCGTTCTCCACTTTGCAAGTCAAAGTAATCCCAAAGCCTTACAAGCTCCAGCCCATCCCTGGTGATCGCTGTAGGGTTGCTGTGGAGGTCTGGGACCAGTTCCAGCTTCCGTGCAGGGAGAGGTGCTGCCCTGACATGCTGACATGGCAGCAAAGGACTGTGTGTCTGGGGTGAGCCAGATGGCCTGCAGCTGCAAATGCTGAGGCTGGGGCCTGAGAGGGGAAGCTGGCCTGATGAAGTTGCCTTAAGATAAACACCCTCTCTTCCAAAGCCAAAGAAATAATACTTAAAGTGGGCTTAAAAGAAAGATGGAGAGAGACGTTTTACCAGGGCCTGTAGTGACAGGACAAGTGATAATGGTTTTAAACTGAAAGAGAGTAGATTTAGACTGGACATTAGGAAGAATTTTTTTACAATAAGGGTGGCAAGACACTGGAACCATTGCCCAGAGAAGGTATGGCTGCCCCATCACTGGAAATGTTCAATGTCATATTGAACAGGGCTGTGAGCAACCTTATCTAGTGAGAGATGTCCCTGCCCATGGCAGGGGGGTTGGACTAGATGATCTTTCAAAGTCCCTTCCAAACCAAACCATTTTTTGATTCTATGGTCCTGTGATTCCATGATTCTATGACAGCCCTGGCCAGGCCTGCTGCAGGGTGCTGCCACTCTGCCTGCCAGAGCTGCCTTGCCCTGCCCAGCCCCACCCCACGCAGCTACAGACCCCAGGGTGGTTCCCCCACCACCCAGCATGAGCATGAGCATGAGCATTTGCAATGGTTAGGCACCAGCATCAGAATAGACATCAGGCTACTCCCAAACCTCCCCAGCATTTCCCCGCAGAGGGTCTCTTCCTGTGCTCAGAAGCCATTCCACAGTGCAGGAGCTTGAGCTCAACACAGGCATGAGAAAATTATGTGGAACCATAGATTCACAGAATCATTTAGGTTGCACAAGACCTTTAAGATCATCAAGTCCAACTGTAAAAAATGTCCCGAAGTGCCACATCTACTTTTCTGTTAAATACCTCCAGGGATGGTGACTCAACCACTTCCCTGGGCAGCCTGTTCCAATGTTTGACAATCCTTTCAGTGAAGAAATTTTTCCTAATATCCAAGCTAAACGTCCCCTGATGCAGCTTGAAGCCATGTCCTCTTATCCTCTCTTGCTACTTGTTACACGGGAGAAGAAACCAACAGCCACCTCAGTACAACCTCCTTTCAGGTAGTTGTAGAAAGCGAGTAGGTCTCCCCTCAGCCTCCTCTTCTCCAGACTAAACAACCTGAAGCACCTCAGCTGCTCCTCACAAGCCTTGTCCTCCAGACCCTTCACCAGCTTTGTTGCCCTTCTCTGGACACACTCGAGCAGCTCAATGTCCCTCTTGTCCTGAGAAGCCCAAAACTGAACACAAGATTCAAGGTGGGGCCTCACCAGTGCCGAGCACAGGGGCCCCATCCCTGCCCTGCTCCTGCTGGCCACACCATTGCTGACACAAGCCCGGGGGCTGGTGGCCTCCTTGGCCACCCGGGCACTGCTGGCTCATGCCCAGCCGGCTGTCAGCCAGCACCCCCAGGGCCTTCTCCGCCGGGCACTTCCCAGCCCCTCTGCCCCAGGCCGGTAGTGTTGCATGGGGTTGTTGTGACCCAAGTGCAGGACCCAGCACTTGGCCTGTTAAGTCTCATACAATTGGCCTTGGACCATTGATTCAGCCTGTCCAGGTCCCTCAGTAGAGCCTCTCTACTCTCAGGCTTCCTCCATAAGTTCCAGACCATGAGGCTGTTGCAGAGAATTTCCCACCACACCAAATGCAGAGCCTTCTGGTGTGCAGGAGTAGTACTGGAGATAGGGTGAAAGCTTGGGTACGCCTTGTAGAGACATGTTTGCCAAGACCATGTCTCAGAGGTAGTCAGAAGGAGAAGTGCAGGGTTGCCCAAGGGCTTGAAGGGCTGAGGTCTGCTGAAGATGAAAGCCATCCCCTGACTGGACAGTTCTTTGTCCAGCTGGTTCCCAGGAAGCCTGCATGGCTCGAGCAGCTCACTCAGCTGTTCAAAGTCCATGTTCTTGGGCTTCAGAAGCAGAGAGGGAAACCTGGTGTCTGCAATGGCAGAGGTCCCTCTCTTGAACTGGCAATGGATCCCTTCTCCAGGCTTTCCTTGCAGGGGTTTCCAGACAGCACCTCAGTGGTGGTGTCCTGGAGCCCAGGGCAGCACTAGCAGCTAGGGGTTGTCCATTTGGGTACTTGAAGGGTTGGATGGAGCCTGTCTGCAAAGCAGAGGGCAACAACATGCGGTGTGTTGTGGTTAGGCTGTGTGTGTCTGTGCCTCCCCAGCCTCTCTGCCAGTGAGGAAAGCTCTTGGGACATCTATGGGTGTGACATTTTCAGCCAAGTCCAAGCCCAGGCACTTGGGACACAGGAGTGGGTACTCAGCAGAAGTAGCCTACCTGCCTGAATTGCTCCTCTGCTTCCCTCAGTATCCACGGATGGTAGTCGCTGGAGGGAAAGGCTCTTGGCAGGAGATGTGAGTGCTCCTGTGATTGATTCCCTGGTGAAATTAGCACAAGGAAAGAAAAAAAACCATCTAGGAACTGCCTGAACCTGGAGCCTGCAATATCAGACTGTTCAGGTACGTGGATCAGGCTTTGGTAGCTTATAGGAAGTGGGGCTTGCGGGAGAGATTCCAGCAGAAGCCCCCAGGGCAGTCAGGGGGGCTTGAGGACATGACACACTGAGACAGGAGAGCAAGGCTCAAGGCAGACCTTATGGGTGTCTACAGTTATGTGCTGTGAGGATGAGGAAAAGATGGAGCCAGGCTCTTCCCAAAGGTGCACAGTGGTAGGACGAGAGGCAACAGGCACAATTTGGAACCTGGGAAATACCATTTAGATATTAGAAGCTCCCTTTATTTTAAATATTTTTTTGACCCTGAAAATTGTCAAGTACTGGAATGCACTGTCCACAGATGTTGCGCAGGCTCCGGCCTTGGAAAATTTCAAGACTTGACAGAGACAGCCCTGACCAGCCTCATCTAATGAGACCTGCTCTGAGGCGGGACTTGGAATGGGTGATTTGCAGAGGTCTTGTCCAACCTAAACTATGCTATGCAAAGAGTAAAAGTAGTGTGGCAGGTTTGTTTCTTAAAGTCTAGGAGTAAGGAGAGGACAAATGCAGATTCCACTGGTTTTGAGGAAACTGAGAGTGGAAGAGTTATGGCCAAGTGGAAGGACGGCTTGCTTGGGTTTGAGTGTGGGTTTTTTCCTACAACAAGCGTTTCAGAAGCCGCTTTATGAGATGGGATGGGCAGTGTGGCAGGAAACTTCCTCTGTTGGTTCCTGAGATAGCTTTTGGAGATAGAGGGAGAAAGGCCACCGTGCTGGGGGTGCTGAGTGGGGCAGTTGGTGTCTGGAGGGTTTGGGTGCGTTGACCATTGCGTTTGTGAGAGCTGCAGCCTTGGGGTGTGCTGACAGGAGCTTGGGGCTGGACACCGTGCAGGAGCCAGGAGAGGCCACCCCAGCCAAGGCCTCGCGGCCTTCCCCCAGCCCCGCCTCATCTCTTCTGCAGTGGGAGCAGGCTGCACGGCTCGATCCAAGATCTCAGTGGGGGAGCAGAGCACCAGGCAGAGGTGGGCAACAGGCCCTGCCAGGAGAAGGGCTGGCCTTGGGGAAAGCTGCCTCGTGGCTGGGGGAAGGCCAGGCATGACAGAGCAGCAGTGGGAGGTTGGGCACTGGCTGCTGCCCTTGGGGTACCCTGTGTGGTGGGATCTGGGGGTGTGTGAGAGGCATGAGGGCCCTGGTGTGTGGCCTGGCCAGGCTGATTTCATCACCAGCCTGGGAGTCACCTCAGCCCTGCACATCTGTGTAACTGCTGGATTGTGCAGGGAACTGTTTGGGGTCTAGAGGCTGTACAGGCTATGTGCCCTTGCTACCCTTGTCTTTGGGTGCAGGCCATGCCTGTTCATTCTGGACAGAGGTGGCAGGATGAGGAAAAGAAGATCTGGGTTTATTTCAAAAGGCTCTTTCTCACACTGTCGTCACTTCCATGGCCTTCCAGGCCACCTTCTGACTGAGTTTCTTTTCCTAGCGCAGGGCTATCCAAAGGAACAGGAGCTCCCTTCTTCACAGGCTTGTGAGCTGCTGAGCTGTCCGAGCCTCCAGAATCAGTAGGATCCTCTCTACGGGATAGCAGTGGTCAACCTCCCTGTCTGTAGGACATGCTCTGAGGCCAAGGGGCTGTATCTAATCAGAGATGCCAGAATACAGGGCCTGATCAGCTCTGGCTGTGGAGGGGCTGAGTATGTCTTCTGCTCCAAGAGACAGTGACTGGAAGGCGCTACTGCCATGTGTCCCACACTCCCCTTCCTCTGGGATTGTTGAATGGTCTGCTTCTGCCCCCACCTTATCCCTTGCCACAGAAGGCAAACCCTTTCTTCCTCAGCAATCCAATAAAATCTCCACCAAGAAAAGAAATATATGGAGGCAATGACTGGGATGCAGAAAACTTTAATGACTCTGAAGGAGAAAACGAGTTCCCTTCTAGAGAAGTTTTCCAGAGCAGGGAAAGCACAAGCAGCTGTCTGCGCCCATTGCCCAGCGTGGAGATCCCACCTGCATGCTGCATGGAGGGAGAAGTGTCAGAATATTCCACAGGTTGGCTCTGGGGGTCTCACGGTCCAGAAGAACAGAAGACAAGAAAGAGATAGGAAAGAGTGGAAAGCCAGGGAGTTAGACTTTGGCCATATTTTCAGAGAGCCCCAGCTGACCTCCTTTGGGAGGGTATCACTGGATGTTCAGCTTCTCTGAAATCAATGGCCAGGAGCTCTGTCCTCAGTTTAGCAAGAGCTTTTGGGTTCTGGGCAATCCTTGTCCAGGCTGTCACCCGTGGCTTTAGCAGGGAGGGCACCTTCTGCCACAGTAGCGGCTGGTAATGCAGGAGAGGTCAAAGCCCCCGGAGGAGATGGGCACTCCATCACAGCTCAGGATGCTGCCAACAGCAGCGGAGGTGGACGAGCCCACCACGGTGCTCTGTGGGAAGGAGCTGAGGATGGGGCCGGGCAGGGTCACCACCACGGGGGAGGGCTCGATGACGACAGTGGAGTTCTGGCACTGCCTGACACAGGGCTCATTGCAGCTGTTGGCCAGCGGGGTCGGGCCGCAGGGCCGGCATGGCAGGCACTGACTGTAGCCTCCATGTCTCTACTTCCTCCCCCTCCCACAACAAGCAGACCCAAGATCTGGCATAGGCCAAAGCTGGTGTCAGCTGAGAGGTCCATTGAGGTGAAACCTCCTTTCAGTGAAAGCAGAGAAGGAGAAGGGGCTTCAGACTCACCTGACTCCCAAGGAGAAGGAGGCAAGAGAACTGAATGAGAGACAGGAGCTGGGCTGGCTTTTACCATGGGCCTTTACTGCCCCAGGCTGCCTGAAGCATCCCTTCCAGCGGTCATTATTTTCTGACAAGTTCATCTTGAATGCAAAACATCCCAGCTAATGCTGTGGGCTGTGTTTTGGCTTCCTAAATTGCTGTGTTTTCATTTCCTGCTTTATGTCAGGCACATTCCCCAAGGAAGGCAGCTGTTGCTGGCAGGAGGAAAGGCTCTAGCATTTCCAAAGTAAAACACATCAGCATGGGCAGAGGACTCCACTCATATGCTGGAGCAGTCAAGTAAATTATGTCAGTCTGGGTCACACCTTTAGGTGTTTTTGCGGCCCTGATGGCAAGTAGTGGCCCATCTCCTGGGTTTGAAACTATCCCGCCTAACACTGCTCCCCGGAAAATTCTGCTGGCCTGTTTTGCCTCATTCTGTTCTGCACCAGGGTGGGAGGCATGGGGAGATATGTAGTGCAGGCTCCTTTCCATATCTCAGAAACAAAGGCCTGACAACAAACGGCATAATAAAATGCCTGATTTAGTAAGACAGAATAAAAAGAGGAACATAGATAGCAAGTAAGCCTCACATCCCTTCAGACACTGGGATCCCTGGATTCATGCAGCATTGTACAGACACAGCTGTATTTCCCCGACATGTTGTGCAGATCCCATCCAGAAAGAGCTTCTGGTTCACTCCCATGCTGTGGTGCCTTTTATTTTGTGTAATAAAAAAACCAAAACGAACCAAAACAAACCAAAACAAAAAAAACCCATACATCTTCTCCTTACACACTGGGAGGTTACTTCTGCCATAATACCCACCAGTGCACAGCAGCCCTGGCACAGGGTGCTCCAGAAGATTTCCTTGCTGCAGCTACTCATGCTAATGTATGGGCTTCTCAAGCCTTTAGTGCAAGCCCCAATAGAGTGGACATGTGTTGCCTGAGATCAGTGATTTCTCAAATATGATGTCTTCCACAAGGCTTCCAATACGCCATCCTTCTCTGTGCAGTCCCCCTGAATACCCAGACAACACCATTAGCATGTTCAGGTCCTTGTCCTTCCCCAGAATGCTCCCCAGTATCACTGCTAGGGCTGTCCCCAGGATTTCCCCAGTTGAGTGCACTATTAGTCATGCTTATGTATGTGTTCTCTTGTCTACACTTGTCTGCATTTGTGCAAGTGTTTGTCAGTGCAGGTTTTTACATGATTCTACGCCAGTGGGCATGAGGATGTGCATGTTTACGTGTCCTTGTGTGTCACTCATCACGAAGGAATTTGCCAGTCACAGCAGGGGCACTCTCCACTGCTCTGTCCACAAAATGCCAAGTTCCACAGAACAGCCAGAGTCAGAGGGAACCTGAGCGTAGCTGAACAATAGTAGAACAAACCTGGCAGAGAACTGCCCACAGCACAAGCACTGAAATGCAACCTTCTGTATTATCAGCCCCTGCAAAGTTCACACTCCACTACTGCTGATTTCAGGCCCCAACAATGATGGTTTGACACCAGTTTGGATTCTTAGTTTAATTCAGTATGATATTATTTGGAGTGCCTCTGCATAGCTGGAAGTCACCTCCCTGTTCTACACCAGCCCAAGATACAGCTGTTGTCCCAGGTGCTAGAGAGTGCAAAAGGATGGGGTTTCCTTTATGAGATCCTTATTTGAGGCAAGGAAACATTACTGGCTCATTGGCAACTTGATGTCCATCAGGACCACCCAGGTCATTTTCTGCAAAACTGCTTTATGGCTGAGCAGTCCCCAGCAGACACTGGTGCATGGGGTCGTTCTTCCCCAGGTGCAGGTCTTTGCCTTTGTGTCCAAAGGGTGAAGCATGGGTACCTAGTTGCCCTCCCACAGGCACTGCACCAAACCAGCTCCTTCCTGTTGTGGCTTTCAAGGTGCTCATATCAGCTGGGCAGTCTGTTGCAGTCACCTGCACCATCACCTCCTTCCACTGAAACCCATCCTGGTACCGGTCATTCAGGAGCAGTGAGCCCGCGTACCTACTGGGCACTGCCAGGTCCTCCAAGAACAGTGGCTGCTTTGTCTAGAGGATGTTCACCACCTGGGCAGATTTCAGCTGAGGGTCTGTGATTTACAGGGCCAACCTTACCTTGCAGTCTTGACTGACAGAGGAGTGTATTACTGTGGAATTAGATGCACAGCAGTGAAGGCTCCTCTCTCCATTGTTTGCAAAGTACCCACCAAAATGAGAAACACAGCAAAGGCTGCAGATTTGCCAGGAGGCTAGAGAGAGAGGAAGGTGCTGCCCAGGAGCAGTTATTCCCAGTGCCAGGGCTGCTCCTTGGCACTTCTTCGCTCACCAGTTCCAAACTGGTGATTTTGCCTCCCACCCCTGTCCTTGTCCCAGTCTCAGCCCCTTTCCACTGTGCCAGCAGTGCTGGGGAGCCTGAAGCCCTGACCTTATGCTTTGCACAGGTGTAGAGCTGCACTAGGGATGGAGCTACAGATCCCCCACTCCACCACCCCACCAGTCTGCCCTGCCCCAGACAGCACTGAGCCAACCCATCGGAATCAGGACTCCATCCCCCATTCTAGGAATGTATATGTTCACCCATTAAAATACCTTTCCTTCACCCTTGTCAGCTTCCTTCCCCTGTCTCTGAATCCTCATGCATGAATAAATACTGAACAGCTGTTTCCAAAATGACAGAAGATAAACTAAGATAAACCTGAAACCTTTTGAAAAGAAAACTACACCTGTGCTTCCCAGAGCCCTGAACGTTATGAGGAGCCGTTGTGCTTTCAAAAGCCCTCTCACCAACAAAGAGCACACAGAATCAGACATGCTCTACAGCAAGGGAGAGATGTTCCCTTACAGAGTAAATCTTACGAAGGGAGAGGGAAACCCAGGGAAAAGTGCAGGAAGCCAGTGAGATTGCCCACTCTCTGCTGCAAAGACAAGCAAAAACAAAAGGTGAATGGGCCTCATTCTTGCCCTCCTCACCCCAGAGGTGTGACTATGTGTCCTGGTTTCTGCTGGGATACAGTTAATTTTCTTCATAGTAGCTAGTATGGGGCTGTGTTTTGGATTTGTACTAAAGCCAGTGTTGATAATGCAGAGGTGTTTTAGTTGTTGCTGAGTAGCGCTTACACTGGTCAAGGACTTTTTCAGCTCCCCGTGCTCTGCCAGGTGCACAAGAGCTGGGAGGGGACACAGCCGGGACAGTGACCCCAACTGACCAAAGGGATATTCCATACCATATGACGTCATGCTCAGTATATGAAGCTGGGGGAAGAAGAAGGACGGGGCGGGATGTTTGCAGCTATGGCATTTTGTCTTCCCAAGTAACTGTCACGCCTGATGGAGCCCTGTTTTCCTGGAGATGGGTCAAGACCTGCCTACCCATAGGAAGGAGTGAATTCTTTGCTTTGCTTTGCTTGTGTGTGCGGCTTTTGCTTTACCTACTAAACTGTGTTTATCTCAACCCACGAGTTTCCTCACTTTTACTCTTCAGATTCTCTCCCCAGTCCCACCAGGGGGGAGTGAGTGAGTGGCTGCGTGGTTCTTTGTTGCAGGCTGGGGTTAAACCACGACAACACTATATCACACACTCTCTGGCCCACTCTGCAGGATGCAGCCATTTCATTGTGCTGCCTTGTTCTGTAGTGTGCTGAGAGTCTCCCGAGGGACAGGGATTCTGGAGCAGGGAAAAATGATCTTCACCATGGCCATGCCAGCATGTGTCCTGCTAATCCAGTCAGGTGAGTGTATTCATACACTTTGTATTGTCTCCTACGGTTTTCAGTAGGCTACGCAGAGGTCTGTGCTGACAAGATGATGAGGTCAGGGAGAAGTGCAGAGGGATGATGGAAGTAGATATCTGAACTTTCCTTTTCTTTGGAAAGACAGAATGGTTTGGGGAAAACACAACCTTAAACACAAAGCAAGTGACAGAAGGAAGTGATCTGCTCTGTAGATTCATTTCTGCCTGTGTTGCAGGTCTTGCTGGAGATGACCCCCAGAAGCAATGCTTCTCCAAGGTTTCAGCCACAGCTAGGCAGCGAGTGGTTCTGCCCTGCCAATCCACTACCAAGGAGAGTGAGAGCAGTTTGAATTTCTTCTGGTTCCGCCAGCTCCCAGGGGAAACCTTGACATTTCTCCTGCAAGCATTTAGAGCTTCAGGGAATGACAGGTTCCGCAACGGCAAATTCTCAACGGTCGTCTACAAAAATAAAACAGCCCCCTTAGAAATAGCAGCTGTCTCTGTCCAGGACACTGCGATTTATTACTGTGCTTTGAGACACCACGTTAAGCTAAGCCCCACTTCCTCTCATGCAAAATCTGCATCATCAAGAACAGCACAGGAAGGGTGAGGCTCAGCATCTTCCAACCTTGGCAGTGCTTTCATCCCTGAAATGATCCTCTCCTTCTTCTATCAACCTTTCCAACATCTCCCACACCAACTCCTCCCTACTTTTCTCAGAGACCCCATCTATGCAGAGGTATTCAGACCAGGGACTTAGAAACGCAGGACCATGGGACTGTTTGCAGATGAGCTGAGACACTCAGCATTCCTCACTTCCTCCCACAGAAACCTACACTCCTCAAGGAAATGATCAACATAGACATAGCCTCCAGTTGCAGCATCAATCCTTACCTGCTCTTGGTTCATCTGGGAGCTGACACTGCAGATCCCAGTGCTGCTGGGGTGGCAGCGTAACCCAGCTGCGGGCAGAGCCAGGGGATCCAGCCTCTGCTTTGCTCCTGGCCAGCCCTAGACCACAGACCTTCATCTAGCTTCTCTTTGCAGAGCAACCAAGGAAAAGGAAAGCAGCTTTTACCTTAATGCCTCAGCGCTGGGCTGGGTATCCTTCTCTGTGCTGAATATGGTTAAATGATGAGATCCTCCCTCACTCCAGTCAGCATAAAGTCAACTTATTTGGAAGATGCTAATAAAGAAAAAAGCTAAAGAAGGCATAGTAAAACTAATCTATACCTAAATGACCAATAACATAGCAACCCATGAGGCAAGAGGCTCTACATATTAATAACAGGTACTCCCTAACACCGCCCTGAGATCATCAAATAATGATGACTGATGAAGATTAATAAGATTGAAGATCAAAGATGATGACAATGATGATGATGTGGTTCCCTGGGGGCTGTGCTCACTGTTTGGTAGCATTCGAAGAAATTGAAGGCGCGTGCCCAGTGGGGGGTGGTCGCACCTTAGAGGTGGGCAACTTTTGGGGTGGAGGTGTGCTTTGGTATTATAATGCTATTATAATGAGCAAAGTTCACCAAAAGGACAGCATTTTGTCAACAGCATGACGGACTGTTGGCCCAGGGTAGCAAACACGCAGCGTACCAGCTCCATGGTACCTCCAGTTCCCATTTATCCCAGAGCCTGGCCGCGATGGCTCCACACCGCTCCACCCTCCGGGCAACGCCTCTTAGAGTCAATACACCAAGTTCTCCTGGCATCGCGACATCTATGGTTACCGGGGAACTTCCATGGAATGGATTCCTCACATAGCAGCTGCATCTTTTTATGTATCTCGCAGCTCACGCAGGGATTGCGATCAGGTGGTTACCATCTCATTTACGGATTCTGCCTGTTCCTCCTCCTGTTCTTGCGATGGCCCTGCTTCATATGCATCCCTTACTAAACAAGCTGATTTTCTTGTGTGTTTCTTCTTGTGTATAGGGGCGACTGATATGGCACAGGTTGCTTCTCTGCTTCAGCTGTACCCCAGTACCTGTTGTGGGGGTTGGAGCAGCCACAGTGCCTGTCATTTTGTCAACAGTGCCAGAGACCTTCTCTTCCCCTTGAGGGTTCTGAAGAGTGTTGAACAGGGCTCGGTGGGCATGGGCCAGGCCCCAGCATGTTGCAGTGATTTGTGTCTCCCTAGAATGGCCACGGTAACAACATACTTTTCCAAATACTTTACTATTTTTCAGAATTCTGCAGTTGTTCAGGGAGAAGTTCCAAAACACTGGAGGTGCCCACTCTGCTAGGTACTTGCCTGTACTATCCCACATACCCTGCCACCTGTAACTATCCAGCCTTGGGGCAGATCTCTGGATTATATGCTTAAATTGCTTATTAACCTTAGACAAAACTGGAAAAATATTCCCAAGATATGCCAATAGAAGTGTCTTAATTAACCAACGGTGTTGAAGGTACTGAAAAGCTGTGCTGTAGCTGGGCACCACTGAATGTGAATGACACTGAATGACATTCACAGACATGTGAATATTAGCTGTTACTGACACACTTAACTGTATGGATACCTTGTAGTTTCTTATGCAGGGTGCTGGCTTTGTGGGTTACCACCTAGCACCCATCTTTGCACAAAGTGAATTGAATAAAATACCTCTGCTCTGTGTGTACTTTGGCATTTTGCACACTAGACACATGGACCCGCTTTTTGGGATAACAGTTTTAGCGATCCAGATGGGGCTGCGCTGACAGCCTTGCCTGGATCGTCTCGCTCTGCCCAATGATGGGAAGTGGACTGATGTGACTCCAGCACGCACTGACCTTTTGATCAGGGACTCCATCGGCTCCGCTCCTGCAGTCAGGCAGTGGTTGACACAATGGTGCAATGCTTATCAGAGGAGGTATTTTAATGGGAAAAGGTGGGTAGAGTGAGACCTTTTAAGGAAGCAATAGGAGGTTATTTTGTAGTTGCTCTGCATAAGGCACTTCAGGAGAATTATGCAGAAGCAGCATGGTTTCATTTCTACACATTGTATTTGTGTGTGTACCACAGGGAAAAACCCTCATTTTGCATGTGGAAATCATGATGCAGGGAGAAAATCCCTTGTTTTGCCTTTGGAATGTATATATTCCCCCAGAGAATGCATGCAGAGCCCAGATATGCCTGCTAACTGGAAAGGCTTTTATGAGGAACCCCATCAAGGAGAACATTGAGGGTGTCGTGCAGCAGAGCTTCAGCCTTCCATGTGCTTGGGGCCGTGGGGAACCCAGCATGTCCTACCATGCCGGGCATCTCCAAGTGACCCAGGGCACCTTAGGCCACCCTGGCTCTGCATCCTCCGGCTGCTTCTTCCCACCTCAGGCCTCCAGCTTCAATGGGTTCCTCGACCCTCTGCAGCTCCCCTTCCCACACCCACCTTGGATCCCCTCCCCAGGGGGCCGTGATGGTTCTCCCATGAAAAGGGAGGGGAGGGGAAGGGTTCAGACAGTCTGTGGAGGGCCACTGTGGAGTGGGCAATGCTCCTCAAAATGGTGGTACCTGTCAGATTGTGACATTGTGTCAGGCCTCAGTAGGTGTCCCATCCTGTGGTGCTAGGGGGAGCTCTGGGATCCCAGTGTGGAGGATGAGCACAGGGAAGGGAGTGTCCGTGCTCTGCTGAGCAGCCCCTACTGCCTGAGGAAGCAAGTGGAGGGAGCAAGTGTGAGGAGCACATTTGGCTAGGGGTGTCCTGTGCAAGTGGAGCTGGGCTCAGGGGGGTCCCACCCAGGAGAAGCAGCACCACAGCAGTGCCAAGGGACAGGGGTCCAGTGGGAAGACCTCGTGCCACTCCTAGGGCTGGCTTCAAAGTCTCAGCAGCACTCCCCTGTCCTTCCTCAGAGGAAGGATGGGGGAGACCCTAGAAGCACATGTCACATTTTGCCCACCAGAGGATTTCCTGCCAAGCAAGCATCTGTTATTGCACCCTGCAGGGTGAGAGACACCCAAGACAGCGCCAACAGCTTCAACTTCGTGTGCTCCTACAGCCCCGCCTCTACCTTCAGTGTGGTCATAGAGCGAGGGAGTGAGTAGGAGGGACTAGGACTGACTGCAGGGACAGAGGCACAGACACAGAAGATGTGGGCTGAGCTGTACTGCAGGCAGAGAGGAGCTGGAGAGGGGTGAGACAGAGCGGGCCTGGCCATGTGGGCTGTCCTGTGTGGGGGGTTATTGCCCATCATAGGTAAGTGACAGGAAGGGGTGATGCCCTCACCCAGGAACTGAGCATGCCCCTGTGCTCTGCATGGCTCTGTGGAGCTGTGCTGACCTCTTGCAGCCTGACCTCTCCCCCAGCTCTACCTCCCCATGTACCCGCCTGGAGCATGGTTGCAACAGCCCTCCTCCTCTTCTAGCTCTCAGCTAGGCCCCCCCGTCCAGCCTGGCTCCTCTGCAGTGTGGGGACAGGCAGGGCACCTGCCTGCGACTCCCACATGTCGGGGCCTAATGCTTTGCACTTGGGCTGGCACCCTGCTCATGGGGCACTGTGACCCATCTTGCAAAGAGCAGGCCGAGGGTGTCAGCATAGGGCCCGAGCCCCACTTTTCTGTGAGAGGACCTTGTCCCCCCTGTGCACTTGCAGGGCTGTTTGAGGAATAGGAGATTGGGTTCCTCACCATCCAGCTGGGCAAAGCCAAAGGGATTTGTCCCCCAGGAGCAAAACCTTCCTGCTTCAAAAGGGAAAACCAGAAACAGTTCCCTGTCTGACAGGGAGAAGGAGGGAGGGAAATGTGGCGTCTCCCACCTCCCCAGCTCCTGGTACCAGCTCTATGCCCCTACCCATCTTTGTCTGCTGGGTTCAAAGAGAAGGATTTAGTCCTCCTGCTGGTCCAGTGCCATCGCAATGCCCAACCAGCATTGCCCTGACCTTTGCTGAATCTTGGAGTGATTGTGGCTTGCTCTTCTTCACTGCAGCAGTCACTGGCCAGGTGGCCTTGGAGCAACACGAGAGGGAACTGGCCGTGCGAGAGGGAGATGGAGTCACCTTCCAGTGCAGCATGAGTGGTGACAGCATGAGCAACTACTACATGTACTGGTACCGACAAGGTTCACGTGGCAGTCTGGACTGGATTTATGAGGGTGGTTCCTATGGAGAAGGTTTCCGGGATCGCTTCACTGGATCATTGCAGGGCTCCCAGAACAGGTTCACACTGCAGATCCGGGCAGCAAAGCCAGAGGATGAAGCAGTGTATTACTGTGCTGCTAGGCTCACGCTGGAGCAGCTCTGCAGCAGAGTCGACCAAAAACCAACTGACAGAGAATACCCACTTCTCAGCATTTCTTTCTAGCAGCTGCTAACCACAGGTTGGTGTCACGCAATGGCAGGTGCAGGAAACAGACCTGTGGCGTGCTTGTAGTACGAGGTGGTGAAGGGAAGCGTGGCTGAAGGGCTGAGACCAGTTGTGATGCAGGAGCATCTATTCTGGGAACTCCAGAGGCTGCACGGTGAAGTCTAGTGTAGTGGACGTTGCCTGGGCTCCTCTCCAACACGGCCCAGTCTCCCCTCCGCGGCTTGGCTGTAGAGCTCTGGGATCACGGAGGTGCAGCGCGGTAGCTTACAGGAGTACTGTAGTGGATGGAGCCAGGCTGTTTAGGAAAGACAGAGGGCAGATCAGCGTGGGTGGCCTTGTGGTGGGTGGCTGCTACAGATCAGCTGATGAAGAAGAAGCAGTAGACAAGGTGTGGTGGGTTGACCTTGGCTGGCCACCTGGTGCCCACCAAGCCACTCTATCAGTCCCTCCTCAACTGGGCGGGATGAAATAGACAATGAAAGGCTCATGGGTCATGATAAGGACAGGGAGATGAGGCAGCAATTACTGTCACAGGCAAAACTCAGTTGACTTGGAGAAATTAATTAAATTTCTTAAAATTGGAGGAGAGCAGGAGAATGGGAAATAAGAACAAATCTAAGACCACCTTCCCGACACCCCTTGCATTCTGCTGGGCTCAGCTTCACTCCTGACTTATCTACCTCCTCCCTCTGAGCAATGCAGAGAACAAGGAAAGGGGTTGAAGTCAGTTCATCAGCTGTTGTCTCTGCTGCTCCTGCCCTCTCATGCACTTCCCCTGCTCCATCGTGTGCTCTCAGCCATGGAACACAGCTCTTCATGAACTTCTCCAACGTGGGTCCTTCCCGTGCTCTGCAGTTCTTCCCAAACTCCTCCAGCCTGGGTCATTCCCACGGGGTGAATTCCTTCAGGAAAAGACTGTTCCAGTGTGGGTCCTCTGTGGGGCACAGGTCCTGCCAGAAAACCTGCTCCAGCGTGGGCTCCTCTCCACAGGACCGTGGGTTTTGCCAGAAGCCTGCTCCAGTGTGATCTCTCCACAGGGTCACAGCTTCCTTCAGGCACATCCACCTGCTCTGGTGTGGGCTCACCCTACGGGCTGCAGGGTGGATATCTGCTCCATGGTGGGCCTCCATGGGCTGCAGGCGGACAACCTCTGTTACCATGGTGTTCGCCACAGGCAGCAGGAAATTCTCTGCTCCAGCACCTGGAGCACTTCCCCTACGTCTTTCACTGTCCCTGTCAGCCAGCATGGGTTTGTGAAGTGGAAATTGTGCTTAACCAAATTGAAAGCATCCAACAATAAGATGAATGCTCTGTGCAAGGGTATTCTTCTTTGTTCCAGGCTTTCTCCCTGGACTCTGGGGCCTGGCATTCCTGAAGGATGGTCCTGCTGGTACGGAGGCAAATAAGGCATTCAGTACCTCAGCCCTTTTCCATGTCCTGTGTCACCATGTCCCCATCTGTTCAGCAGTGGGCCTGCATTTTCCCTAGCTTTGTTTAGCCATGCAGGCCTCCGGCATTTTTTCTTGACTCTTTGCTTGTAAGGATGGCCTGCTCTTGCGCTCAGGACTGGTGAGGCTGTGGACTGCTGCGTCCAGTTCTGCACCCCCAGCACAGGGAAGACATGGAGGTACCAGAGCAAATGCAATAAAGGTCCATGAAGATGAGGGAGGGAGCATCTGACGTACGAGGAGATCCTGAGTGAATTGGGCTTGTTTAGTGCGGAAGAGAAAATGGTGGTGGGGTGGGGGATGGTGGTGGTGGAGGGGGTTTGTCCATGTGTGTAAATACCTGAGGCTGAGTAGTGTTCATTCTTGGAGATATTCCTACCTGAACTGGAGAACATTGTAGGCAGCCTACCATCCCTAACCCTGGTAGGCAGCTAAACCCCACCCAGCTGCTCGCTTAGTCACCCGTAGAGGGACGGGGCAGAGAATCGGAAGGGTAAAAGTGACATGACCTGTGTGTTGAGATGAAAAGAAATAAGTAAAGCAAAAGCTGCACACACAAACCAAGCAAAATAATGAATTCATTCCCTACTTCCCATTGGCAGGCAGATATTTAGGCATTTCCAGGAAAGCAGGCCTCCATCACGCATAATGTTTTTTCGGAAAGACAAATGCATTAACTCCAAATATCCCCCTTTCCACCTTCTTTCCACCACATTTATCGCTTTGCGTGACTTCATGTGCTATGGGATATCCCTTTGGCCCGTTGTGGTCAGCTGTACAGCTGGTGGGGCAACATGAGAAACAGAGAAGTGCCTGACGCCGTGTAAGCACTGTTCAGCAACAGCTAAAACACTGGTGTGTTATCAACATGGTTTTGGACACAAAACATCACAGCTGCACATACAGGCTGCTACGGAGAAACTCCATCCCTGCCACACCCGGTGCACCTCCTCAGCACCGGTTGACTCTGCTTCATGCAGGAGGGTTAAATTAGACCTTTTGCAGAGGTCCATTACAGCCTCAATTCTTCCAGCATCCTAGGAGCAAAACTGGCTCCTCTTGTGCTCCCCTTTTGTTATGCCCTTTCTGGGGAGCCTGAAAGGACAGCATCAGGCCTGATGGCCGGCCAGAGCTGTTAAGCCACAGCTTTGGGGGCTGGAAATGCTTTGGGAGTACTCTTGCATCCTTTGGTTTCCGACTGGGGGGAAGATCTCTCAACTTTCTTCCTGAACCCATGCGCTGCCAACATGCCACTGTATACCCCCTGCAGTCCTCCAGCAGTGGCCTTTGGATGTGATTGAATTCCTTCCCCTCCCCTCCGTTCTGTCCAGGAACAGCCTCCAGCAACAGGCTGTGGCCAGCAGTTGGCCTCTCAGGCTCCAGGAAGCATCCAGTCAACCAGTCAAATGGGGATGCATGTAATTCCCCATCCTTCCAAAGCCAGGCTCTGGGTTTGTGTACGTGGTTGTAGACCTCATCACACATGTCTCTAGCTGCATCTGCAACTTTACAGAAGAACAACACATCCTAAGACCTAACAGGAGACCGTAAATACAGCAGATGCCAGCAATGCAGAAAACGGAACAATGGCTGAATAGCTCTCCTGACTCTTCTGCGTGCTACTTTTTTACCCACCTAAATTACTTCTCTATCACTTGCATGTTTCTCTCTTGCCTTCCAGCTTTGAACCTTGTAGCCAAAAGAGGAAAGGGAGTTTTCCTCAACAGTCCTATAGAAAGCTGTTCCTGGAAGTCATCAGGGCAGTAGCTGTGAAAGGCAAGGAGCCAACTGCAATCGCCCTTGCTTAGAGGAATGAACACTAGCTGAGGCTCTCAGCTTTTACCTCAGGGTCGGTGTGACCTGATGACCCAACCTTAGCCAGCTCTTCCCAACTCAGAACACCCCATACCGACAGCAAAACAATAGCAGATTTACCCTTCAATGAAACCAGGCATGTAACCATGGCCAGAACTGCAACGGACCATAATCCAGGCTAAAGCTCCACACCTGCACGGGACATGGGTTTAGAAGAATGAAGATTCACACCCCACTGACCCTAGGTCTGTACCGCCTGCACGGGAAGAAGCATGTACTGACCCAGCGTAGGACAAGTACGTTCCACTTATGCGAGCAATAGTCACTGCTTTTCTCTGTATCAGTCAAGGGCACGGCTATGCGCCGAGCTAAAACGTAAAAGAATAAATTCCCCTGGTAATTCTGTCCTAAGCATCCTTGCCTCCCTCCTTGCATGGCAAAGAGCTGACTTTACGTAGCAAAGCCTGAGTTTCAGTTTCCCCCTTTGCCCAGGCACATATCGCCTGCCAAGATGTGAATGTGCCTGCGAGTCTTTCAGAGAATCACAGGAAGGATGAATTTGGAAGGCCCCTCAGGAGGCCATCTGGTCCAAGCCCCCTGCTCAAGCAGGGCCACCATGGTCCAGTTGCTCAGGACCATGCCCAGACAGCTTGTGAATACCTCCAAGCATGGAGGCCCAGCAACCTCTCTGGGCAACCTGCGCCTGTGCTCGGTCACCCTGGCAGTGAAAAAGTGTTACCTAATGTTCAGAAGGAGCCTCCTGTGTTTCCCTTTGTGCGCATTGCCTCTTGACCTGTGTCTGAGCAGCGCTGAAAAGGGCCTGGCCCCATCTTCTTTGAAGCCTCCCTCTGATGTCAACACCGGTGGCAGCTTTGGCTGCGGTGATCATACGCTGGTGGAGTTTGCAGCCCTGAGGGATATGGGACAGGCAAAGAGTAAAGTCAGGACCCTGACTTTTAGGCAAGCCAAATTCCAGCTGTTCAAGGAGTTGGTCAACGCGACACCCAGGGAAACTGCCCGCAGGGACAAGGGAGCGGAACAGAGCTGGCAAATCTTTAAGGGTGCTTTCCACAGAGTGTAGGAGACCTCTGTGCCCATTTGTAAGACATCAGGAAAGGAAGGCAAGGGACCGCCATGGCTGAGTCAGTACGTGCTGGTCATACTAGAGGGCAAGAAGGAACTGCACGGGCAGTGGCAGCAGGGACAGGTCTCCTGGGAGCAGCACAGGGACGCTGCCAGGTTGAGTGGGGATGGGGTGAGGAAGGCCAAGGTGCAGCTGGAGCTCCTCCCCCGGTTCCGGGCTTTGCCGTTCCCCTTGTTGAACCGCACGGGGTTCCCGGTAGCCAACTTTTCCAGGCTCTGGAGGGCAGGGGCAGCGCTCGGCAGGGCGACGAGCCGGGACAGCGCCGGAGCCGCGCTGCGAGCCGAGGGCCAGGAGCCCCCGCCTGCCGGGGCGCCGCGCTCCTCCTCTGCCCGCGGCCCTGCCCCGCGTCCCGCCCCGCGCCCCCCTTCTCCTCGCCGAAGGGGCCGCGGCACCGGGGGCCGGGCCGGGCCGGGCCGTGTCTGTTGGGGGCGGCGAGGGGCCGAGGCGGCGGGGCGGGCAGGAGCGGGCACCGGCGCGGCTCCGCTCGGCTCCTCTCCGGCTCCCGCCGGGCCCGTCGGCGCCGGCCGGCCCCGGCGCGGCAGGGCACGATGGCGCCCGGGCTGGGGCCGTGGCTCCTGGCCTTGTGGCTGGCCGCGGGGCCGGCAGGTGAGAGGCGGGCGGGGAGGGCGGCGAGGCCGGGGCCGGGCCCGGGGCTGCGGCTGCCCGCGGGCGGCCCTGCCCGGCCCGGGGCCCCGGGGCTGCGGCCGCTCCCGCGCCGGGCGCGCTGTCGCCTGGCGCTCGCCTTCCTTAGCGGGGAAGCGGCGAGCGGGCGGCGCGGGCGGCACAGGCAGAGGCTGCGGGAGGCTTTCGGGCAGCGGGTCGGGCCCGAGTGTCGGGGGCAGGCGCGGCTCAGCCCCGAGGGGGGCAGGCGGGGCAGCGCCCCGGGCGCGGGGGGGGGGGGGGGGTTGCCGGGAGCCCCGCGGGGGGCGGCTGCGGCCGTGGCTGTGGCGGGGCGGGGGGCGCCGGGGCGGCGGGTGAAGGTCCTGGGGCGGTGGGCGCGCCCTGCCCGGCTGCCCGCGCTCTCCGTCCGCAGGGGTGTGGGCGCAGGTGAGGCTGCTGGAGTCCGGCGGAGGGCTGCGAGCGCCCGGGGGCTCCGTGCGCCTCTCCTGCCGCGGGTCCGGATTCGACTTCGGGAGCTATGCAGTGCGGTGGTACCGTCAGGCTCCCGGTGGCAGTCTCGAGTGGGTGTCGGTCTGCTGGCCTTCGGGTACTACAAATTACGGGGCAGCCGTGAAGGGTCGAGCCACGGCGTCCCGGGACAATTCCCAGTCCGAGTCATCTCTGTCCCTGCGTGCCCTGAACCCCCGGGACTCTGCCCGCTACTTCTGTGCCGTTCGCACGGAGACAGGAAATCCAGCAGAGCTTTAACACAAACCTTCTGTTGGGGTCCCGCTCTGGGCTCAGAGCTGGAAGGGAGGCACGTCCCACAGGATTTCAGTGCTGCGCTCAAAGCTCATGTAGTTATAGCACACAGGTTTCAAGTGTTTTTTACTGACAAGGAGATTTTACATGGTTCTATCCCCAAAGTTCTACCCCTTTTGCTTGCTTCTTCCCTTTGTAATGTCAGTCCTCATTCTTCTGACTTCAAAACTGCTTTGGCTTTGGAAACAAGTTTTGCTGATTCCATTGTTTCCTGGTAGGGCTGGTACCAGTCCTGGCCCAACTGGTGAGGTGTATAAATAGCCCTGCTCTGGTTTTGGTCATGGCTGAGGTCAACTCAGTCCAGCCCTCGAGTTTTACTCCCTGAGGAGCGAGCAGGGGAAACGGGGAAAGTACTGAGGGCCATTTGGGAGCTCCCTGCAAAAAAGGGGAAGTCTGTTGGTCTCTCCCGACTCTGAGAGTATAACGGGAGCAAGAGCTTGTGAGCCTGTGTGTTTGCAGCTGCTGGAGCATGGAGATGACAAGCAGATTCCCGGAGAAGTGGCTGAGTAGATAATACGATTGCTTGAGCTGTTCCTGCCTGTTCATCCTTGTCTTCTGGGGTTGCAGGTGCCCTTTCTCAGGTGCAGACAGAGGCCTCCGGCCCCACTGTGTGGGATGTCTCCGAGTCTGTCACGCTTACCTGCCACATCTCTGGTGCACCCATCAGCGACAGCAGCTACGCTTGGGACTGGATCCGACAGACTCCTGGCAGAGACCTGCAGCATATAGCGTTGCAGTATCCTTTCACAAGAGTCCAGCATATTGCTTCATCCTTCCAGGCGCAAGTCCGCACCTCTGCAGACCCGTTGAGGAACCAGCTGTCACTGGAAGTTGTCTCTCCATCAGCTGCAGACACGGCTACCTATTTCTGCAGCACCAGAGAGCTGGAAAAGGGCACAGTGCTTGAAACACAGGCAGGGCCAGGCCAGAACTTGAAGGAGGGGGTTTAAACCCAGCCAGGTCTTTTGTGGTTGGCTGCAGGAAGGCTTCTCAGGACTAGTCTAGGTTGGCTTTTCCTAGAAACAGGCACAGAGGTGCTGCAGCAGCAGCTGCAGAGTCTCCCACAAGCACACGTTAAAACCCATGAAGATATTGTTAACCTTCTTCCATTCTTCTCAGTCTCTCCCACAGACAGAAAGCAACAGAGAAAGAGGTTTGTTTAAGAAGCAGGACAGGGAGCATTGAAGAACCAAAGTTTGAACATGGAAATCCTGAACAGGTTTGGATTTTGACACCTCATGTTGTTCAGTCTACCCCAGAGCCTGCTGATGTAGGCAGGACAACAGAGGCTCAGGATACGCTTGTCTCTTCCGCGTCAGCTTACGCAAGGACACCCAGATTTCCACAGCCCATTCCTGACAGACTTGAATGTCTAGTGCGATGGTATGGGTAGACGTACAGGGGCCTACCCACGGAATAATTAATGCGTGCCTCCAAAGGCTGCAGGGCAATGTCAGCTGCAGGGCAATGCCCACCTGTACTGTGTGTCCGTGGAGGCTTATGAGTCCCTTGGACACCCAGTATTGCTGTTGTTTTGGTGCCAAGACTTTGCCCAACGGGGCTTGGCCTACAGATGTGGCTGGTATTTTCCAAATCCTGGAGATACCGGGCTGTGATGGTGTCGTGGTTCAGCTTCAGCTGGCAACTGAACACCACACAGCCACTCGCTCTCTCCCCACCCCACCCCACCCCTGTGGGATGGGAAAAAGAATCGACGAGCAAAAGCACTTGTGGGTTGAGATAAGCACAGTTTAATAATTACAATAAAATAATAATTATGATGATGATGATAATAATGTCAATAATGTTAATATAATAAAATGGAAAAGGAAGGGAAAGAAAAAAGGAAAATAAAACCACAGAAACACAAACGATACAATCACTCACCACCTGCCGACTGACACTGCCCGTCCCTGAGCCACGATTGCTGCCTCCCTCCCCCGGCCAGCCCCTCCCAGTTAACATACTGGGCATGACGTTACATGGTATGGACTATCCCTTTGGCCAGTTTGAATCCGCTCTCTCAGCTGTGCCCCCTCCCCTCCCGGCTGCCTGTGCCCCCAGCAGAGCATGGGAGGCTGGACATGTCCTTGACTAGTACAAGCACTACCCAGCAACAGCCCAAACATCTGTGTGTTATCTCAACGTTTTTTTTCCATGCTAAGTTCAAAGCACAGCACTATGCCAGCTAGAGTGAAGGAAGTTAACTCTATCCCAGCTAAAACCATGACAGTATGCACCCCTTATTCCATAGCATTTACATCATGCTCAGGTCCCATACTATTCAATACAATTTCAATAATCCTTGCCCACCTTCTCATCCTTTAATAGAATATACAGATTTCCATTGATCATTCCCCTGGTCTATGGACCACCTCTGTAAAATGCCTGTGAAATGTCCACTGAGTTCATTTAGTCCATGACTTCGGGTCTCATCTGTTGTAACAGTCTTTCAGAGAGGTGCTGTGTGTGGTGTTGGATTGTTGCATGCTGAAGTCAGTCCTTGTTCCATCACCGCTGCACTGGTAGTTCTTGTTCTCTCACTGCTGCACTTTGCTTGGCTCAATTGAAAGTTCATTTGTTGTTATTATTAATTGGGAGATTCCCACCGTGATACCATTGATATGGCATATAGCAACCACAGCAGTGATGCCGTACAATATTATATAGCAGTTAACAGCACACCGTTAGGTTCATTGGCTGTTTTCATGCAAAATCAAAGCCCCTTGAGGCACACACCGGACTCCTCCATCCTCCCGCATCACCCACCAAGAGCACCCAAGTCCTCAAGCAAATGCAGTCCCACAATGCAAAGCCCCTGCCTTTGCCTGAGGCAGGAAGAACCCAGACTGTTTTCCCCAACATATATTTTTTACGTGCACTACAGGGACTCCATCCCCTTCCACAGTACGTAGGATTTCTGACTGGGCAGGGCCAGCTCGCCTGGCAGATCCCCTCGTGTTGACGAACCAGGTGGCTTTTGCTAAATGTGTATCCCAGTGTTTAAATGTTCCCACCCCCCCATTGCTCTCAGTGTATTCTTTAATAGTCCGTTGTATCTTTTGATTTCCCCAGAGGCTGGTGCGTGACAGGGGGTGTGATACACCCACTCAATGCCGCGCTCTTTGGCCCAGGTGTCTATGAGGTTGTTTCGGAAATGAGTCCCATTGTCTGACTCAGTTCTCTCTGGGGTGCCATGTCGCCACAGGACTTGTTTTTCCAGACACAGGAAAGGCTTGCCTTGGCGGGTTTGTGGTGGTGTGATACAGTCAATTTGCCAGGCCTCCCCATATTTATATTTCAGCCATCGTCCCCCACACCGCAGAGGCTTTACCCGCTTCGCTTGCTTGATTGCAGCACACGTGTCACATTCATGGATAACCTGTGCAATAACGTCCATGGTCAAGTCCACCCCTCGATCACGAGCCCACTGTATGTTGCATCTCTCCCTTGATGGCCTGAGGTGTCATGGGCCCACTGAGCTAGAAATAGTTCACCCTTTTGCTGCCAGTCCAGACCCACCTCAGCCACTTCAATCTTGGCAGCCTGATCCACCTGCTGGTTGTTTCGATGTTCTTCAGTGGCCCGACTCTTGGGGACGTGAGCATCCACATGCTGTACCTTTACAACCAGGTTCTCTACCCGGGCAGCAATATCTTGCCCCAGTGCGGCAGCCCAGATGGGTTTGCCTCTGTGCTGCCAGTTGCTTTGCTTCCACTGCTGCAGCCAGCCCCACAGGGCATTTGCCACCATCCAGGAGTCAGTAGAGAGATAGAGCACTGGCCACTTTTCCCGTTCAGCGATGTCTAAGGCCAGCTGGATGGCCTTTACTTCTGCAAACTGGCTCGATTCACCTTCTCCTTCAGCAGGTTCTGCGACTTGTCGTGTAGGACTCCATACAGCAGCCTTCCGTCTCCGGTGCTTCCCCACAAGGCGACAGGACCCATCAGTGAGCAGGGCGTATTGCTTCTCATTTTCTGGCAGTTTGTTATACAGTGGGGCTTCTTCAGCACGCGTCACCCCCTCCTCTGGTGATATTCCAAAGTCTTTGCCTTCTGGCCAGTCCATGGTCACTTCCAAGATTCCTGGGCGACTGGGGTTTCCTACTCGAGCCCGCTGGGTGATCAGTGCAACCCATTTACTCCACGTAGCATCAGTTGCATGGTGTGTGGAGGGGATGTTTCCTTTGAACATCCAGCCCAGCACTGGCAGTCGGGGTGCCAGGAGCAGCTGTGCCTCAGTGCCAACCACTTCTGAAGCAGCTCGAACCCCTTCATATGCTGCCAATATCTCTTTTTCAGTTGGAGAATAGCGGGCTTCGGACCCTCTGTATCCCCGACTCCAAAACCCTAGGGGTCGACCCCGGGTCTCCCCGTGTGCTTTCTGCCAGAGGCTCCAGGTAGGGCCATTCTCCCCGGCTGCGGTGGAGAGCACATTTTTAATATCTTGTCCTGCCCGGACTGGCCCGAGAGCTACTGCATCAACTCTCTCTAGTTTAATCTGTTCAAAGGCCTGTTGCTCAGGGCCCCATTTGAAATCATTCTTAATCCGGGTCACTTGATAGAGAGGGCTTACGATCAGAGTGTAATGTGGAATATGCATTCTCCAAAAACCCACAACGCCCAAGAAAGCTTGTGTTTCCTCCTTGCTAGTTGGTGGAGACATGGCTGCTATTTTGTTGATCACATCCATTCGGATCTGATTATGCCCATCTTGCCATTTGATTCCTAAGAACTGATCTCCTGTGTGGGTCCCTTCACCTTACTTTGTTTTATGGCAAAACCAGCTTTCAGAAGGATTTGGACTATTTTCTCTCCTTTCTCAAAAACTTCTTCCGCTGTGTTGCCCCACACGATGATGTCATCAATGTAGGGAAGGTGTTCTGGAGTTTCTCTGTGTCCCAGTACAGTCTGAATTAGTCCATGGCAAATGGTAGGGCTGTGTTTCCACCCCTGGGGCAGTCGATTCCAGGTGTACTGGACGCCCCTCCAAGTGAAAGCAAACTATGACCTGCACTCTGCTGCCAGAGGGGTTGAGAAGAATGCATTAGCGATATCAATTGTGACACACCACTTGGCCGCCTTTGACTCCAGTTTGTACTGAAGTTCTAGCATGTCTGGCACAGCAGCACTCGGTGGCGGCGTGACTTTGTTCAGGCCACGATAGTCTACTGTTAGCCTCCACTCTCCATTAGACTCCCGCACTGGCCATATGGGACTGTTAGAGGGTGAGTGGGTCTTACTGATGACTCCTTGGCTCTTCAGTTGGTGAATGAGCTCATGGATGGGAATCAGAGTGTCTCGGTTGGTGCGATATTGCCGCTGATGCACTGTTGTGGTGGCAATTGGCAGCTGTTGTTCTTTGACCCTCAGCAGCCCCACAACAGAAGGGTCCTTTGAGAGGCAAGGTAGGCAAGGTAGACAGCTGTTCAGTTTCCTCCGTCTCCAAGGCAGCTACACCAAAAGCCCACCTGTACCCTTTTGGGTCCTTGAAATACCCTCTCCTGAGGCAGTCTATGCCAAGGATGCACGGAGCCTCTGGGCCAGTCACAATGGGGTGCTTCTGCCACTCATTGCCGGTGAGGCTCACTTCGGCCTCCAATAGAGTTATCTCTTGGGATCCCCCTGTCACTCCAGCAATGCTGATGGGCTCTGCCCCTATATTTCACAGAATCACGAATTAGAAGGAACCCCAGGGATCATCTAGTTTAGCCTTTCTAGGAAGAGCACAGTTTATACAAGATGGCCCAGCACCCTGTCCAGACGACTCTTGAAGGTGTCCAACGTGGTCGAGCCAACCCCTTCCCTGGGGAGATTATTCCAGTGGTGACTGTCCTCACTGTGAAAAATTTCCCTCTGGTGTCCAATCGGAATCTCCCCAAGAGCAACTTGTGTCCATCCCCCCGTGTCCTGTCCATGTGACTCTGTGTAAAAAGGGAGTCTCCATCTTCTTTGCAGCTGCCCCTTAAGTACTGGTACACGGGGATGAGATCCCCTCTGAGCCTCCTTTTCTCACGGCTGAACAAACCCAGCTCTCCCAGCCTATCCTCGTATGGCAGCTTCCCAGTCCTCAGATCATCGTGGTGGCCCTTCTCTGGACCCCTTCCAGCCTGTCCACATCCTTTTTGTATAGCGGGGACCAGAACTGCACACAGTGCTCCAGGGGTGGCCTGGCAAGCGCTGAGGAAAGTGGGATAATGATTTGTTTCTGCTGGCGATGCCCTTTTTGATGTAACCCAGCATCCTGTTGGCCTTCTTGGCCGCAGCAGCCACTGTTCACTCCTGTTGAGCTTTCTGTCCACCAGGACCCCCAGGTCCCTTCCCACAGAGCTGCTCTCCAGCCAGGTGGATCCCAGTCTGTGCTGCACTCCCGGATTATGTTTTCCCAGGTGTGTGATCTTACACTTTTCCTTGTTGAACTTATTACTATGTTCTTATCTCAACCCACAATTATTTTTTTTTTTGCTTTTGCTCTTCTGATTCTCTCCCCTGTCCCACCAGGGGGGAGTGAGCATTTGGCTGTGTGGTGTTTAGTTGCCAACTGGGGCTGAACCACGACAGTCCTTTTTGGCGCCCAACATGGGGCACAAAGGGTTTGAGATAATAACAGTTGCTGGACACAGCATTCATTCATCTGTTCTCAATATTAGTTTATCCATTCTGCACCATGCTGATTTTGAAATACACATTAAAAATTGCCATTGTTTTTTTGTAGTTTGCTGTGCTCTGCAGTGATTAGAGATGTTTTGCCTGGGAGATTTGTTATTAAAACACTGGCCTTGACCGTTATCGGTTATTTAGGTCTTGCATGGAAGCCGTTACTGTACTTTGGGTACCACCTCATGGAGACAATTAGCAATTATACCTCCTCCGATGAGAGGTTTTTTATGGAGGATATACAGAATGGCATCTTAGCTACCGTCTTCTATAACGCCTCCTCCTTCATAACAACAGCTTTTCAGTATCTTGAACATCCTTGGATAGTTAAGATACATCTGTTGATATTGCTTTGGCAGATTGTTTCGGTTTTGTCGAAGGTTAATAAGCAATTTAAGAATATCATCCCAAGATC
Source organism: Phalacrocorax carbo (assembly GCF_963921805.1). NCBI lineage: Eukaryota > Metazoa > Chordata > Aves > Suliformes > Phalacrocoracidae > Phalacrocorax > Phalacrocorax carbo. The sequence continues at coordinate 7,217,515 of NC_087537.1, forward strand.
TTCCCCAAGGCTCAATAGCTATGCGTGCCAGGGTATGTGGGATAGTATGGGCAAATGCCTAACACGGTGGGCACCCCAGTGACGTGGGACTTCACCCCCGAACAAGTGCAGAATCCTGAAAAAATAGTAGAATATTTGGAGGAAGTATGTTGTCACCCTGGCAATCCCAGAGAGATACAAATCACTGCAATGTGCTGGGGCCTGGCCCATGCCTACTCAGCCCTGTTTAACACTCTTCAGTACCCCCAAGGGGAAGAGAAGGCCTCTGGATCTAAAAAGGCAAAGACAAGGAAAGTGACAAGCACAGTGCCCACTCAAACCCCCACGACAGACGCTGCAGCTACTCAAAACCCCAGTGAGAAGCACTGCAGCTAAATCAGAGGACCAACCCGTGTCAGTATCAGTTGCCCCTATACACAGGACAAATCTTGGAAGAGAAAGTCAACTCGTTTAGAAAGAGATGATGAAGAAGCAGGGCCATCACAAGGAGGAGGAGGGGGAATAGGAAGAACTTGTACAAAAACCAGAAACTACCCGATCCCTGACCTTGAGTGAGTTGCGGGATATGCAAAAAGATTTTGGCCATCGTTCAAGTGAGCACATTGTCACCTGGCTGCTCCGATGCTGGGATAATCACAGGATCACAGAATCCCAGGTTGGAAGGGACCTCAGGGATAATCTAGTCCAACCTTTCTAGGAAGAGCACAGTCTAGACAAGATGGCCCAGCACCCTGTCCAGATGACTCTTGAAGGTGTCCAACGTGGCTGAATCAACCACTTCCCGGGGTGGTCACCCAATGGTGACTGTCCCTGTGTGCCTTGTGCCCCTGGGACTCTGCCCGCTACTTCTGTGCTGGTGGCACAGGGACAGGAATTCCAGGGGAGCTTTAACACAAGCCTGCTGGGACCAGGCCCAGGGTGTTGGAGCTGGGTGGCAGGGGAGTACCTAGGGTGGGGGGCTCAGGGCTGTTCCCAGGCAGTGAGGGGCCATCACTGTGCACCACAGGAGTTCCCGGCCTTTCCTGTACTCTGCAGTTTTAATTTATTGGCAGTTAAATGAGTAGGGTTGTGAGACACAAAAACAATACCCACCTTCCCCCGCATGCCCCTCTCCTTCCTCCCATGCCTAACTTCATACCTTCATTCCCGATTCCTCCACCTCCTCTCCCTGAGTGGCTCGTGGGTGATGGGGAATGGGGTTTAGGATCAGTTCACAACGCTTTGTCCCAGCTCTTACTTCCTGCCTCCCACGGTCTGCAACCCTTCACAAAATGGCTCTGGGGTGGTTCCTTATCAAGGTCTTCAGTCCTTGAGGAAAGAGCTGCTGCTGCGTGGATTCTCCTCAGGGACCAGTTCCAGTCAGGGCTTACTCACGTGTTCTGGCGTAGGATGCTGCACAGGTGGCAGGGAAATACCTGTTCCACCATGGTCTCTTCCAGGGGCTGCAGGGGAATCTCTGCTGTGACACCTGTAGCACCTCCTGCCCCTCCTTCACTGACTTGGCGTCTTCAGGGGTTTTTTCCTCACAATTTTTCTTACTTTTCTTTCCGAACAGACACTCTGCAGCATTTTTTTAGCTCTGTTGTAAATACACTCTCACAGAAGTGCCACCAGCTTGGCTCATTGGCTCAGCTTTGGCCAGCTGTGGGTCCTTTTTGGAGCTGGCTGGGATCACCTGTGTCAAACGCAGGGGCAGACCTGGCCTCCTCTCACAGAGGCCACCCGTGCAGCCCACCCTGCTTCCAGGCCCTTGCCACCTAAACCCCATACAGCTGCAAGGTCACATTGCTGGCTCATCTTCAACTTGGTGTCCAGAAGGAGCCTTAGGACCTTAGGGCGTCCACAGGTGGATGGCCCCCAGCACGTACTGCTACATGGGCTTGTTCCTCCCAGGTACTAGTTCCTTTCTGTTCTCTTGTGGGTTAACTCCAACAGGCAGCTAAAGCACCACACGGCCTCTCGCTCCCTGCCCCCTCAGCAGGATGGGCGAGAGAACTGGAAGTGTAAAAGAGAGAAAACTCATGGGCTGAGATCAAGGCAGTTTAAGAGGTGACGAAAAAGCTGCGTGCACAAGCCAAGCAAAAGAAGGAATTCATTCCCTGCTTCCCATCTGCAGGCGGGTGTTCAGCCATTTCCAGCAAGGCAGGCACTGCTCATGCATAACTGTTACTTGAAAAGGCAAATGCCCTAAATCTGAATAGCCTCCTTTCCTCCTTCTTTCCCTGAGTTGTATGGAAAATTCCTTTGTTCAGCTGGGATCAGCTGTCCTGGCTGTGTCCCCTCACAGCTTATTGGTGACTCCTGGCTTGCTTGCTGGTGAGGCAGCATGAGAAACAGGAAAGGCCTTGACACTGTGTAAGCACTGCTGAGCAGGAGGTTAAACATCCCTGTGTCATCAACACTGTCTTGCTCACAAATTCAAAGCATAGCGCCATGCGAGCTGCTATGAAGAAAAGTATCTCTATGCCAGACAAAACAGGTACACTTCACTGAACTGCGTGTGGTTCCTGACAGCCCATTTCTCCAGCCTGCGGAGGGCCCTCTGGATGGCAGCCCAGGCCTCTGGTGTAGCAGCCCAGGCCTCACAGTTTTGTTTCATCAAGAAATTTGCTGTGGGTGCTCTTTATTCCATCCTCCAGGTGACGCTGAAGATGTTAAGGAGGACTGGGCCCAGTGCTGACCCCCGGGGTACGTTGCTGGATACTGGCCTCCAGCTGGACTTCATGGCACTGGTCAGCACGCTTGGGGACAGGCTGCATGTCCAGTGTTCAGTCCAGATCATCATCTGCTAATCCAGCCCAGACTACATGAGCTTCTCTCGGAGGACCTGATGTTGGAGGACTGTGTTGAAAGCCTTCCTGAAGTCAAGGCAAACGATACCCGCTGCTCTCCCCTCATCTACAACGCCAGTCATTTCATCACAGAGGTTGGTTATCAAGTTGGTCCAGCATAACTCCTCCTTGGTGAATCCTGCTGACATTCTTTGTGAGCCTGGAAATGTTTTCAAGGGCTAGTTGCTCCATCATCTTCCTGGCCAGCCCGTCATTCTCTGGGACTTCCTTCTTGCCCTTCTTGAAGACAGCGGTGACATTTGCTTTCCTCCAGTCCTCCGGTATCTCTCCCAAGATTATTGAGAGTAACCTGGCAATGGCCTTGCTCCAGACTGACCTCCTGGTCTTGTCCCTGAAGACCCTGCATGATGCAGGATGATTTGCCCCAGGAGGTGCTGGAGCCTTCTGAATCTCGAAGAAAAGGCATAAACACTCCTGAGAATAGAGGACTCTCTTATGAACGTCCCAGGAAAATTGATAGGAAGTTTTGCAATCTTACATCCATTCTGACGCTGGGAACCCCACGCTGCTGCAGCATCAAACACACATGAGGTGGTATGAGCAGTACAGTAGGGCACAGAACACGCCTGCATCGACTCTAGACCATTTGTGACGTGGAACACTGCATCCTTGATGGTCAAGAGTCTCCCCGCTAGCACCACTCCACAGCACTGATCCACATGTTATTGAATGCTCTTAACAATATTGCGATTTGCAAGTTAGATGCAGAATCTAGCAGCCCTTCCTGACAGCCAGAAAGACTGGTTTTGGTTGGGACAGAGTTAATTTTCCTCACAGTGGCTGGTATGGGGCTATGTTTTGGATTTGTGCTGAAAACAGTGGTGATGATACAGGGATGTTTTTGTTATTGCTAAGCGGTGCTCACCCAGAGTCAAGGCCTTCTCTGCCTCTCACCCCACCTCACCAGTGAGTAGGGGGGGCTGCCCAAGAAGCTGGGAGGGGACACAGCTGGGACAGCTGACCCCAACTGACCAAAGGAATATTCCATGCCATATGATGTCATGCTCAGCAATAAAACTGAGAGAAGAAGGAGGATCAGGGGAGTTACGGTGTTTTTGTCTTCCCAAGTAACCGTTACGCGTGATGGAGCCCTGCTTTCCTGCAGATGGCTGAACACCTGCCTGCTCATGGGAAGTAGTGAATGAATTCCTTGTTTTGCTTTGCTTCCGCGTGCAACTTTTGCTTTACCTATTAAACTGTCTCAACCCATGAGCTTTCTCACTTTTACCCTTTTGATTCTCTCCCCTGCTCCACTGCGGGTAGAGTGAGTGACCGGCTGTGTGGTGCTCAGTTGCCAGCTGGGGTTAAACCATGACAGAGAGCAATTACTATAATTATTAATACCAGTATAGTGGCAAAAAACAAATAATGGGCATGAGAACAGTTGTTGAATGGCAGTGGTGGTGGAGGTAAAACCACCAAAGCTGTCCTACCACCTGGCAACGGCAGCGCTACCTGCTCGTTCAGCAGAGTGAATACCTCTACATTTTTGCCTTGATCATCAGATTCCAGCAAGAACAGTGTTTCAGGTTCCACATTTGCAGTAAACTGAAGATTGTTTAGGAAGCCTCCAGTTCCATACATTGGCAGTGAGAGGAGAGGGTCCGTTACTGCTGAATTAATTGGGGGAAGGATGGCATTTTTTCTGTTTCTCTGTCTAATTACAGACTGTTATTCTGTAGGGATTACTATTAATGGCTTTATTGTTCTAGTAACAGCACTAATCTCTGTTTATATCGATGGTTCTCTCATGGTCAAACAAAGTAATTGCATGGAATATGTGTGAAGTCTTACTGTCTGTAGGCGAACATGAGGTTCGTGGGCTGGTGGTAGGCTACAAGAGCAATTTTCCCATTTTGAGGGATGTTCCTTCATCCTGTGAGGCTGTTACGGTACATGTCTGCTGGTCGGCTCAGGATATAACTGGGTCTTCTGTGGCACCGTTTAGACACCATTTCTCCACAGCCCATTCCTGACATCCTTGAATGTCTAGTGGGACGGTATGAGCAGATGTAGAGGAGTCCACCCATGGAATAATTAATGCATACGTAAAAATTTTCCATTCTATATTTCCCCTGTAGGACAATTGCTCACCCATACTGTGTGTCCACAAAGGCTTATCAGTCCTTTGGAAAGGCCAGCATTGCGGTTTTGTCGGTGCCAAGATTTTGCCCAACGGGGCTTGGCCTACAGATGTGGTTGTTATGTTCCAAATCCTGGAGATACTGGGCTGTGATGGCTTTCAGACTTTGGCCATCCTTGTTTCATAGCAGCCAGTTGCCCACTTTGACTAAGGAAGCTGTGTGCTGTTATTTAGGCCGCATGCTCTGGCACGTGCCCCTGCCAGCCCAGCATCCTGTTGTCTATGCACTGACCATTGCTGCTAGGACAGCTGTTTGCAGTCTGACCGGTGCGGGTGCTGTCTCTCTCACTTCACGCAATGTTATGCATGCTCTGGGTGAACGGCTAGCTGTAATAGCTTTGGAGTATATGAGGAAGTAAGGGCATCTACACTGCAGTTCCAAGAGAGCTGATATTAATTTCCTTTTCAGGACTTCCATGTGAACAGAGCAGCCATAGCATGGTCAGGCACTACAGCTGGCATGCAAATACTCTGACTCGGGGGGCTACATGGACTCCTCCACAGGCCTATCTGTGTCCAAGTTTTACCAGGGTCTAGAAAGACCTACTCCTACTGTACGTCAGTCAGGTATCTGTGTCCTGAGCAGACAGGGAAGCATCTCATAACTCTTCCATGTCCACTTTGAAGCTATCCTTCCAGGCAGAGCGAGAGGTGAAACAGTAACCACAGCTTGATTAGCTAGCTAGTGCAGCAACATAACAGTTACTCAGCAGCTGGAGTTGTAGTGAAGATAAGAACATGCATCACGGCTGATGCCACATGCGTGGCAGATCCAGGCTCTTCCCCTGTGATTTGGCATCTGAGTTCATCCTCCGACAGGGGAATGTGCAGCACAGCACGTTGCAGAAGCTCCTTAGTTATGTGTAGCCCATTGTACACCTGTGCGCACTCAGGCCAACTTACCCCTGGAAAAGAGTCTTCTGGTTAGGACCACTGGAGATACCCAAATTGGTTGGGCTTTGGCAACGATGTTTCCCACTTCCATTTTTTCCACTTGGGCTGTTGCCACAAGCCAGTCAGAGTGCGGCTGTAGGTAAACTGCTCCGTTGGCTTTCTGGCATGTTTCAGATCCAACCAAGGAGGTCTGTGCAGTGGAGACGAGCAGGGCACATAGTGACTCTGCTTTGTGCTTACAGGTTCATCTTCTGCTAGATTCATGTAGCCTGCTACTCACAGCATCCCGTTAGGTGCAGGCAGCTCAGGCTCCCGAGGAAGGGCTGGGGATCTTCCTGCAGCCACATGGATCCTGTTGCCCACAAGACCTTTTCCCACCAGGCCAACCATAACTGCGGTACACTGGGCATTGCCACACTTGATTGGAGGGACAGCTTCTTGTGTTCTGGTGGGAGTGACAGAAAGGACACCCAAGGGGGACCGTGTCAGCTACTTGCTTTTTACTACCCATTGGCATTTAGGTTCAGAGTTGTCACAGGCCAGACCAGCGCCAAGGGTGTAATGGGGCTGTGCCTGGAGCATAGTGTGGGGTTATGGTGGGCCAGGCAGCGTGACAGGGGCACAGACAGGGGAACCGTGGTCAAAGCCATGGGAAGAAGGTGAGAGGCAGCAGTTGGGCTATGTGGACTCCCATGTCTGTGGGGTTTTTACCATCCAGGGTAAGAGGGATGGGGAGACCCAGCTCCTGAGAACTTGAGCCTATCCCTGCAGCCCTAGCATCTCCCACTCTCCATTTCTGGTGTTACTTCTGCATGGAATGGAGGAACAGAGAGCCTGGTGGCACTGGTCCCCAGCAGGACAGTCTTGCAGCCCTGTAGGAAACAGACAACAAATTGCAAGGGATGGGAGGGAGCGGTTTGGGGCAGAGCAAGAGACGAACAGCTCTGCAGTGCCGAGAGGAGGAGTAGGGGCAAAGAGTAGGAGTGGGGTCATTTCCACACCCTTGCACATAACATCTGCAAAGTAATGGAGGTGCCTGTGAGTCTTTCACAGAATCACAGGAAGGTTGAAGTTGGAAAGCACCTCTGGGGGTCATCTGGTCCATCCCGCCTGCTTAAGGAGGGCCACCTAGAGCCCGTTGCCCAAGACCATGTCTGGACAGTTTTTTGAATATCTCAAAGCATGGAGACTCCACAAAACCTCTGGGCAACCTGCGCCGGTCCTCAGTCAACATCACATTGAAAGTATGCTTCCTGATGTTCAGAAGGAGAATCCTGTGTTTCATTCTGTGTGCACTGCCTCTTGAGCTGTAGCTGAGCACCACTGAAAAGAGCCTGGCCACATCTTTACACTCTCTCTTCACATGTTTCCATATATTGAGATGTGCAATGAGCCTTCCCTTCTCGAGGACAAACAGCCTCAACTGCCCCTGCCCCTCCTCATGTGCAGCACCCGCATCCGTGTGTCTTGTCCCCGCGGGCAGGGGATGGGAGTGAGGCCAGGGCGGGCTGGGGGTGCGGGGCACGGGCAGGGTCCTGCGAGGGCTTGCTGTGGGCCGACAGCCTGTCCCTGGCACTGGCCGCTTCTGTGCCATTGACACGGAGACAGGGGTGGGTGGTTGTGAATATTAGCTGTTACTGATACATTTAACTGTATAAATACCTTGTAGTTTCTTCGTGTGGTGTGCTAGCTTTGCGTGTTGCCACGTAGCACCCATCTTTGCACAAAAATATATTGAATAAAATACCTCTGCTCTGTGTGTACTTTGGCATTTTGCACATTAGGCAAATGAACGCGCTTTTCAGGAAAAGAACACCAGCCTCAAATCCATGGCTTAATAGATTGGGTCTGCCTGATTCTTCCAACATCGCTGCCCTCAACTGGAAGGAAGGAGGAAAATGTAACCTGTGCCCCAGATTCCCCCACTAACTGTCCCCTAGCCTCTACTGATACCGGGGTTTGCCCCACCCAGGTGCAGGACCTTGGCCTTGTTGAACCTCATGAGGTTCTCACAGGCCCACCTCTCCAGCTTGTCCAGGTCTCTTTGGATGACATCCCAACCTTCTGGCGTGTCAACTGCACCGCTCAGCTTGGTGTCATCCGCAAACTTGCTGAGGGTGGACATGATCCCACTGTCTATGTCATTGATGAAGATATTCAACTGTACGGGCCCCAGGATGGACCGCTGAGGGACACCACTCATCACTGGGCTACATCTGGAGATTGAGCCATTGACCACTACCCTCCGGATGCGACCATCCAACCAATTCCTTATCCCCTGAAAAGTCTACCCATCAAACCCATTTACCCTGCTATTTCAAATCTGCTTTGGTGTTGGAAACAAGTTTGCTGTTTCCAGGCTTCTACAGTAAGGCTGGTACCCAGTCCTGGTCCAGCTGGTGAGGGGTGCAAAAAGCCCTGCTCTGGGTTTGGTCATGGCTCAGGTCGACTCATTCCAGCTCAAAGTTTTACTCCCTGAGGAGTGAGCAGAGGAAATGGGGAAAGTACAGAGGGCCATTTGGGAGCTCAGTGGGAAAGAGAGGGAGCTCTGAGACTCTAATGGTAACAAGAGCTTAAGGGCATGTGTGTTTGCAGCCGCTGGATCATGGAGATGACAAGCAGAAGCACAGGGAAGTGGTGGAGTAGATGAAGCAAGAGTTTGAGCCATTCCTGCCTCATCATCCACATGTTGAATATTCTTTTCACTATGTTGTCAGTATGTTTTCACTATGTTGGCTCCATGTGCATATGTGCTCCTGCGTGTACACTGAGGGCCAGCATCGGTTTTTATGAGGAACCCCATCAAGGAGAACATTGAGGGTGTCATGCAGCAGAGATTCAGCCTTCCATGCGCTTAGGGCCGTGGGGAACCCAGCATGTCCTACCATGCTGGGCATCTCCAAGTGACCCAGGGCACCTTAGGCCACCCTGGCTCTGCATCCTCCGGCTGCTTCTTCCCACCTCAGGCCTCCAGCTTCAATGGGTTCCTCCACCCTCTGCAGCTCCCCTTCCCACACCCACCTTGGATCCCCTCCCCAGGGGGCCGTGATGGTTCTCCCATGAAAAGGGAGGGGAGGGGAAGGGTTCAGACAGTCTGTGGAGGGCCACTGTGGAGTGGGCAATGCTCCTCAAAATGGTGGTACCTGTCAGATTGTGACATTGTGTCAGGCCTCAGTAGGTGTCCCATCCTGTGGTGCTAGGGGGAGCTCTGGGATCCCAGTGTGGAGGATGAGCACAGGGAAGGGAGTGTCCGTGCTCTGCTGAGCAGCCCCTACTGCCTGAGGAAGCAAGTGGAGGGAGCAGGTGTGAGGAGCACATTTGGCTAGGGGTGTCCTGTGCAAGTGGAGCTGGGCTCAGGGGGGTCCCACCCAGGAGAAGCAGCACCACAGCAGTGCCAAGGGACAGGGGTCCAGTGGGAAGACCTCGTGCCACTCCTAGGGCTGGCTTCAAAGTCTCAGCAGCACTCCCCTGTCCTTCCTCAGAGGAAGGATGGGGGAGACCCTAGAAGCACATGTCACATTTTGCCCACCAGAGGATTTCCTGCCAAGCAAGCATCTGTTATTGCACCCTGCAGGGTGAGAGACACCCAAGACAGCGCCAACAGCTTCAACTTCGTGTGGTCCTACAGCCCCGCCTCTACCTTCAGTGTGGTCATAGAGCGAGGGAGTGAGTAGGAGGGACTAGGACTGACTGCAGGGACAGAGGCACAGACACAGAAGATGTGGGCTGAGCTGTACTGCAGGCAGAGAGGAGCTGGAGAGGGGTGAGACAGAGCGGGCCTGGCCATGTGGGCTGTCCTGTGGGGGGGGTTATTGCCCATCATAGGTAAGTGACAGGAAGGGGTGATGCCCTCACCCAGGAACTGAGCATGCCCCTGTGCTCTGCATGGCTCTGTGGAGCTGTGCTGACCTCTTGCAGCCTGACCTCTCCCCCAGCTCTACCTCCCCATGTACCCGCCTGGAGCATGGTTGCAACAGCCCTCCTCCTCTTCTAGCTCTCAGCTAGGCCCCCCCGTCCAGCCTGGCTCCTCTGCAGTGTGGGGACAGGCAGGGCACCTGCCTGCGACTCCCACATGTCGGGGCCTAATGCTTTGCACTTGGGCTGGCACCCTGCTCATGGGGCACTGTGACCCATCTTGCAAAGAGCAGGCCGAGGGTGTCAGCATAGGGCCCGAGCCCCACTTTTCTGTGAGAGGACCTTGTCCCCCCTGTGCACTTGCAGGGCTGTTTGAGGAATAGGAGGTTGGGTTCCTCACCATCCAGCTGGGCAAAGCCAAAGGGATTTGTCCCCCAGGAGCAAAACCTTCCTGCTTCAAAAGGGAAAACCAGAAACAGTTCCCTGTCTGACAGGGAGAAGGAGGGAGGGAAATGTGGCGTCTCCCACCTCCCCAGCTCCTGGTACCAGCTCTATGCCTCTACCCATCTTTGTCTGCTGGGTTCAAAGAGAAGGATTTAGTCCTCCTGCTGGTCCAGTGCCATCGCAATGCCCCCACTAGTATTACTCTGACCTTGGCTCATTCTTGGGGTAATCATGGCTAGTTTTCACTCACTGCAGCAGTCACTGGCCAGGTGGCCTTGGAGCAACACGAGAGGGAACTGGCCGTGCAAGGGGGAGATGGAGTCACCTTCCAGTGCAGCATGAGTGGCGGCAGCATGAGCAGGTACTACATGTTGTGGTACCGAAAGGGTTCACGTGGCAGTCTGGACTGGATCTACAATGAGGATGGTTCCTATGGAGAAGGTTTCCAGGATCGCTTCACTGGATCATTGCAGAGCTCCCAGAACAGGTTCACACTGCAGATCCGGGCAGCAAAGCCAGAGGATGAAGCAGTGTATTACTGTGCTGCTAGGCTCACGCTGGAGCAGCTCTGCAGCAGAGTCGACCAAAAACCAACTGACAGAGAATACCCACTTCTCAGCATTTCTTCTAGCAGCTGCTAACCACAGGTTGGTGTCACGCAATGGCAGGTGCAGGAAACAGACCTGTGGCGTGCTTGTAGTACGAGGTGGTGAAGGGAAGCGTGGCTGAAGGGCTGAGACCAGTTGTGATGCAGGAGCATCTATTCTGGGAACTCCAGAGGCTGCACGGTGAAGTCTAGTGTAGTGGACGTTGCCTGGGCTCCTCTCCAACACGGCCCAGTCTCCCCTCCGCGGCTTGGCTGTAGAGCTCTGGGATCACGGAGGTGCAGCGCGGTAGCTTACAGGAGTACTGTAGTGGATGGAGCCAGGCTGTTTAGGAAAGACAGAGGGCAGATCAGCGTGGGTGGCCTTGTGGTGGGTGGCTGCTACAGATCAGCCGATCAAGAAGAAGCAGTAGACAAGGTGTGGTGGGTTGACCTTGGCTGGCCACCTGGTGCCCACCAAGCCACTCTGTCAGTCCCTCCTCAACTGGACGGGATGAAATAGACAATGAAAGGCTCATGGCTCATGATAAGGACAGGGAGATGAGGCAGCAATTACTGTCACAGGCAAAACTCAGTTGACTTGGAGAAATTAATTAAATTTCTTAAAATTGGAGGAGAGCAGGAGAATGGGAAATAAGAACAAATCTAAGACCACCTTCCCGACACCCCTTGCATTCTGCTGGGCTCAGCTTCACTCCTGACTTATCTACCTCCTCCCTCTGAGCAATGCAGAGAACAAGGAAAGGGGTTGAAGTCAGTTCATCAGCTGTTGTCTCTGCTGCTCCTGCCCTCTCATGCACTTCCCCTGCTCCATCGTGTGCTCTCAGCCATGGAACACAGCTCTTCATGAACTTCTCCAACGTGGGTCCTTCCCGTGCTCTGCAGTTCTTCACAAACTCCTCCAGCCTGGGTCATTCCCACGGGGTGAATTCCTTCAGGAAAAGACTGTTCCAGTGTGGGTCCTCTGTGGGGCACAGGTCCTGCCAGAAAACCTGCTCCAGCGTGGGCTCCTCTCCACAGGACCGTGGGTTTTGCCAGAAGCCTGCTCCAGTGTGATCTCTCCACAGGGTCACAGCTTCCTTCAGGCACATCCACCTGCTCTGGTGTGGGCTCACCCTACGGGCTGCAGGGTGGATATCTGCTCCATGGTGGGCCTCCATGGGCTGCAGGCGGACAACCTCTGTTACCATGGTGTTCGCCACAGGCAGCAGGAAATTCTCTGCTCCAGCACCTGGAGCACTTCCCCTACGTCTTTCACTGTCCCTGTCAGCCAGCATGGGTTTGTGAAGTGGAAATTGTGCTTAACCAAATTGAAAGCATCCAACATTAAGATGAATGCTCTGTGCAAGGGTATTCTTCTTTGTTCCAGGCTTTCTCCCTGGACTCTGGGGCCTGGCATTCCTGAAGGATGGTCCTGCTGGTACGGAGGCAAATAAGGCATTCAGTACCTCAGCCCTTTTCCATGTCCTGTGTCACCATGTCCCCATCTGTTCAGCAGTGGGCCTGCATTTTCCCTAGCTTTGTTTAGCCATGCAGGCCTCCGGCATTTTTTCTTGACTCTTTGCTTGTAAGGATGGCCTGCTCTTGCGCTCAGGACTGGTGAGGCTGTGGACTGCTGCGTCCAGTTCTGCACCCCCAGCACAGGGAAGACATGGAGGTACCAGAGCAAATGCAATAAAGGTCCATGAAGATGAGGGAGGGATCATCTGACGTACGAGGAGATCCTGAGTGAATTGGGCTTGTTTAGTGCGGAAGAGAAAATGGTGGTGGGGTGGGGGATGGTGGTGGTGGAGGGGGTTTGTCCATGTGTGTAAATACCTGAGGCTGAGTAGTGTTCATTCTTGGAGATATTCCTACCTGAACTGGAGAACATTGTAGGCAGCCTACCATCCCTAACCCTGGTAGGCAGCTAAACCCCACCCAGCTGCTCGCTTAGTCACCCGTAGAGGGACGGGGCAGAGAATCGGAAGGGTAAAAGTGACATGACCTGTGTGTTGAGATGAAAAGAAATAAGTAAAGCAAAAGCTGCACACACAAACCAAGCAAAATAATGAATTCATTCCCTACTTCCCATTGGCAGGCAGATGTTTAGGCATTTCCAGGAAAGCAGGCCTCCATCACGCATAATGTTTTTTTCGGAAAGACAAATGCATTAACTCCAAATATCCCCCTTTCCACCTTCTTTCCACCACATTTATCGCTTTGCGTGACTTCATGTGCTATGGGATATCCCTTTGGCCCGTTGTGGTCAGCTGTACAGCTGGTGGGGCAACATGAGAAACAGAGAAGTGCCTGACGCCGTGTAAGCACTGTTCAGCAACAGCTAAAACACTGGTGTGTTATCAACATGGTTTTGGACACAAAACATCACAGCTGCACATACAGGCTGCTACGGAGAAACTCCATCCCTGCCACACCCGGTGCACCTCCTCAGCACCGGTTGACTCTGCTTCATGCAGGAGGGTTAAATTAGACCTTTTGCAGAGGTCCATTACAGCCTCAATTCTTCCAGCATCCTAGGAGCAAAACTGGCTCCTCTTGTGCTCCCCTTTTGTTATGCCCTTTCTGGGGAGCCTGAAAGGACAGCATCAGGCCTGATGGCCGGCCAGAGCTGTTAAGCCACAGCTTTGGGGGCTGGAAATGCTTTGGGAGTACTCTTGCATCCTTTGGTTTCCGACTGGGGGGAAGATCTCTCAACTTTCTTCCTGAACCCATGCGCTGCCAACATGCCACTGTATACCCCCTGCAGTCCTCCAGCAGTGGCCTTTGGATGTGATTGAATTCCTTCCCCTCCCCTCCGTTCTGTCCAGGAACAGCCTCCAGCAACAGGCTGTGGCCAGCAGTTGGCCTCTCAGGCTCCAGGAAGCATCCAGTCAACCAGTCAAATGGGGATGCATGTAATTCCCCATCCTTCCAAAGCCAGGCTCTGGGTTTGTGTACGTGGTTGTAGACCTCATCACACATGTCTCTAGCTGCATCTGCAACTTTACAGAAGAACAACACATCCTAAGACCTAACAGGAGACCGTAAATACAGCAGATGCCAGCAATGCAGAAAACGGAACAATGGCTGAATAGCTCTCCTGACTCTTCTGCGTGCTACTTTTTTACCCACCTAAATTACTTCTCTATCACTTGCATGTTTCTCTCTTGCCTTCCAGCTTTGAACCTTGTAGCCAAAAGAGGAAAGGGAGTTTTCCTCAACAGTCCTATAGAAAGCTGTTCCTGGAAGTCATCAGGGCAGTAGCTGTGAAAGGCAAGGAGCCAACTGCAGTCGCCCTTGCTTAGAGGAATGAACACTAGCTGAGGCTCTCGGCTTTTACCTCAGGGTCGGTGTGACCTGATGACCCAACCTTAGCCAGCTCTTCCCAACTCAGAACACCCCATACCGACAGCAAAACAATAGCAGATTTACCCTTCAATGAAACCAGGCATGTAACCATGGCCAGAACTGCAACGGACCATAATCCAGGCTAAAGCTCCACACCTGCACGGGACATGGGTTTAGAAGAATGAAGATTCACACCCCACTGACCCTAGGTCTGTACCGCCTGCACGGGAAGAAGCATGTACTGACCCAGCGTAGGACAAGTACGTTCCACTTATGCGAGCAATAGTCACTGCTTTTCTCTGTATCAGTCAAGGGCACGGCTATGCGCAGAGCTAAAACGTAAAAGAATAAATTCCCTTGGTAATTCTGTCCTAAGCATCCTTGCCTCCCTCCTTGCACGGCAAAGAGCTGACTTTACGTAGCAAAGCCTGAGTTTCAGTTTCCCCCTTTGCCCAGGCACATATCGCCTGCCAAGATGTGAATGTGCCTGCGAGTCTTTCAGAGAATCACAGGAAGGATGAATTTGGAAGGCCCCTCAGGAGGCCATCTGGTCCAAGCCCCCTGCTCAAGCAGGGCCACCATGGTCCAGTTGCTCAGGACCATGCCCAGACAGCTTGTGAATACCTCCAAGCATGGAGGCCCAGCAACCTCTCTGGGCAACCTGCGCCTGTGCTCGGTCACCCTGGCAGTGAAAAAGTGTTACCTAATGTTCAGAAGGAGCCTCCTGTGTTTCCCTTTGTGCGCATTGCCTCTTGACCTGTGTCTGAGCAGCGCTGAAAAGGGCCTGGCCCCATCTTCTTTGAAGCCTCCCTCTGATGTCAACACCGGTGGCAGCTTTGGCTGCGGTGATCATACGCTGGTGGAGTTTGCAGCCCTGAGGGATATGGGACAGGCAAAGAGTAAAGTCAGGACCCTGACTTTTAGGCAAGCCAAATTCCAGCTGTTCAAGGAGTTGGTCAACGCGACACCCAGGGAAACTGCCCGCAGGGACAAGGGAGCGGAACAGAGCTGGCAAATCTTTAAGGGCCCTTTCCACAGAGTGTAGGAGACCTCTGTGCCCATTTGTAAGACATCAGGAAAGGAAGGCAAGGGACCGCCATGGCTGAGTCAGTACGTGCTGGTCATACTAGAGGGCAAGAAGGAACTGCACGGGCAGTGGCAGCAGGGACAGGTCTCCTGGGAGCAGCACAGGGACGCTGCCAGGTTGAGTGGGGATGGGGTGAGGAAGGCCAAGGTGCAGCTGGAGCTCCTCCCCCGGTTCCGGGCTTTGCCGTTCCCCTTGTTGAACCGCACGGGGTTCCCGGTAGCCAACTTTTCCAGGCTCTGGAGGGCAGGGGCAGCGCTCGGCAGGGCGACGAGCCGGGACAGCGCCGGAGCCGCGCTGCGAGCCGAGGGCCAGGAGCCCCCGCCTGCCGGGGCGCCGCGCTCCTCCTCTGCCCGCGGCCCTGCCCCGCGTCCCGCCCCGCGCCCCCCTTCTCCTCGCCGAAGGGGCCGCGGCACCGGGGGCCGGGCCGGGCCGGGCCGTGTCTGTTGGGGGCGGCGAGGGGCCGAGGCGGCGGGGCGGGCAGGAGCGGGCACCGGCGCGGCTCCGCTCGGCTCCTCTCCGGCTCCCGCCGGGCCCGTCGGCGCCGGCCGGCCCCGGCGCGGCAGGGCACGATGGCGCCCGGGCTGGGGCCGTGGCTCCTGGCCTTGTGGCTGGCCGCGGGGCCGGCAGGTGAGAGGCGGGCGGGGAGGGCGGCGAGGCCGGGGCCGGGCCCGGGGCTGCGGCTGCCCGCGGGCGGCCCTGCCCGGCCCGGGGCCCCGGGGCTGCGGCCGCTCCCGCGCCGGGCGCGCTGTCGCCTGGCGCTCGCCTTCCTTAGCGGGGAAGCGGCGAGCGGGCGGCGCGGGCGGCACAGGCAGAGGCTGCGGGAGGCTTTCGGGCAGCGGGTCGGGCCCGAGTGTCGGGGGCAGGCGCGGCTCAGCCCCGAGGGGGGCAGGCGGGGCAGCGCCCCGGGCGCGGGGGGGGGGGGGGGGTTGCCGGGAGCCCCGCGGGGGGCGGCTGCGGCCGTGGCTGTGGCGGGGCGGGGGGCGCCGGGGCGGCGGGTGAAGGTCCTGGGGCGGTGGGCGCGCCCTGCCCGGCTGCCCGCGCTCTCCGTCCGCAGGGGTGTGGGCGCAGGTGAGGCTGCTGGAGTCCGGCGGAGGGCTGCGAGCGCCCGGGGGCTCCGTGCGCCTCTCCTGCCGCGGGTCCGGATTCGACTTCGGGAGCTATGCAGTGCGGTGGTACCGTCAGGCTCCCGGTGGCAGTCTCGAGTGGGTGTCGGTCTGCTGGCCTTCGGGTACTACAAATTACGGGGCAGCCGTGAAGGGTCGAGCCACGGCGTCCCGGGACAATTCCCAGTCCGAGTCATCTCTGTCCCTGCGTGCCCTGAACCCCCGGGACTCTGCCCGCTACTTCTGTGCCGTTCGCACGGAGACAGGAAATCCAGCAGAGCTTTAACACAAACCTTCTGTTGGGGTCCCGCTCTGGGCTCAGAGCTGGAAGGGAGGCACGTCCCACAGGATTTCAGTGCTGCGCTCAAAGCTCATGTAGTTATAGCACACAGGTTTCAAGTGTTTTTTACTGACAAGGAGATTTTACATGGTTCTATCCCCAAAGTTCTACCCCTTTTGCTTGCTTCTTCCCTTTGTAATGTCAGTCCTCATTCTTCTGACTTCAAAACTGCTTTGGCTTTGGAAACAAGTTTTGCTGATTCCATTGTTTCCTGGTAGGGCTGGTACCAGTCCTGGCCCAACTGGTGAGGTGTATAAATAGCCCTGCTCTGGTTTTGGTCATGGCTGAGGTCAACTCAGTCCAGCCCTCGAGTTTTACTCCCTGAGGAGCGAGCAGGGGAAACGGGGAAAGTACTGAGGGCCATTTGGGAGCTCCCTGCAAAAAAGGGGAAGTCTGTTGGTCTCTCCCGACTCTGAGAGTATAACGGGAGCAAGAGCTTGTGAGCCTGTGTGTTTGCAGCTGCTGGAGCATGGAGATGACAAGCAGATTCCCGGAGAAGTGGCTGAGTAGATAATACGATTGCTTGAGCTGTTCCTGCCTGTTCATCCTTGTCTTCTGGGGTTGCAGGTGCCCTTTCTCAGGTGCAGACAGAGGCCTCCGGCCCCACTGTGTGGGATGTCTCCGAGTCTGTCACGCTTACCTGCCACATCTCTGGTGCACCCATCAGCGACAGCAGCTACGCTTGGGACTGGATCCGACAGACTCCTGGCAGAGACCTGCAGCATATAGCGTTGCAGTATCCTTTCACAAGAGTCCAGCATATTGCTTCATCCTTCCAGGCGCAAGTCCGCACCTCTGCAGACCCGTTGAGGAACCAGCTGTCACTGGAAGTTGTCTCTCCATCAGCTGCAGACACGGCTACCTATTTCTGCAGCACCAGAGAGCTGGAAAAGGGCACAGTGCTTGAAACACAGGCAGGGCCAGGCCAGAACTTGAAGGAGGGGGTTTAAACCCAGCCAGGTCTTTTGTGGTTGGCTGCAGGAAGGCTTCTCAGGACTAGTCTAGGTTGGCTTTTCCTAGAAACAGGCACAGAGGTGCTGCAGCAGCAGCTGCAGAGTCTCCCACAAGCACACGTTAAAACCCATGAAGATATTGTTAACCTTCTTCCATTCTTCTCAGTCTCTCCCACAGACAGAAAGCAACAGAGAAAGAGGTTTGTTTAAGAAGCAGGACAGGGAGCATTGAAGAACCAAAGTTTGAACATGGAAATCCTGAACAGGTTTGGATTTTGACACCTCATGTTGTTCAGTCTACCCCAGAGCCTGCTGATGTAGGCAGGACAACAGAGGCTCAGGATACGCTTGTCTCTTCCGCGTCAGCTTACGCAAGGACACCCAGATTTCCACAGCCCATTCCTGACAGACTTGAATGTCTAGTGCGATGGTATGGGTAGACGTACAGGGGCCTACCCACGGAATAATTAATGCGTGCCTCCAAAGGCTGCAGGGCAATGTCAGCTGCAGGGCAATGCCCACCTGTACTGTGTGTCCGTGGAGGCTTATGAGTCCCTTGGACACCCAGTATTGCTGTTGTTTTGGTGCCAAGACTTTGCCCAACGGGGCTTGGCCTACAGATGTGGCTGGTATTTTCCAAATCCTGGAGATACCGGGCTGTGATGGTGTCGTGGTTCAGCTTCAGCTGGCAACTGAACACCACACAGCCACTCGCTCACTCCCCACCCCACCCCACCCCTGTGGGATGGGAAAAAGAATCGACGAGCAAAAGCACTTGTGGGTTGAGATAAGCACAGTTTAATAATTACAATAAAATAATAATTATGATGATGATGATAATAATGTCAATAATGTTAATATAATAAAATGGAAAAGGAAGGGAAAGAAAAAAGGAAAATAAAACCACAGAAACACAAACGATACAATCACTCACCACCTGCCGACTGACACTGCCCGTCCCTGAGCCACGATTGCTGCCTCCCTCCCCCGGCCAGCCCCTCCCAGTTAACATACTGGGCATGACGTTACATGGTATGGACTATCCCTTTGGTCAGTTTGAATCCGCTCTCTCAGCTGTGCCCCCTCCCCTCCCGGCTGCCTGTGCCCCCAGCAGAGCATGGGAGGCTGGACATGTCCTTGACTAGTACAAGCACTACCCAGCAACAGCCCAAACATCTGTGTGTTATCTCAACGTTTTTTTTCCATGCTAAGTTCAAAGCACAGCACTATGCCAGCTAGAGTGAAGGAAGTTAACTCTATCCCAGCTAAAACCATGACAGTATGCACCCCTTATTCCATAGCATTTACATCATGCTCAGGTCCCATACTATTCAATACAATTTCAATAATCCTTGCCCACCTTCTCATCCTTTAATAGAATATACAGATTTCCATTGATCATTCCCCTGGTCTATGGACCACCTCTGTAAAATGCCTGTGAAATGTCCACTGAGTTCATTTAGTCCATGACTTCGGGTCTCATCTGTTGTAACAGTCTTTCAGAGAGGTGCTGTGTGTGGTGTTGGATTGTTGCATGCTGAAGTCAGTCCTTGTTCCATCACCGCTGCACTGGTAGTTCTTGTTCTCTCACTGCTGCACTTTGCTTGGCTCAATTGAAAGTTCATTTGTTGTTATTATTAATTGGGAGATTCCCACCGTGATACCATTGATATGGCATATAGCAACCACAGCAGTGATGCCGTACAATATTATATAGCAGTTAACAGCACACCGTTAGGTTCATTGGCTGTTTTCATGCAAAATCAAAGCCCCTTGAGGCACACACCGGACTCCTCCATCCTCCCGCATCACCCACCAAGAGCACCCAAGTCCTCAAGCAAATGCAGTCCCACAATGCAAAGCCCCTGCCTTTGCCTGAGGCAGGACGAACCCAGACTGTTTTCCCCAACATATATTTTTTACGTGCACTACAGGGACTCCATCCCCTTCCACAGTACGTAGGATTTCTGACTGGGCAGGGCCAGCTCGCCTGGCAGATCCCCTCGTGTTGACGAACCAGGTGGCTTTTGCTAAATGTGTATCCCAGTGTTTAAATGTTCCCACCCCCCCATTGCTCTCAGTGTATTCTTTAATAGTCCGTTGTATCTTTTGATTTCCCCAGAGGCTGGTGCGTGACAGGGGGTGTGATACACCCACTCAATGCCGTGCTCTTTGGCCCAGGTGTCTATGAGGGTGTTTCGGAAATGAGTCCCATTGTCTGACTCAGTTCTCTCTGGGGTGCCATGTCGCCACAGGACTTGTTTTTCCAGACACAGGAAAGGCTTGCCTTGGCGGGTTTGTGGTGGTGTGATACAGTCAATTTGCCAGGCCTCCCCATATTTGTATTTCAGCCATCGTCCCCCACACCGCAGAGGCTTTACCCGCTTCGCTTGCTTGATTGCAGCGCACGTGTCACATTCATGGATAACCTGTGCAATAGCGTCCATGGTCAAGTCCACCCCTCGATCACGAGCCCACCTGTATGTTGCATCTCTCCCTTGATGGCCTGAGGTGTCATGGGCCCACCGAGCTAGAAATAGTTCACCCTTTTGCTGCCAGTCCAGACCCACCTCAGCCACTTCAATCTTGGCAGCCTGATCCACCTGCTGTTTGTTTCGATGTTCTTCAGTGGCCCGACTCTTGGGGACGTGAGCATCCACATGCCGTACCTTTACAACCAGGTTCTCTACCCGGGCAGCAATATCTTGCCCCAGTGCGGCAGCCCAGATGGGTTTGCCTCTGCGCTGCCAGTTCTGCTTCCACTGCTGCAGCCAGCCCCACAGGGCATTTGCCACCATCCAGGAGTCAGTAGAGAGATCGAGCACTGGCCACTTCTCCCGTTCAGCGATGTCTAAGGCCAGCTGGATGGCCTTGACCTCTGCAAACTGGCTCCATTCACCTTCTCCTTCAGCAGGTTCTGCGACTTGTCGTGTAGGACTCCATACAGCAGCCTTCCATCTCCGGTGCTTTCCCACAAGGCGACAGGACCCATCAGTGAGCAGGGCGTATTGCTTCTCATCTTCTGGCAGTTGGTTATACGGTGGGGCTTCTTCAGCACGCGTCACCCCCTCCTCTGGTGATATTCCAAAGTCTTTGCCTTCTGGCCAGTCCATAATCACTTCCAAGACTCCTGGGCGACTGGGGTTTCCTACTCGAGCCCGCTGGGTGATCAGTGCAACCCATTTACTCCACGTAGCATCAGTTGCATGGTGTGTGGAGGGGACGTTTCCTTTGAACATCCAGCCCAGCACTGGCAGTCGGGGTGCCAGGAGCAGCTGTGCCTCAGTGCCAACCACTTCTGAAGCAGCTCGAACCCCTTCATATGCTGCCAATATCTCTTTTTCAGTTGGAGAATAGCGGGCTTCGGACCCTCTGTATCCCCGACTCCAAAACCCTAGGGGTCGACCCCGGGTCTCCCCGTGTGCTTTCTGCCAGAGGCTCCAGGTAGGGCCATTCTCCCCGGCTGCGGTGGAGAGCACATTTTTTACATCTTGTCCTGCCCAGACTGGCCCGAGAGCTACTGCATCAACTCTCTCTAGTTTAATCTGTTCAAAGGCCTGTTGCGCAGGGCCCCATTTGAAATCATTCTTATTCCGGGTCACTTGATAGAGAGGGCTTACGATCAGAGTGTAATGTGGAATATGCATTCTCCAAAAACCCACAACGCCCAAGAAAGCTTGTGTTTCCTCCTTGCTAGTTGGTGGAGACATGGCTGCTATTTTGTTCATCACATCCATTGGAATATGACGACATCCATTCTGCCATTTTATTGCTAAGAACTGGATCTCCTGTGCGGGTCCCTTCACCTTACTTTGTTTTATGGCAAAACCAGCTTTCAGAATGACTTGGAATATTTTCTTCCTTTCCTCAAAAACTTCTTCCGCTGTGTTGCCCCACACGATGATGTCATCAATGTAGGGAAGGTGTTCTGGAGTTTTGTCCCTGTTCCAGTGCAGCCTGGATCGGTCCATGGCAAATGGTAGGGCTGTGTTTCCACCCCTGGGGCAGTCGATTCCAGGTGTACTGGACACCCCTCCAAGTGAAAGCAAACTGTGGCCTGCACTCTGCTGCCAGAGGGGTTGAGAAGAATGCATTAGTGATATCAGTTGTGACACACCACTTGGCTGTCTTGGACTCCAGTTTGTACTGAAGTTCTAGCATGTCTGGCACAGCAGCACTCTGTGGCGGCGTGACTTCGTTCAGGCCACGATAGTCTACTGTTAGCCTCCACTCTCCATTAGACTTCTGCACTGGTCCTATGGGGCTATTAATGGGTGAGTGGGTCTTACTGATGACTCCTTGGCTCTCCAGTCGAAGAATGATCTCGTGGATGGGAATCAGAGTGTCTCGGTTGGTGCGATATTGCCGTCGGTGCACTGTTGTGGTGGCAGTCGGCACATGTTGTTCTTTGACCTTCAGCAGCCCCACCACAGAAGGGTCCTTTGAGAGGCCAGGCAAGGTAGACAGCTGTTTAGTTTCCTCCGTCTCCAAGGCAGCTACACCAAAAGCCCACCTGTACCCTTTTGGGTCCTTGAAATACCCTCTCCTGAGGCAGTCTATGCCAAGGATGCACGGAGCCTCTGGGCCAGTCACAATGGGGTGCTTCTGCCACTCGTTCCTGGTTAGCCTCACTTTGGCCTCCAATACAGTTAGCTCTTGGGATCCCCCTGTCACTCCAGCAATGCTGATGGGCTCTGCCCCTATAGAGTTGGATGGCGTTAAGGTGCACTGTGCGCCAGTGTCCACTAAAGCTTTATACTCCTGTGGGTCGGATGTGCCAGGCCATCGGATCCACACAGTCCAGCAAGCCTGGTTGTCCCTTTCCTCCACCCGGCTGGAGGCAGGGCCCCTCTAGTCCTGATCAAAGTATTTGTCACTAACTTCTTGTAAATACGAATCACAAGTGTCTCTAATTAAGATCAGAAATAATATCAGCACTTTTGCTCCTCTGTCTGGGGAATTGCTCACTGGAAACTGGAGCAGCGGCATCCCTGGAGGAATTCCCCTAAATGATTGTTTTCCTTGCACCTCACATACCTGTGCCTCTAGGGTCGACGTAGGTTTTCCATCCCACTTCTTCATGTCCTTTCTGTAGTCATGCAGGTAGAACCATAGGGTGCCCCGTTGTGTGTGTCCTCGCTCTTGAGCAGAGGGATGCTTACTCCTAATGGCTGAGATACTGGTCTGTACAGGTAGGGAGTAGGACATAACTTCGAGGTGCTGGACCTCTTGGGATAGTTTCTCAACAGCTGAGACAAGGGAGGAAGAGAGATTTGCTTCATTATTCTGGAGTTCATCGATCAACACCGCCACTGTTTGTGCCTCGACACCTTTCCAGGCTATTATTGCAAATCAGTTTCCATGCGTCAACGGCGCACTCCGTACAAACTTCTGCCACATGGTCGTGTGACCTTAGCTTCATCTGGATCTTTGGATGACTGTTGATAGTCTAGATCACTATAAATCACCTCAAGCACGGCTAGTTCCCTCGGGCACTGGATACCTTTCTCCACGGTCATCCATTTTCCTAGGTGAAATCCAATATCTTCCTTGAAGGGTATCTTTCTCTCACACCAAAGAGGAGTCACCTCCAGAGGCTGAGGGCTTGTTTCCCTTTTCCAATTGCTTTGCCAATGCCCGCTTCCCTAGTAAGGGATCCCAGTTGTTTGGCTTCCTGTCCCTCTAAATCCAGGCTTCTGGCCCCGTTATGAGCAAACAGTGGCTGCTGCGGCCAAGAAGGCCAACAGGATGCTGGGTTACATCAAAAAGGGCATCACCAGCAGAGATAAAGAAATCATTATCCTACTCTACTCAGTGCTTGTCAGACCACACCTGGAGCACCGTGTACAGTTCTGGTCCCCACTCAACAAAAAGGATGTGGCCAGGCTGGAAGGGGTCCAGAGAAGGGCCACCAAGATGATCTGAGGACTGGGAAGCTGCCGTATGAGGATAGGCTGGGAGAGCTGGGTTTGTTGAGCCTTGAGAAAAGGAGGCTCAGAGGGGATCTCATCCCCATGTACCAGTACTTCAGGGGTAGTTACAGAGAAGATGGAGACTCCCTTTTTACAAGGAGTCCCATGGAGAGGACAAGGGGGGATGGACACAAGTTGCTCTTGGGGAGATTCCGATTGGACACCAGAGGAAAATTTTTCACAGTGAGGACAGTCACCATTGGAATAATCTCCTCAGGGAAGGGGTTGGCTCGGCCACGTTGGACACCTTCAAGAGTCATCTGGACAGGGTGCTGGGCCGTCTTGTATAAACTGTGCTCTTCCCAGAAAGGTTGGACTAGATGATCGCTGAGGTCCCTTCCCACCTGGGATTCTCTGATTCTGTGATAATTATAATATACAAATTATAATAACGATGATAATTATAGTAATAAGACTAATTATAATGTAATAAAAAGAAAAAGGGAAAAAAACAGAAACACAAATGATACAACCGCTCACCACCTGCCGATTGATGCTGCCCGTCCCAAGCTGCGATTCCTGCTTCCCTCCCACGGCCAGCCCCTCCCAGGTAACATACTGGACATGACGTTACATGAGCTAGAATGTCCCTTTGGCCAGTTTGATTCTTCTCTCTCAGCTGTGCCCCCTGCCCTCCTGGCTTCTTGTGCCCCCAGCAGAGCACGGGAAGCTGGAAGAGTCCTTGACTAGTACAAGCGCTACCCAGCAACAGCCAAAGCATTGGCGTGTTATCAGCATTGTTATCATACCAAGTCCAAAGCACAGCACTATGCCAGCTGCAGTGAAGAAAAGTAACTCTATCCCAGCTAAAACCATGACACACTCTCTCTGCCTAGGGACATGCCAATTGAGCTGGAGCTGCCCAGTCAGAACCCTTACGTACTGTGGAAGGGGATGGAGTCCCTGTAGTGCACATAAAAAATATGCTGGGGGAAACAGTCTGGGTTATTCCTGCCACAGGCAAAGGCAAACTCATACGTGGGATTGCTTTTGCTCAAGGACCTGGCCATGACACAGGGATCCCCCTAGCAAGGGTTGGAGGGACAGAGGTGCCAAGTTCTGTTGCTTTCCTTCTTCCTTAAGCACAGTGAGATGGTGCGTAATGATATGTGGAAGGAAGTGCCCTGCTCTTCTGCAAGGGCCTGCCAGGGCAGAGGAGGACCACAAAGAACATTTTGGTCCTGTGCCCTCACTCTGCCTGTGGACACCCTGCTCTGCCCCTGCCTGCTGGACGTGCAGAGGAAAAAGTGTCAGGCAGTACAGCCCAGTGTGATGAGGTCTCTGAAAGGCAGGACCCAGGGGGTGTGGGAGAGCCAGAAGAGAGGGCACTTGAGTGGGTGTCCTTATTCAGCCAACCCTTGGGTGTTCTGAAGAAGTATGGTGCAGCAGTGGAAGGGCAAGCCATGGTGTCCTGGGATAAATCCAGTTCTGAGTCCTCTCTGTCCCTGTGTGCCTTGTGCCCCTGGGACTCTGCCCGCTACTTCTGTGCTGGTGGCACAGGGACAGGAAATCCAGGGGAGCTTTAACACAAGCCTGCTGGGGCCCAGCCCAGGGTGTTGGAGCTGGGTGGCAGGGGAGTACCTAGGGTGGGGGGCTCAGGGCCGTTCCCAGGCAGTGAGGGGCCATCACTGTGCACCACAGGAGTTCCCGGCCTTTCCTGTACTCTGCAGTTTTAATTTATTGGCAGTTAAATGAGTAGGGTTGTGAGACACAAAAACAATACCCACCTTCCCCCGCATGCCCCTCTCCTTCCTCCCATGCCTAACTTCATACCTTCATTCCCGATTCCTCCACCTCCTCTCCCTGAGTGGCTCGTGGGTGATGGGGAATGGGGTTTAGGATCAGTTCACAACGCTTTGTCCCAGCTCTTACTTCCTGCCTCCCACGGTCTGCAACCCTTCACAAAATGGCTCTGGGGTGGTTCCTTATCAAGGTCTTCAGTCCTTGAGGAAAGAGCTGCTGCTGCGTGGATTCTCCTCAGGGACCAGTTCCAGTCAGGGCTTACTCACGTGTTCTGGCGTAGGATGCTGCACAGGTGGCAGGGAAATACCTGTTCCACCATGGTCTCTTCCAGGGGCTGCAGGGGAATCTCTGCTGTGACACCTGTAGCACCTCCTGCCCCTCCTTCACTGACTTGGCGTCTTCAGGGGTTTTTTCCTCACAATTTTTCTTACTTTTCTTTCCGAACAGACACTCTGCAGCATTTTTTTTTAGCTCTGTCGTAAATACACTCTCACAGAAGTGCCACCAGCTTGGCTCATTGGCTCAGCTTTGGCCAGCTGTGGGTCCTTTTTGGAGCTGGCTGGGATCACCTGTGTCAAACGCAGGGGCAGACCTGGCCTCCTCTCACAGAGGCCACCCGTGCAGCCCACCCTGCTTCCAGGCCCTTGCCACCTAAACCCCATACAGCTGCAAGGTCACATTGCTGGCTCATCTTCAACTTGGTGTCCAGAAGGAGCCTTAGGACCTTAGGGCGTCTCCAGGTGGATGGCCCCCAGCACGTACTGCTACATGGGCTTGTTCCTCCCAGGTACTAGTTCCTTTCTGTTCTCTTGTGGGTTAACTCCAACAGGCAGCTAAAGCACCACACGGCCTCTCGCTCCCTGCCCCCTCAGCAGGATGGGCGAGAGAACTGGAAGTGTAAAAGAGAGAAAACTCATGGGCTGAGATCAAGGCAGTTTAAGAGGTGACGAAAAAGCTGCGTGCACAAGCCAAGCAAAAGAAGGAATTCATTCCCTGCTTCCCATCTGCAGGCGGGTGTTCAGCCATTTCCAGGGAAGCAGGCCTCCCTCACGCAAACTGTGACCTGGAAACACAAATGCCACAACTCCGTATGTTCCCCTTTCAGAACACGTCCCTGAGGTTTTGTTGGTGAGCCCCATGTCATATGGTATGGAAAACTCCTTTGCTTGTTTGGATCAGCTGTCTTGGCTATGTCTCCTGTCAGCATCTTGTGCGTCCCAGGTTTACCCGCTGTTCAGGGCAGTATGAAAATCAGAGACGGCCTTGACACTGTGTGAGCATCAAGCAATGTTTTTGGGCAATAGCTAAAAATTGTTTCAGCAATAGCTAAAACATTCCGCTGTCATCAACACTGTTTTGCTCACAAATTCAAACCGTAGCACCATGTGAGGTACTATGAAGAGAACTAACTACTGCAGCCCCAACAGGTACACCTCACTGAGCTGTGTGAAGTTCCTGTCAGCCCGTTTCAGCCCATTTCTCCAGCCTGCGGAGGGCCCTCTGGATGGCAGCCCAGGCCTCTGGTGTAGCAGCCCAGGCCTCACAGTTTTGTTTCATCA
Organism: Phalacrocorax carbo; assembly: GCF_963921805.1. Taxonomy (NCBI): domain Eukaryota; kingdom Metazoa; phylum Chordata; class Aves; order Suliformes; family Phalacrocoracidae; genus Phalacrocorax; species Phalacrocorax carbo. Next base: position 7,244,394 of record NC_087537.1, read on the forward strand.
AGAAATTTGCTGTGGGTGCTCTTTATTCCATCCTCCAGGTGACGCTGAAGATGTTAAGGAGGACTGGGCCCAGTGCTGACCCCCGGGGTACGTTGCTGGATACTGGCCTCCAGCTGGACTTCATGGCACTGGTCAGCACGCTTGGGGACAGGCTGCATGTCCAGTGTTCATTCTGGGAAAGAGACTGCCAGAAACGGGAGGGATGACCAGGGACTTGCAAGGGTGCGGTGGTGGTGGGGAAGAGGGAGCTCTGCGATACGGGAAGGAGGAGTGTGGGGCAAGGGGTAAGGCGTGGGAGTTGTTTCTCCACCACGTATCTTGGTGGACCAACGGGCAGGGGATGGGAGTGAGGCCAGGGCGGGCTGGGGGTGCGGGGCACGGGCAGGGTCCTGCGAGGGGTGGCTGCGGGCCGACAGCCCGTCCCTGGCGCTGGGGCCGGGGCCGGTCCCGGCTGCGCCTGGCGGAGGCGCCGACCCCCCTTGGGCAGCGCTCGGCAGGGCGACGAGCCGGGACAGCGCCGGAGCCGCGCTGCGAGCCGAGGGCCAGGAGCCCCCGCCTGCCGGGGCGCCGCGCTCCTCCTCTGCCCGCGGCCCTGCCCCGCGTCCCGCCCCGCGCCCCCCTTCTCCTCGCCGAAGGGGCCGCGGCACCGGGGGCCGGGCCGGGCCGGGCCGTGTCTGTTGGGGGCGGCGAGGGGCCGAGGCGGCGGGGCGGGCAGGAGCGGGCACCGGCGCGGCTCCGCTCGGCTCCTCTCCGGCTCCCGCCGGGCCCGTCGGCGCCGGCCGGCCCCGGCGCGGCAGGGCACGATGGCGCCCGGGCTGGGGCCGTGGCTCCTGGCCTTGTGGCTGGCCGCGGGGCCGGCAGGTGAGAGGCGGGCGGGGAGGGCGGCGAGGCCGGGGCCGGGCCCGGGGCTGCGGCTGCCCGCGGGCGGCCCTGCCCGGCCCGGGGCCCCGGGGCTGCGGCCGCTCCCGCGCCGGGCGCGCTGTCGCCTGGCGCTCGCCTTCCTTAGCGGGGAAGCGGCGAGCGGGCGGCGCGGGCGGCACAGGCAGAGGCTGCGGGAGGCTTTCGGGCAGCGGGTCGGGCCCGAGTGTCGGGGGCAGGCGCGGCTCAGCCCCGAGGGGGGCAGGCGGGGCAGCGCCCCGGGCGCGGGGGGGGGGGGGGGTTGCCGGGAGCCCCGCGGGGGGCGGCTGCGGCCGTGGCTGTGGCGGGGCGGGGGGCGCCGGGGCGGCGGGTGAAGGTCCTGGGGCGGTGGGCGCGCCCTGCCCGGCTGCCCGCGCTCTCCGTCCGCAGGGGTGTGGGCGCAGGTGAGGCTGCTGGAGTCCGGCGGAGGGCTGCGAGCGCCCGGGGGCTCCGTGCGCCTCTCCTGCCGCGGGTCCGGATTCGACTTCGGGAGCTATGAAGTGCTGTGGTACCGTCAGGCTCCCGGTGGCAGTCTCGAGTGGGTGTCCTACATCAGCAAACCCTCGGGTACTACAAAGAAATATGGGACATCAATACAAGGTCGAGCCACGGCGTCCCGGGACAATTCCCGGTCCGAGTCATCTCTGTCCCTGGATGCTCTGAACCCCCGGGACTCTGCCTGCTACTTCTGTGCCGTTCGCACGGAGACAGGAAATCCAGCAGAGCTTTAACACAAACCCCCCACCAGGGTTGCTCTGGGCCTCGAAACTGGAAGGCAGCGGAGCCCCATAGGCGTTAAGATGTGCTCTCAGAGAGTCATGTAGTTACAGCACAGAGCTTTCAAATGTTTCTTTCTGAAAAGGAGATTTTACCAGGTTCTGTTCACAAAGCTCTACCCCTTCTGCTTGCCTGCTTCCCCTGCCTGATGCCAGTCCGCACTCCTTTCACTTGAAATCTGCTTTGGCTTTGGAAGCACATTTCGGTGTTTCCATTGTTTCCCAGTAGTGGTGATGGCCAGTCCTGGCCCAACTGGTGAGCTGTATAAATAGCCCTGCTCTGGTTTTGGTCATGGCTGAGGTCGACTCAGTCCAGCCCACAGAGTTTTAGTCCCTGAGGAGCGAGCAGGGGAAATGAGGAAAGTACAGAGGAGCATTTGGGAGCTCATTGGGAAACAGAGCAACTCTGTTGTTCTCTCCCGACTCTGAGAGTATAACGGGAGCAGGAGCTTGTGAGCATGTGTGAGCATGGTAAGCACCATTCACCCACTAGGCCCTCAGCACCATGGGGGAGAGAATCACAAGGACAACAGCAAGAAAACCCAAGAGTTGCGATAAAGACAGTTTAATAGGTAAAGCGAAGCTGCGTGCGCAGGCCAAGCAAAACAAGGAATTAATTTCCTACTTCCCATCGGCAGGCAGGCGTTTAGCCCCTTCCAGGAAAGCAGGGCTTCATCACACATAACAGTTACCTGGGAGGAGAAATGCCGTAAATGTGAATGCCTCCCCACTGCCGCCTTCTTTACCCAGCTTTTATTGCGCTCATGATGATATCAGAAAGTAAATGGAATTTTCCACTAAGCAGTAACAATGAACCATGTGAGCTTGGCAAATCAGAACTGGGCGGCCAGAGAAGGGAGTTGAGAGATAGGGAAGGATTTGTTTTACGACCATATCCCTGAAGAAGACCTGAGAGACTGATAAAAGGGAACATCCTGCCTCAGAAGACACTGAAAGCTGGGTGATAAAGTCTATAGTCAAGACGAGCACCTAACTGGGATGTTGGTAAGAACTGAAACTAGGTGTCCTTTAGGTGAACTATCTTCATGATAATACTAAAAATCACGCCCATAGGCCAGAAAAACCCCCACTCAAATAAGCCCCTTACCATGCATGCTCAGGGAGTAAATTTAAAGGGAGCTGTACCTTTAAGATGAAGTGAGAGAGAAGCTAACCAGTGATCATCTGGAGGGGCAGCGTGTTTGTGTGAATATTAGCTGTTACTGACACACTTAACTGTATGGATACCTTGTAGTTTCTTATGCAGGGTGCTGGCTTTGTGGGTTACCACCTAGCACCCATCTTTGCACAAAGTGAATTGAATAAAATACCTCTGCGCTGTGTGTACTTTGGCATTTTGCACACTAGACACATGGACCCGCTTTTTGGGATAACAGTTTTAGCGATCCAGATGGGGCTGCGCTGACAGCCTTGCCTGGATCGTCTCGCTCTGCCCAATGATGGGAAGTGGACTGATGTGACTCCAGCACGCACTGACCTTTTGATCAGGGACTCCATCGGCTCCGCTCCTGCAGTCAGGCAGTGGTTGACACAATGGTGCAATGCTTATCAGAGGAGGTATTTTAATGGGAAAAGGTGGGTAGAGTGAGACCTTTTAAGGAAGCAATAGGAGGTTATTTTGTAGTTGCTCTGCATAAGGCACTTCAGGAGAATTATGCAGAAGCAGCATGGTTTCATTTCTACACATTGTATTTGTGTGTGTACCACAGGGAAAAACCCTCATTTTGCATGTGGAAATCATGACGCAGGGAGAAAATCCCTTGTTTTGCCTTTGGAATGTATATATTCCCCCAGAGAATGCATGCAGAGCCCAGATATGCCTGCTAACTGGAAAGGCTTTTATGAGGAACCCTATCAAGGAGAACATTGAGGGTGTCGTGCAGCAGAGCTTCAGCCTTCCATGCGCTTAGGGCCGTGGGGAACCCAGCATGTCCTACCATGCCGGGCATCTCCAAGTGACCCAGGGCACCTTAGGCCACTCTGGCCCTGCATCCTCTGGCTGCTTCTTCCCACCTCAGGCCTCCAGCTTCAATGGGTTCCTCGACCCTCTGCAGCTCCCCTTCCCACACCCACCTTGGATCCTCTCCCCAGGGGGCCGTGATGGTTCTCCCATGAAAAGGGAGGGGAGGGGAAGGGTTCAGACAGTCTGTGGAGGGCCACTGTGGAGTGGGCAATGCTCCTCAAAATGGTGGTACCTGTCAGATTGTGACATTGTGTCAGGCCTCAGTAGGTGTCCCATCCTGTGGTGCTAGGGGGAGCTCTGGGATCCCAGTGTGGAGGATGAGCACAGGGAAGGGAGTGTCCGTGCTCTGCTGAGCAGCCCCTACTGCCTGCTGCCTGCTGAGTCCTCTGCACTTGAGTTTTGCTGGATGAGAGGGGGACCTTAAGCCCAGACATGTACCCCAGAGATTCAGCATGAAGGACACCCCAGACCTCACCTGTCTTTGCTGCCTCTGCTGCTTGAGGGATCTGGGAGGGATTTGATTTGAAGAGGCCAATGGACAAGGGTCAGCATGAGGAAGCAAGTGGAGGGAGCAAGTGTGAGGAGCACATTTGGCTAGGGATGTCCTGTAGAAGTGGAGCTGGGCTCAGGGGGGTCCCACCCAGGAGAAGCAGCACCACAGCAGTGCCAAGGGACAGGGGTCCAGTGGGAAGACAATGTACCAGCCCCAGGGTTGACTCCAAATTCTCAGCAGCACTCCCCTGTCCTTCCTCAGACGAAGGATGGTGGTGGCTCTACAGGGTGCTCCTACAGCCCCGCCTCTACCTTCAGTGTGGTCATAGAGCGAGGGAGTGAGTAGGAGGGACTAGGACTGACTGCAGGGACAGAGGCACAGACACAGAAGATGTGGGCTGAGCTGTACTGCAGGCAGAGAGGAGCTGGAGAGGGGTGAGACAGAGCGGGCCTGGCCATGTGGGCTGTCCTGTGTGGGGGGTTATTGCCCATCATAGGTAAGTGACGGGAAGGGGTGATGCCCTCACCCAGGAACTGAGCATGCCCCTGTGCTCTGCATGGCTCTGTGGAGCTGTGCTGACCTCTTGCAGCCTGACCTCTCCCCCAGCTCTACCTCCCCATGTACCCGCCTGGAGCATGGTTGCAACAGCCCTCCTCCTCTTCTAGCTCTCAGCTAGGCCCCCCCGTCCAGCCTGGCTCCTCTGCAGTGTGGGGACAGGCAGGGCACCTGCCTGCGACTCCCACATGTCGGGGCCTAATGCTTTGCACTTGGGCTGGCACCCTGCTCATGGGGCACTGTGACCCATCTTGCAAAGAGCAGGCCGAGGGTGTCAGCATAGGGCCCGAGCCCCACTTTTCTGTGAGAGGACCTTGTCCCCCCTGTGCACTTGCAGGGCTGTTTGAGGAATAGGAGATTGGGTTCCTCACCATCCAGCTGGGCAAAGCCAAAGGGATTTGTCCCCCAGGAGCAAAACCTTCCTGCTTCAAAAGGGAAAACCAGAAACAGTTCCCTGTCTGACAGGGAGAAGGAGGGAGGGAAATGTGGCGTCTCCCACCTCCCCAGCTCCTGGTAGCAGCTCTATGCCTCTACCCATCTTTGTCTGCTGGGTTCCAAGAGAAGGATTTATTCCTCCTGCTGGTCCAGTGCCATCGCAATGCCCAACCAGCATTGCCCTGACCTTTGCTGAATCTTGGAGTGATTGTGGCTTGTTCTTCTTCACTGCAGCAGTCACTGGCCAGGTGGCCTTGGAGCAACACGAGAGGGAACTGGCCGTGCGAGAGGGAGATGGAGTCACCTTCCAGTGCAGCATGAGTGGTGACAGCATGAGCAACTACTACATGTACTGGTATCGACAAGGTTCACGTGGCAGTCTGGACTGGATTTATGCGGGTGGTTCCTATGGAGAAGGTTTCCAGGATCGCTTCACTGGATCATTGCAGGGCTCCCAGAACAGGTTCACACTGCAGATCCGGGCAGCAAAGCCAGAGGATGAAGCAGTGTATTACTGTGCTGCTAGGCTCACGCTGGAGCAGCTCTGCAGCAGAGTCGACCAAAAACCAACTGACAGAGAATACCCACTTCTCAGCATTTCTTTCTAGCAGCTGCTAAGCACAGGTTGGTGTCACGCAATGGCAGGTGCAGGAAACAGACCTGTGGCGTGCTTGTAGTACGAGGTAGTGAAGGGAAGCGTGGCTGAAGGGCTGAGACCAGTTGTGATGCAGGAGCATCTATTCTGGGAACTCCAGAGGCTGCACGGTGAAGTCTAGTGTAGTGGACGTTGCCTGGGCTCCTCTCCAACACGGCCCAGTCTCCCCTCCGCGGCTTGGCTGTAGAGCTCTGGGATCACGGAGGTGCAGCACGGTAGCTTACAGGAGTACTGTAGTGGATGGAGCCAGGCTGTTTAGGAAAGACAGAGGGCAGATCAGCGTGGGTGGCCTTGTGGTGGGTGGCTGCTACAGATCAGCCGATCAAGAAGAAGCAGTAGACAAGGTGTGGTGGGTTGACCTTGGCTGGCCACCTGGTGCCCACCAAGCCACTCTGTCAGTCCCTCCTCAACTGGGCGGGATGAAATAGACAATGAAAGGCTCATGGGTCATGATAAGGACAGGGAGATGAGGCAGCAATTACTGTCACAGGCAAAACTCAGTTGACTTGGAGAAATTAATTAAATTTCTTAAAATTGGAGGAGAGCAGGAGAATGGGAAATAAGAACAAATCTAAGACCACCTTCCCGACACCCCTTGCATTCTACTGGGCTCAACTTCACTCCTGACTTATCTACCTCCTCCCTCTGAGCAATGCAGAGAACAAGGAAAGGGGTTGAAGTCAGTTCATCAGCTGTTGTCTCTGCTGCTCCTGCCCTCTCATGCACTTCCCCTGCTCCATCGTGTGCTCTCAGCCATGGAACACAGCTCTTCATGAACTTCTCCAACGTGGGTCCTTCCCGTGCTCTGCAGTTCTTCCCAAACTCCTCCAGCCTGGGTCATTCCCACGGGGTGAATTCCTTCAGGAAAAGACTGTTCCAGTGTGGGTCCTCTGTGGGGCACAGGTCCTGCCAGAAAACCTGCTCCAGCGTGGGCTCCTCTCCACAGGACCGTGGGTTTTGCCAGAAGCCTGCTCCAGTGTGATCTCTCACAGGGTCACAGCTTCCTTCAGGCACATCCACCTGCTCTGGTGTGGGCTCACCCTACGGGCTGCAGGGTGGATATCTGCTCCATGGTGGGCCTCCAGGAGTTAGTTAATGGGATCCCCAGGGAAACTGCCCGCAGGGACAAGGGAGCAGAACAGAGTTGGCAAATCTTTAAGGGCCCTTTCCACAGAGTGTAGGAGATCTCTGTGCCCATTTGTAAGACATCAGGAAAGGAAGGCAAGAGACCGCCATGGCTGAGTCAAGAACTGGTGAGAGTTTCCACAAGGAAAGAGGACGTATTCATTTATGAAAAGGCAGGACTTACCCAGCAGCTGCCCCAGAAAGGCAATCAGGATGAGGTAGCGGAGCTGCATGCTGAGACCGACTTGCCTGTTTGTTGAGTGAGAGAGTGTCACAAAGGCACCTCCCAGCCCCGAGATAACAGGGCTGCTGGTAACGACTCTGTTGGGGGAGCAAAGGAAGAAGCGGGGAAGAGAAAGGGCCTGTTCTTCCTGTGCCTGAAATGCTCCTTCTGGGTTTGTCCCTCCTCCAGCAGCAACACCTGTGGCTCCCTCAGCCAAGGGCATTCTCAGCACTTCCACAACAGGGGGGCCCTGGCCACTCTGCCCACACGTACAGGAAGATGAGCATTTATGCACTTCTACTGAGAGGCGTCCCTAAGTAGTGCCTATACCAGTCAAGGAGTTTTCCAGCTCCCCATGCTCTGCCATGTGCACAAGAAGCCGGGAGGGAGGGGCCACAGCCCAGATTGCTGATCCAAACTGACTGAAGGGATATTCCACACCGTATACGTCATGCTCAGTATATAAAGCTGGGGGAAGAAGAAGGAAGGGGGGGTCATTTGGAGTGATGGCATTTGTCTTCCCAAGTAACCATTACATGTGATGGAGCCCTGCTTTCCACTCCAGAACACCTTCAATACATTGATGACATCATCGTGTGGGGCAACACAGCAGAAAAAGTTTTTGAGAAAGGAGAGAAAATAGTCCAAATCCTTCTGAAAGCTGGTTTTGCCATAAAACAAAGTTAAGGGACCCACACAGGAGATCAGTTCTTAGGAATCAAATGGCAAGATGGACATAATCAGATCCGAATGGATGTGATCAACAAAATAGCAGCCATGTCTCCACCAACTAGCAAGGAGGAAACACAAGCTTTCTTGGGCGTTGTGGGTTTTTGGAGAATGCATATTCCACATTACACTCTGATCGTAAGCCCTCTCTATCAAGTGACCCGGAATAAGAATGATTTCAAATGGGGCCCTGCGCAACAGGCCTTTGAACAGATTAAACTAGAGAGAGTTGATGCAGTAGCCCTTGGGCCAGTCCAGGCAGGACAAGATGTAAAAAATGTGCTCTCCACCGCAGCCGGGGAGAATGGCCCTACCTGGAGCCTCTGGCAGAAAGCACATGGGGAGACCCAGGGTTGACCCCTAGGGTTTTGGAGTTGGGGACACAGAGGGTCCGAAGCCCGCTATTCTCCAACTGAAAAAGAGATATTGGCAGCATATGAAGGGGTCCGAGCTGCTTCAGAAGTGGTTGGTACTGAGGCACAGCTGCTCCTGGCACCCCGACTGCCAGTGCTGGGCTGGATGTTCAAAGGAAACATCCCCTCCACACACCATGCAACTGATGCTACGTGGAGTAAATGGGTTGCACTGATCACCCAGCGGGCTCGAGTAGGAAACCCCAGTCGCCCAGGAGTCTTGGAAGTGACCATGGGCTGGCCAGAAGGCAAAGACTTTGGAATATCACCAGAGGAGGAGGTGACACGTGCTGAAGAGGCCCCACTGTATAACAAACTGCCAGAAAATGAGAAGCAATACGCCCTGCTCACTGATGGGTCCTGTCGCCTTGTGGGAAAGCACCGGAGATGGAAGGCTGCTGTATGGAGTCCTACACGACAAGTCTCAGAAACTGCTGAAGGAGAAGGTGAATGGAGCCAGTTTGCAGAGGTAAAGGCCATCCAGCTGGCCTTAGACATCGCTGAACGGGAAAAGTGGCCAGTGCTCTATCTCTCTACTGACTCCTGGATGGTGGCAAATGCCCTGTGGGGCTGGCTACAGCAGTGGAAGCAGAACTGGCAGCGCAGAGGCAAACCCATCTGGGCTGCCGCACTGGGGCAAGATATTGCTGCCTGGGTAGAGAACCTGGTTGTAAAGGTACGGCATGTGGATGCTCACGTCCCCAAGAGTCGGGCCACTGAAGAACATCGAAACAACCAGCAGGTGGATCAGGCTGCCAAGATTGAAGTGGCTGAGGTGGGTCTGGACTGGCAGCAAAAGGGTGAACTATTTCTAGCTCGGTGGGCCCATGACACCTCAGGCCATCAAGGGAGAGATGCAACATACAGGTGGGCTCGTGATCGAGGGGTGGACTTGACCATGGACGCTATTGCGCAGGTTATCCACGAATGTGAAACGTGCGCTGCAATCAAGCAAGCGAAGCGGGTAAAGCCTCTGTGGTGTGGGGGACGATGGCTGAAATATAAATATGGGGAGGCCTGGCAAATTGACTATATCACACTCCCACAGACCCGCCAAGGCAAGCGCCACGTGCTTACAATGGTAGAAACAACGACTGGCTGGCTGGAAACACCTCCTGCCCCCCATGCCACTGCCCTACGCTGAGAGCAATGGGGGGGTGGGAACATTTAAACACTGGGATACACATTTAGCAAAAGCCACCTGGTTAGTCAACACGAGGGGATCTGCCAGGCGAGCTGGCCCTGCCCAGTCAGAAATCCTACGTACTGTGGAAGGGGATGGAGTCCCTGTAGCGCATGTGGAAAGTACGCTGGGCAACACAGTCTGGGTCCTTCCTGCCTCAGGCAAAGGCAAACCCATTCGTGGGATTGCTTTTGCTCGAGGACTTGGGTGCACTTGGTGGGTGATGCGGGAGGACGGAGAAGTCCGATGTGTGCCTCAAGGGGATTTGATTTTTGGTGAAAACAGGCAATGAACTGAATGGCACAATGCAAACTGCTATATAATACTGTGTGTCACCTTTGTGTTTTATCAATAATACCGGAGTACGAGCCTCCCAAGCCATGGAAGATAAACTGTGAAACAAGCAAAGTGCAGCAGTGATGGAACGATGACTGACTCGGTATGCAGCAACCCAACGCCACACACCATCTCTCCCACCCTGAAAGACTGATACAACAGATGGAGCCCAGAGTCATGGACTGGGTGAACTCAATGGACATTTTAATGGGCATTTTACAGGGAAGGTCCATGAACTAAGAGAATGATGTCTGTGTAGGATGTCAAAGGATGGGAAGGGGAGGGGTGGTGGTTGGTGAGGTTGTGTTGGATGGTACGTGTCGTGGTTCAGCCTCAGCTGGCAACTGAACACCCCGCAGCCGCTTGCTCACACCCCCCCCCCCCACCCCTGTGGGATGGGGAAGAGAATCGGACGAGCAAAAGAACTTGTGGGTTGAGATAAGCACAGTTTAATAACTACAGTAGAATGATGATGATAAATGATTATGATAATAATGACAGTAATGTTAATATAATAAAAGGGAAAAGGAAGGAAAGGGAAAACAGGGAACAAAAACGCAGAAACACGAACGATACAACCGCTCACCACCCGCCGACCGACGCTGCCCGTCCCCCAGCCGCGATTGCTCCCTCCCTCCCCCGGCCAGTCCCTCCCAGCTAGCATACTGGGCATGACGTTACATGATATGGAATATCCCTTTGGTCAGTTTGAATCCACTCTCTTAGCTGTGCCCCCTCCCCTCCCGGCTGCCTGTGCCCCCAGCAGAGCATGGGAGGCTGGACATGTCCTTGACTAGTATCAGCGCTGCCCAGCAACAGCCCAAAACATCTGTGTGTTATCTCAACAGGTTTTTTTTCCATGCTAATTTCAAAGCACAGCACTATACCAGCTAGAGTGAAGAAAATTAACTCTATCCCAGCTGAAACCATGACAGTATGGGACCTGGGCATGGTGTAAATGATATGGAATAAGGGGTGGAGAATGTGCTGGTTTTAGCTGAGAAGGGGTTAATTCTCTTCAGTGTAGTGTCTGTGGTGGTTGGGGACCTTTCTAGTTTCCACGCCCTGCCGTGTGGCGGGGGCGCTGGGAGGGGCGGGGCCATGGTGGGGGCAGCTGACCCCGACTGGCCAATGGCATGTTCATTCCATACCATGTGACACCATGACCAGGATATTAAGGGGGGGCAGTTTGCGGCTTGGGAGCGTCATGGCATCGCGTAGGCGGGCGGTGAGCGGCTGCAGTTTGTTTTGGTGGTTCATCCTTCTCCCCCCTCCCCCACCTCCCTGGGTTTCACACCTCTCGTTTTCCTTTCCATTGCATTTTTGTTTTGTTTTCGGGTTTTTTTAATTATTATTTTAATTATTAACCTGTTCTTATCTCAACCCACGAGCATTACCCTTCTGATTCTCTCCCCATCCCACCAGTGGGGGAGTGAGCGAGCAACTGTGTGGGGCTGAGCTGCCGGCTAAACCACGACAGCATTGCTGCCCTGGAGCTGAAGTACATGTTCTAGAGTGCTGGCAGGAATGAAAGGAAAAGACACCCAAGGGCAATGGCAACTACTGTATCTTTACCATCCCTTGGGTTTTGGGTTCAGGGTTCTCACAGGCCGGACCAGTGCCAAGGGCGTAATGGGGGTTCTTCTGGGGCACAGAGTAGGGCGATGTCGCTGTAGGCAAGGGTGTCAGTTGCACAGACAGGGTGAAAGTAGGGAATGCCATGGGAAGGTGAGATGAAGCTGTTCTGGCCACGTGGACTCTTGTGTCTGTGGCATTATTTCCCATCCTGGATATGCTGGATGGGGGGACCCGGCTCCTGAGGACCCGTTCATGTCCCTGTAGCCCCAGTACTTCCCTACAGGCATCTCCCACTGCCCACCCCGCTCTTTGTTAGCATGGAATGGACAGTGTATGCAGCCAGTGGCACTGGTCCCTAGCTGGGCAGCCCTGCAGGAAACAAGAAGGCATAACAGTCTGCAAGAAATGGAGGGAATGAATACCTGTGGTTAGGGATTGTAGAGACAGGGAGCTCTGCGGCACAGAAAGTAGAGGAAGGTGGTATGAGAGGGATCATTTCTGCACTTTGTCCCTTGTCCCCATGGAGTGGTGATGGGAGTTGCTTGCTTCCGTTTACCCCGCTATGCCCAGGCCAGTCGTGGCTGGGCAGCATCACAAGTCCAAAGATGTGTGAAGCCAGAACAGAGTAGGTCAGTGGTCAGAGAGGAGGTGGGGAGAGATGAGCAGGAGCCACTCTGACCATGTGGGATCATGTGTGCATGGGGTCATTGCCCATCCGAGCTACGTGGAGTGGGGCAGTGGAGGAGTTGGAGGTTTCCACACCAGGAGTACGTGGCATGCCCATGCAGCCCTGTGTTCACAGAATTGTTGAGGCTGGAAGGTACCTTAGGAGGTCATCTGGTCCAAGACCCCTGCTCAAGCAGGGCCACCTACAGCCAGTTGCATCAGAGCATGTCCAGATGGCTTTTGAATAACTACAAACATGGAGAACTCTCTGGGCAACCTATGCCAGTGCTTGGTCACCCTGACAGTGAAAAAGTGTTTTCTGATGTTGGATGGAGCCTCCTGTGTTTCAGTTTGTTGCCATTGCCTCTTGTACTGTCATAGGCACTGAAAAAAGCCTGGCCCCATCTTCCTTGCACCCTCTTTTCATCTATTTCTATACGTTGATGAGATTCCTCCTGGAGCCTTCTTTTCTCCAAGGTAAACAGTTCTAGCTCTCTCAGCCGCTCCTAATAGGAGAGATGCGTGACACTCTTAATTGTCTTCATGGCCCTTTGCTGGATTCTATCCGGTATGTTCCTGTCTCTCTTGTAGTGGGGAGCCCAGGCCTGGACTCAGTACTCCAGGTGTGACCTCACCAGCATTGAATAGGTGGGAGGGATCACCCACCTCAAGCTACTTGCAACACTCCTCCTGGTGCCGCCCAGGATACCATTAGCTGCCGCTGCCCCTCTTGTGAGTTAGCCTTGGGTGGCTGCCAGATGCCCATCAAGCTGCTCTCTCACTCCCCTTCCTCAGTGGAACAGAGGGAGAAAATAAGATGAAAAAGCTTCTGTGTCAAAATAAAGACAGGTAGATCACTTACCAATCACAGGCAAAAAAGAACAGGCTGGGGGATTAATATATTGACAATTAAAAATAGAGTAAGATAATGAGAAATTATGACAAAATTAACACCACCACCACCCCCTGCCCCGGGCCCCCTTCTTGTTCCCAGGCCCAACTTTACTACCTCATTTCTGACACTTCTACCTGCTCCCTGCCCCAAGCAGTGCAGGGAGACGAGGAAGAGGTATTGCAGTCAGTCCATAACACTTTGTGTCTGCCACTCCTTCCTCCTCACACTTTTCTCCTGCTCTAGTGTGGGTCATCTCCTTGGGATGGAGTCCTTGAGGAAATTATGGTTACAGTGTGGGCGCAATGGTTCCTGCCAGAAAACTTGCTCCTGTCTAGGCTTCTCTGCATGGGCCACAGCTCCTGCCAGGAGCCTGCTCCAGTGTGGGATGTCTGTGGGTTGCAGGTTCCTCCAGGTCATCTCCACCTGCTGCAATGTTGGGTCCTACATTGGCTGCAGTGTGGCTGTCTCCTACAATATGGTTGCCTGTGGGCTGCATGGGCACTGTCTGGTTCACCACAGTCTCCTCCACACATTACTGACAACTGGTTGCTGCCTCCAGGCTCTTTTGTTATGATTAACTGGCTAAGTTCATCCTGCAACAAGGGATGTGTGCAGCCTAGCACAGGCATGAAGATCGGGTGATATGGGCAGTACAGTAGGGCACAAAACATGCTTACACCAACTGCAGAGCACTTGTGGTGTGGATCCTTATGTCTCTGATGGGCAAGACTTCTCCTGTTAGCACAACCACACTGCACTCCTTAACACGCATACTGTTAACCTTTTTTCACCAATACTGTAATTTGTGGGTTGCATGCAAAAGCTACCAGCCCTATGAGTGAGAAAGGGAGAGCCTCTACCAATCATTTCCTGAGCTAATTCCTTCCCCTCTGCTGTCTCCAGGATCCCTGCCTCCAGCAACAAGCAGTGGCAGCAGTAGGTCCCTCAGGCTCCAGGAAGGAGCCAGTCAACTGGTCAAATGGGGATGCATGTTATTCTCATTCCTTCTGAAGCCAGGCTCTGGGTTTGTGTATGGGGTTGTACAACCTGTACATGTGAATGTACTTGTGCCTGCAACCTTACAGAAGAACCTTAAGATCTAACAGAAGACCAAACACCATAAATACAGCAGATGCCATAAATACAGCTAACATGGGCAGGCTGAATAGCTCTCCCAAGTCCTCCATGTGCTACTGTTTAAACCACCCATATTGCTTTTGTATCACTTGCATGTTCCTCTCTTGAGTTCCAGCTTTGAAACTCGTAGTCAAAAGAGGAAAGCATGTTTTCCTCAACACTCCTGTAAAAAGCTGTTTCTGGGAATCATCAGGGAGTAGCAAAGTTCAAGTTTCAGTTTTCCCCTTTGCCCTGGCTCGTATCACCTACAAAGTTGTGACTGTGACTCTGCACCTTTCACCAAATCACAAGATGGTTGACACTGAAAGGCACCTCAGGTGGTCATCTGGTCCATCCCACCCACTCAAGCCAGACCACCTAAAGCAGTTTGCCCAGGACCATGCCCAGACAGCTTTTGAATATTTCCAAGCATGGCGGCTCCATAACCTCTCTGGGCAACCTGTGCCAGTGCTTGGTCACCCTGGCAGTTAAAACATGTTTCCAGATTTTCAGAAGGAGCCTCCTGTGTTTCAATTTGAGTGCATTGCCTCTTGACCTATCACTGGGCACAACTAAAAAGAGCCTATCCCTGCCTTCCTTGTACCCTTTCTTCAGTTATTTCTATGCGTTGATGAGATCCCCCCTAAGCCTTCCTTTTTCCATAGAAAACCATACCATCTTTCTCTCTCCAGTGCCATAATCACCTTTGTGGCCCTTCACTGGACTCTTTCCAGTATGTTCATATCTCCTTTGTACTGGGGACCCAGGCAGTGAAGCCAGGACTGCCGATATTGGCTCTTTAGTGCCAAATAGGGAGAAAACAACCACCTCCCTCAGCCCGCTGGCAACATACACCCTGGTGCAGCCCAAGATACCATTACTTGTCTTTGACTCAAGGGCACATTCCTGTGTCATGCTCAAGTTGTCCACCTGAACCTCCAGGTCCTTTATAGAGAATGGGCTTTCCATCTGAGTAGTCCCCAACCTTCCATGGCATCTTTAGTTGTTCCTTCTCCGGCAAAGGACTTTGTCCTTCCTCCTGTTGAACTGCATGAGGTTCCTGTCAGACCATTTCTCCAGCCTGTCGCGGTCCCTCTGGATGGCAGCACAACCTTCCGGTATATCAGCCACTCCTCCCAGGTTGGTGTCATCTGCAAATTTGGTGAGGGTGCACAATGTCCAATCGTCCAGAGCATTAAGGAAGATGTCAAACAGGACTGGAGCCCACTGAAGTATTTCCCTAGGTGAATCCTGATGACATTCTTGTCCTTCATCATGAAGGACACACGTTGTCCTTCATCTGCCTGGAAATGGTTCTGAGGATTAGTTGCTCCATCCCATTCCCAGGGCAGCCTGGCAGGCAGAAAGACTTCTCTGTACAGAGCAATTACTGTAATTAGTAATACCACTATAGTGGCAAGTGAAACGAATAATGGGCATGAGAACAGGTCTAGAATGGCAGTGCTGTTGGAGGTAAAACCACCAGAGATGTCCCACCATGTGACAACAGCAGCGCAAGCCACTCATTCAGTAGACCAAAGATATCTACTTTATTGCATGGCTCATCAGATTCCAACAAGAACAGTATTTCATGTTCCAAATTTGCAGTAAAATGTTGGGTAGTGTACTTTGGTTGTTCTGTATTGCGTACAAATCTTTTATGTGTTTGTACTTCTGGTTTCGTGCACACTCGTTTTGAGTGGTGTACTCTGGTATTTAGTACATGGGTACGGCGTGGGTTAGGCTTCATACTTTGGCAGTAATGTACATCTGGTATTGGTACACTTATGTTACCTGCATAAGTTTTGTACTTCTGGTGGTAAGGATTTATTGATACTGAACTCAGATACTGGCTTATTGACATTGAATTTGGATTTACCCATCTGGTGTTGTAAAATTGATGACTAAGCATGAATGAGCTGAGTTAACTCTAGTGTGGCTGGTGAATGAATGAGTGACAGATGCAGCATAGCGGCAAAGCGAGTGTGCAGTTCTGAGCTGTGGTTCTGCTTTCCCACAAGGGGTACGACTGGAAGAAAGAGATTGTTAACTTTATTACAGACCAATATTGTGCTGTCTACGTACACATTGACATCCTGTGTGCCTCATAAATAAGAAAATGGAAGGGGGGGGATCAAAAGAAAAGCCCCGTAGGATGTATCCTAGCACATGGAAAAGGTATAGGCAGACCGCTGGGTGGGGGTGTGAATAAGAAAGCACTGTATTGCAGCTGATGTTGGTTTTTTAAGGAAAGAAAGTGGGATGAGTTTAAGTATGCGGATATGTTTTCCACTTTGCAGAACCATCCGGAGTGGCAGAGAGATTGTGATATTAATATTTCACCAGAAGATCCCCTGGTTTTATCTTTAGAAAAAGAAAAAAGAAATGAAAAGAAGGAGCAGGAGAAAATAAGGAGGTGCTGTTCAGCATATAGTATTCAGCAGAGATATTTGAAAATAACAAACCCAGAAAGAAAATGGAGGAGATAGAGGATCAACCCGAGGATTCAGGATTGTCTCCTTCACCCCTTAATCAGTCTCCACCTCATCCATCACTGTTATCTGAAACGGATGATAACAGCGTGGAGGAAGGAGCAATCAGTGCTTTTACGCCTGTTACAGCATGGACCAGGAATAGAACAGAGAAAGCTCCACAGCTCCCAGCTCCATTACGAGGGGCAGGAGGACCGGCTAAAGTAAAAGTACCCTACTCCACTACTGATTCAGATGCCTGCAAAGAGGTAGCTAGGGGATACCGGGATGACCCCTCTCAAGTGGCAAAAATATTTGAATAATAATAATAAAAAAAACCTAGGACCCTGATTGGACAGGTGTAGGTTTGATTTGGGGGGAAATGATGGAAACAAAAACCAATCAGTATTAAAAACTGCACGAACTCATGCACAGGCCCTAATTACTGGGGGAACCTTACAAGCGAATGTGGGCGCTTGTAGCAGGTAAGCTACAAGCCCTCAAAAAGAAAAGGAGGGATTGATAGAGTTAGAATGTTGTGACTAAATCTTGTGCCTTTGGGGGAGTCAGAAAGGCTTAAAGACAAGAAGCGCCTAAACAAAAATTCATGATGACGACATTTGACCTTAGAAGAAGCAGATGTACAGAACCATAAAGATAAGGAACTGCAGAGCAAAACACTAAACGAGAACAGACCATCCCTCAAGGACAGGATATACGTGATCTCAGAACTGATTTTGCACGAAAGCAAAAGTTAACTAGCGGACACGGTGAGGAAGAGTATATCCTTCACCCAGAGACCCCTGACAGCCACCCGGAGACACCAACAGTTATGGGCAAAGGACAGTTGCATATGATAATGAGTTCTTGGAAAAGTTTTCTTTTCTCAGAAAACTAATGAATATGTATGTAAAGCTTGTATAAGTTATGCAACTAGCCCTGTGCGGGGCACGCACACTAGGAGGAGTGATCCCCTGTGCGTCCAGCGCTGCAATAAAGAATACCTGCTGAAGAGTTGTTCAGACTATTGAGTTCTGATTTCAGCTTTTCATGGCATCACCCACAAGACATTTCGCCACACTGCCAACCATACCTGCAGCACACTGGGCATTGCTGCCCTGGAGCTGAAGTCCACCTTCTGGAGGGCTGGGAGGAATGAAAGGAAAAGACACCCAAGGGTGCCCTGGCAATGGCAACTACTGTATCTTTACCATCCCTTGGGTTTTGGGTTCAGGGTTGTCACAGGCCAGACCAGTGCCAAGGGCATAATGGGGCAGTTCCTGGGGCACAGAGTAGGGCAATGTTGGTCCAGGCAGGGGTGTCAGGGGCACAGGCAGGGAAACTGGGGTCAAAACTGGGGGAAGGAGAGGGGAAGATATCCTGGCCATGTGGGCTACTGGGTCCATGGGTCTTATTTCCCATCCAGGGTAAGCAAGATGAGGACACCCAGCTCCTGAGAACTAGAGCTAATCCTTGCCCCAGCATCTTCTACCGCCAACCCCTGCTGTTTCCTCAGTGTTGAGCAGACTGGGCACACAGCCTGGTGGCACTGGTCCCCAGGCTGGACAGCTGTGCAGCCAGGCAGGAAACAAGGGCATCAAGAAGCTGCAAGAGATGAGAGGAGATAATAGCATTTGGGAGGGAAGTAGGGAGTGATAGCTCTATGGTGCAGAAACGACGGGTGTGGGGCAAGGAGGTGGGAGTGCTGGGGTTTGTTTCCACACCGTGTCTTTTGTCCTGGCAGGCAGGGGATGGGAGGGAAGCCTGGGCATAGGCATGACACAATGGCTAAGGAGGACTAAAGGTCATTGTGAAGTCTTTATCACCTGCAGCTTGCTGTCTCCTGCAGCTATAATCCCTGCATATCGATTGTCTGGCAGTTTCTTCAGAATCTGCTAAGTTATGTGTGCAAGTTATGAGTTGCTAGTCACAAGAGAGGAGTTGTGAGGTACAAGTTGGGTCACAAGTTATGAGTTGTGACTGATGAGTTATGAATTAGAGAGCTTGTGCATTAGAAAACTCATTAATTAAGTGACAAATTAGTGAGGTCGCATGTTAGACTGGTTTGTGAAATGGGACTAAGCCCTTGCTTGACATGTTTGTTTTCTTTCCTAATAAGCTCATAAAATAAAATTTAACTGACAGGATACGTAGTCCTATGAATTTGAGAGATACAATGGACCAGGTCCAGTACAGCAGCACAGAACAACAGCAACACTCTGGCCATCTGCCAGCTTAGGCACATGGCCATTGCTGTTGGAAAAGCATCCCAAGCCACAGCAGAATGAGATGATGAGCACTTCAGCAAACAGAAGAGCAAAAAGCAGACACAGCCACCTGTTTCTGCAGCACCAGAGAACTGGAAAAGGGCACAGTGCTTGAAACACAGGCAGGTTCAGGGTAGAACTTGATGGAGGGCCTTTAATCCAGCCACATCTTGTGGTTTCTACAAGACAAGTGTCTTCCCAGACTTTAGTCTGGGTTGACTTTTCCCAGATACAGGCACAGAGGGGCTGCAGCATCAGCAGCAGCAGCAGCAGAGTCTCCCACAGGCACACACAAAACCATGAACATGTTGTTAACCTTCTTTTTTCTTCATTCTCAGTGGGACAAGAGCCTGCGAGCGCAAAGCCTCCTGGAATTGGAGGAAGAAGGCTTTGTCAGCATGCTCCCCTTGATCAGGCACACTGTAGTAGACACCAACCACAAAGATCCCTTTGTTACCTCTGTCTCTGATTCTTACCCATAAGCTTTCAACCTGCTTGTGGTTATTATTCAGGGACAGCTCTTCACACTGTACTGATTTCTTGATGTGGAGGGCAATGCCTCTGCCCCTCTGTAACAGGTTCGCAGGATTCCTATGCACAAAGTTCACCCAACACATGCTATTTAAAAAGCACAACAGTATTTATTGCTCTGTTATAGCCTGGCATAAGCAGTTACTAGCACATTGTTTTCCTTTTATGAGTCTTACCAACCTGACTACGCCCGAGACACCGCTGAGCAGGAGGGTCGCCATAGAGAAGGGAGAAAGGCGCGGCACCTTCGGGGCATCCCCTGTGGTTCATCGAGCGTGCTCTGTGTCCTCTCTCCTCGCTCCGCTTTGAGCCACACTTTTTTATACCCTCAGCAGATTCAGTGGAAAAGTACTGAGTGGACGTTGCCGCACAGGTGGCCAGCACATGCAACAAGGCCTGCCAGGTGCGTGCTTTGCTGGCTAACAGCGGCTCCCGGATTGCAAAAACATACTGTTCAATTACAATCCTGCCAGTTCCCTTCTTCAAGGCTGCATTCTCACAGCTGTGTTCAACGTGTCATTTTTCAATCCTGGCCCTACATACACCATCTAAAATCCCTCACACACTGCGGGAGTGGCATGACCAACCAACCAACAAGTGATGCAACAGCTCACCACCCACTACCCGCTATCGCAGCGGCTGCTTCCCCCCACCACCTCCCCCCAGTTAATATGCGTGTGAGGTCATATGATATAGAATATGTCTTTGGCCACTTTGGATCACCTGTGCTCCCTCACCTCCAGGCATTTTGTGCACCCAGCAGAGCATGGGAAGCTGGGAAAGTCCTTGACTAGTGTAAGTACTACTTAGCAACACATAGCACCTACTTAGTAACACCTAAAATCTCAGTGTGTTATCAAGGTTATTCTCATGCTAAATCCGAATCACACTATAACAGCTACAGTAAAGAAAATTAACTCTCTCCTAGCCAAAACCATGACACCCTGCTCTGCCCTCGCAGGCTCCCATGAAGCTGCAGGGTGCTTTCTTGCACATCTCATTATGCACCATCTCATCGTGCGCCTCGCTTGAACTGGCAGGCAGGAAGGCAACAGAAGCTGACATCCCCGTCCCACCAACCCTTGGGAGAATGATTCCTCCGTCTGCTCACGGACATGCTCTTTTAGCTTCTTCCCCCAGCCTTGCTCACCCAGCAGATTCTCTCTTGGAGGAAAATCAGGGGGGTCCTGGGCAGAGGGCAGGTTATTCTGGGTAACCAGTCTCAGCTGCTGTCACTCCTCCTGCACTGATCCAGCCTAAAGCAAGCCTGCCCCACTAGTGCAACAAAACCCCTCAAGGCTGTCGCAGCCAGAGGAAGGGGGATCCCTTTGCACAAACCCCAGCTCCATCACTGCCTCCTCCTCACAGCACACTGACAAAGCAAAGGAGTTAATTGTCTTAGGCCTTTGCAAGCCTCACTAGTCAAGAAACATTCACAGCTAATGGTCTTGCAGTCAGCGTGATCCGATTAGCAAAGGAGTGGACTCTGTGAAAGGATGGACTGTCCAGAGTCTTCTGATTGGGAGGATTTCAGTCACTGTTGATATTTACCATATGCTGCCTGTGTGACATAGTTTTGGGTTGTATAAGTCCAGGGTGCATAAACTTTCTAACCGCCCCACTTTGGTAGTTACCGCAGCTCTCTGCTCTCCCCTATAGCTGTAGCAATAACCTGCTCTGCCCAGGCCTGAACCCTTTATTCCATGACATTATTGCGGACTTGTACTCGTTATGGCTGGGATGGAGTTAATTTTCTTTTTATAAGCCTGCATGGTGCTGTGTTTTGGATTTGTGACCAAACCAGTGTTGATGACAAACGAATGTATTAGCTATTGCTGAACGGTGTCAGTCCCGCCTGTGTTTCTCACACCGCCACAGAGGCAAGTAGGCTGGGGGTGTGTGAGAAGCTGGAAGTGGACACAGCCAGGAAAGCTCAATCCAGCTGACCAAACGGATATTACATACCATACGGCATCATTGTTTTCCCAAAAAGCGGGTCCATGTGTCTAGTGTGCAAAATGCCAAAGTACACACAGAGCAGAGGTATTTTATTCAATTCACTTTGTGCAAAGATGGGTGCTAGGTGGTAACCCACAAAGCCAGCACCCTGCATAAGAAACTACAAGGTATCCATACAGTTAAGTGTGTCAGTAACAGCTAATATTCACACAAACACGCTGCCCCTCCAGATGATCACTGGCTAGTTTCTCTCTCACTTCATCTTAAAGGTACAGCTCCCTTTAAATTTACTCCCTGAGCATGCATGGTAAGGGGCTTATTTGAGTGGGGTGTTTCTGGCCTATGGGCGTGATTTTTAGTATTATCATGAAGATAGTTCACCTAAAGGACACCTAGTTTCAGTTCTTACCAACATCCCAGTTAGGTGCTCGCCTTGACTATAGACTTTATCACCCAGCTTTCAGTGTCTTCTGAGGCAGGATGTTCCCTTTTATCAGTCTCTCAGTTCTTCTTCAGGGATATGGTCGTAAAACAAATCCTTCCCTATCTCTCAACTCCCTTCTCTGGCCGCCCAGTTCTGATTTGCCAAGCTCACATGGTTCATTGTTACTGCTTAGTGGAAAATTCCATTTACTTTCTGATATCATCATGAGCGCAATAAAAGCTGGGTAAAGAAGGCGGCAGTGGGGAGGCATTCACATTTACGGCATTTCTCCTCCCAGGTAACTGTTATGTGTGATGAAGCCCTGCTTTCCTGGAAGGGGCTAAACGCCTGCCTGCCGATGGGAAGTAGGAAATTAATTCCTTGTTTTGCTTGGCCTGCGCACGCAGCTTCGCTTTACCTATTAAACTGTCTTTATCACAACTCTTGGGTTTTCTTGCTGTTGTCCTTGTGATTCTCTCCCCCATGGTGCTGAGGGCCTAGTGGGTGAATGGCTGCATGGTGCTTAGTTGCCTGCCAGGGTTAACCCACAACATGCATGAACTGTGCCAGCAAATCGTAATGGAAGAGCCTGGTTGGCAGCAGCAATGATGTCCCTGCAATAGCCTCTGGAAGATAGGTCAGAGTGGACCCTTGGCAATTTGGCAGGGGACACTAACACTGGAAGAGTGGCTGAGACACCATGGGGTTGTGCTGCCATCCAGAGGGACCTCAACAGGCTGGAAAAATGGGCTGACAGGAACTTCATGCATTCAACAAGGGACGTGAAAGTCCTGCACCTGGGGAGAAAGGTTCTCAGGCACCAGGGGACACTGGGGTCACCAAGATGGAAAGGAGCTTTGCAGAAGATGATGTAGTGGTGTTGGTAGACACCAAGTTGGTCATGAGCCAACAATGTGCACCTGAGGGCTAATGGCATCCTAGGCTGCATTACACAAAGCATTGCCAGCAGGTCAGCAGAGGTGATGCTTCCTCTCCGCTTCGCAGTGGTGAGGCCACACCTGGAGTACTGGGTCCATTTCTTGGCTCCCCAGTACAAGAGGGACATGGACATACTGGAGAGAGCACAGTGCAGAGCCAAAAAGATGATAGAAGGGTGTAGAGCACCTCTCGTATTACGAAAGGAGGAGGGAGTTGGCACTGTTTACCCTGGAGATGAGAAGGCTCTGGTGGCACCTCAGCAACGCATAGAAACACCTGAAGGGAAGGAGCAAAGAAGATGGAGCCAGGTTCTTCTCAGTGATGCCCAGTGACAGGACAAGAGGCAATGGGCACAGACTGAAACATCGCTGGCTTGCAAGAGATGACCTGCAGAGGGCCCTTCCAACTGTTCCAGTCCACTTAGCAACGACGGGAAATGACACCATGCACAAGGTGTGACACACGGCCACAGCAGCTCCTGCTCCTCTTTCCCCAGCTCCTCCCTGCCCACACATCCGCTCTTCTTGGGTTTCAGATATCTCTGGACCACAGGCAGCACCCAGCCACGATGAGACCCACCCTCTCTCTGAACCCAGGCACGGCCCACTCCCTGACTTGCCACTGAGATGGGCTCTGACCCCTGTGAACATGCTGGAGGAGGGAGCAGGAGAGGACAAAGATGATGCTGTTGGGCCACCCTCCAGGTGTCTCTCACTGTGGTCCCTGCAGGGTGCGGTAATAGAGCGCACTGTCCCCCACCTTCCCCATGCTCACATATGTGCTCCTGCATGTACACTGAGGGCCAGCATCGGTTTTTATGAGGAACCCCATCAAGGAGAACATTGAGGGTGTCGTGCAGCAGAGCTTCAGCCTTCCATGCGCTTAGGGCCGTGGAGAACCCAGCATGTCCTACCATGCCGGGCATCTCCAAGTGACCCAGGGCACCTTAGGCCACCCTGGCTCTGCATCCTCCGGCTGCTTCTTCCCACCTCAGGCCTCCAGCTTCAATGGGTTCCTCGACCCTCTGCAATCCCCCTTCCCACACCCACCTTGGATCCTCTCCCCAGGGGGCCGTGATGGTTCTCCCATGAAAAGGGAGGGGAGGGGAAGGGTTCAGACAGTCTGTGGAGGGCCACTGTGGAGTGGGCAATGCTCCTCAAAATGGTGGTACCTGTCAGATTGTGACATTGTGTCAGGCCTCAGTAGGTGTCCCATCCTGTGGTGCTAGGGGGAGCTCTGGGATCCCAGTGTGGAGGATGAGCACAGGGAAGGGAGTGTCCGTGCTCTGCTGAGCAGCCCCTACTGCCTGAGGAAGCAAGTGGAGGGAGCAAGTGTGAGGAGCACATTTGGCTAGGGGTGTCCTGTGCAAGTGGAGCTGGGCTCAGGGGGGTCCCACCCAGGAGAAGCAGCACCACAGCAGTGCCAAGGGACAGGGGTCCAGTGGGAAGACCTCGTGCCACTCCTAGGGCTGGCTTCAAAGTCTCAGCAGCACTCCCCTGTCCTTCCTCAGAGGAAGGATGGGGGAGACCCTAGAAGCACATGTCACATTTTGCCCACCAGAGGATTTCCTGCCAAGCAAGCATCTGTTATTGCACCCTGCAGGGTGAGAGACACCCAAGACAGCGCCAACAGCTTCAACTTCGTGTGGTCCTCAAGCCCCGCCTCTACCTTCAGTGTGGTCATAGAGCGAGGGAGTGAGTAGGAGGGACTAGGACTGACTGCAGGGACAGAGGCACAGACACAGAAGATGTGGGCTGAGCTGTACTGCAGGCAGAGAGGAGCTGGAGAGGGGTGAGACAGAGCGGGCCTGGCCATGTGGGCTGTCCTGTGCGGGGGGTTATTGCCCATCATAGGTAAGTGACAGGAAGGGGTGATGCCCTCACCCAGGAACTGAGCATGCCCCTGTGCTCTGCATGGCTCTGTGGAGCTGTGCTGACCTCTTGCAGCCTGACCTCTCCCCCAGCTCTACCTCCCCATGTACCCGCCTGGAGCATGGTTGCAACAGCCCTCCTCCTCTTCTAGCTCTCAGCTAGGCCCCCCCGTCCAGCCTGGCTCCTCTGCAGTGTGGGGACAGGCAGGGCACCTGCCTGCGACTCCCACATGTCGGGGCCTAATGCTTTGCACTTGGGCTGGCACCCTGCTCATGGGGCACTGTGACCCATCTTGCAAAGAGCAGGCCGAGGGTGTCAGCATAGGGCCCGAGCCCCACTTTTCTGTGAGAGGACCTTGTCCCCCCTGTGCACTTGCAGCGCAGTTTGAGGAATAGAAGATTGGGTTCCTCACCATCCAGCTGGGCAAAGCCAAAGGGATTTGTCCCCCAGGAGCAAAACCTTCCTGCTTCAAAAGGGAAAACCAGAAACAGTTCCCTGTCTGACAGGGAGAAGGAGGGAGGGAAATGTGGCATCTCCCACCTCCCCAGCTCCTGGTACCAGCTCTATGCCCCTACCCATCTTTGTCTGCTGGGTTCAAAGAGAAGGATTTAGTCCTCCTGCTGGTCCAGTGCCATTGCAATGCCCAACCAGCATTGCCCTGACCTTTGCTGAATCTTGGAGTGATTGTGGCTTGCTCTTCTTCACTGCAGCAGTCACTGGCCAGGTGGCCTTGGAGCAACACGAGAGGGAACTGGCCGTGCGAGAGGGAGATGGAGTCACCTTCCAGTGCAGCATGAGTGGTGACAGCATGAGCAACTACTACATGTACTGGTATCGACAAGGTTCACGTGGCAGTCTGGACTGGATTTATGAGGGTGGTTCCTATGGAGAAGGTTTCCGGGATCGCTTCACTGGATCATTGCAGGGCTCCCAGAACAGGTTCACACTGCAGATCCGGGCAGCAAAGCCAGAGGATGAAGCAGTGTATTACTGTGCTGCTAGGCTCACGCTGGAGCAGCTCTGCAGCAGAGTCGACCAAAAACCAACTGACAGAGAATACCCACTTCTCAGCATTTCTTTCTAGCAGCTGCTAAGCACAGGTTGGTGTCACGCAATGGCAGGTGCAGGAAACAGACCTGTGGCGTGGTTGTAGTACGAGGTGGTGAAGGGAAGCGTGGCTGAAGGGCTGAGACCAGTTGTGATGCAGGAGCATCTATTCTGGGAACTCCAGAGGCTGCACGGTGAAGTCTAGTGTAGTGGACGTTGCCTGGGCTCCTCTACAACACGGCCCAGTCTCCCCTCCGCGGCTTGGCTGTAGAGCTCTGGGATCACGGAGGTGCAGCGCGGTAGCTTACAGGAGTACTGTAGTGGATGGAGCCAGGCTGTTTAGGAAAGACAGAGGGCAGATCAGCGTGGGTGGCCTTGTGGTGGGTGGCTGCTACAGATCAGCCGATCAAGAAGAAGCAGTAGACAAGGTGTGGTGGGTTGACTTTGGCTGGCCACCTGGTGCCCACCAAGCCACTCTATCAGTCCCTCCTCAACTGGGCGGGATGAAATAGACAATGAAAGGCTCATGGGTCATGATAAGGACAGGGAGATGAGGCAGCAATTACTGTCACAGGCAAAACTCAGTTGACTTGGAGAAATTAATTAAATTTCTTAAAATTGGAGGAGAGCAGGAGAATGGGAAATAAGAACAAATCTAAGACCACCTTCCCGACACCCCTTGCATTCTGCTGGGCTCAACTTCACTCCTGACTTATCTACCTCCTCCCTCTGAGCAATGCAGAGAACAAGGAAAGGGGTTGAAGTCAGTTCATCAGCTGTTGTCTCTGCTGCTCCTGCCCTCTCATGCACTTCCCCTGCTCCATCGTGTGCTCTCAGCCATGGAACACAGCTCTTCATGAACTTCTCCAACGTGGGTCCTTCCCGTGCTCTGCAGTTCTTCACAAACTCCTCCAGCCTGGGTCATTCCCACGGGGTGAATTCCTTCAGGAAAAGACTGTTCCAGTGTGGGTCCTCTGTGGGGCACAGGTCCTGCCAGAAAACCTGCTCCACCGTGGGCTCCTCTCCACAGGACCGTGGGTTTTGCCAGAAGCCTGCTCCAGTGTGATCTCTCCACAGGGTCACAGCTTCCTTCAGGCACATCCACCTGCTCTGGTGTGGGCTCACCCTACGGGCTGCAGGGTGGATATCTGCTCCATGGTGGGCCTCCATGGGCTGCAGGCGGACAACCTCTGTTACCATGGTGTTCGCCACAGGCAGCAGGAAATTCTCTGCTCCAGCACCTGGAGCACTTCCCCTACGTCTTTCACTGTCCCTGTCAGCCAGCATGGGTTTGTGAAGTGGAAATTGTGCTTAACCAAATTGAAAGCATCCAACATTAAGATGAATGCTCTGTGCAAGGGTATTCTTCTTTGTTCCAGGCTTTCTCCCTGGACTCTGGGGCCTGGCATTCCTGAAGGATGGTCCTGCTGGTACGGAGGCAAATAAGGCATTCAGTACCTCAGCCCTTTTCCATGTCCTGTGTCACCATGTCCCCATCTGTTCAGCAGTGGGCCTGCATTTTCCCTAGCTTTGTTTAGCCATGCAGGCCTCCGGCATTTTTTCTTGACTCTTTGCTTGTAAGGATGGCCTGCTCTTGCGCTCAGGACTGGTGAGGCTGTGGACTGCTGCGTCCAGTTCTGCACCCCCAGCACAAGGAAGACATGGAGGTACCAGAGCAAATGCAATAAAGGTCCATGAAGATGAGGGAGGGAGCATCTGACGTACGAGGAGATCCTGAGTGAATTGGGCTTGTTTAGTGCGGAAAAGAAAATGGTGGTGGGGTGGGGGATGGTGGTGGTGGAGGGGGTTTGTCCATGTGTGTAAATACCTGAGGCTGAGTAGTGTTCATTCTTGGAGATATTCCTACCTGAACTGGAGAACATTGTAGGCAGCCTACCATCCCTAACCCTGGTAGGCAGCTAAACCCCACCCAGCTGCTCGCTTAGTCACCCGTAGAGGGACGGGGCAGAGAATCGGAAGGGTAAAAGTGACATGACCTGTGTGTTGAGATGAAAAGAAATAAGTAAAGCAAAAGCTGCACACACAAACCAAGCAAAATAATGAATTCATTCCCTACTTCCCATTGGCAGGCAGATGTTTAGGCATTTCCAGGAAAGCAGGCCTCCATCACGCATAATGTTTTTTTCGGAAAGACAAATGCATTAACTCCAAATATCCCCCTTTCCACCTTCTTTCCACCACATTTATCGCTTTGCGTGACTTCATGTGCTATGGGATATCCCTTTGGCCCGTTGTGGTCAGCTGTACAGCTGGTGGGGCAACATGAGAAACAGAGAAGTGCCTGACGCCGTGTAAGCACTGTTCAGCAACAGCTAAAACACTGGTGTGTTATCAACATGGTTTTGGACACAAAACATCACAGCTGCACATACAGGCTGCTACGGAGAAACTCCATCCCTGCCACACCCGGTGCACCTCCTCAGCACCGGTTGACTCTGCTTCATGCAGGAGGGTTAAATTAGACCTTTTGCAGAGGTCCATTACAGCCTCAATTCTTCCAGCATCCTAGGAGCAAAACTGGCTCCTCTTGTGCTCCCCTTTTGTTATGCCCTTTCTGGGGAGCCTGAAAGGACAGCATCAGGCCTGATGGCCGGCCAGAGCTGTTAAGCCACAGCTTTGGGGGCTGGAAATGCTTTGGGAGTACTCTTGCATCCTTTGGTTTCCGACTGGGGGGAAGATCTCTCAACTTTCTTCCTGAACCCATGCGCTGCCAACATGCCACTGTATACCCCCTGCAGTCCTCCAGCAGTGGCCTTTGGATGTGATTGAATTCCTTCCCCTCCCCTCCGTTCTGTCCAGGAACAGCCTCCAGCAACAGGCTGTGGCCAGCAGTTGGCCTCTCAGGCTCCAGGAAGCATCCAGTCAACCAGTCAAATGGGGATGCATGTAATTCCCCATCCTTCCAAAGCCAGGCTCTGGGTTTGTGTACGTGGTTGTAGACCTCATCACACATGTCTCTAGCTGCATCTGCAACTTTACAGAAGAACAACACATCCTAAGACCTAACAGGAGACCGTAAATACAGCAGATGCCAGCAATGCAGAAAACGGAACAATGGCTGAATAGCTCTCCTGACTCTTCTGCGTGCTACTTTTTTACCCACCTAAATTACTTCTCTATCACTTGCATGTTTCTCTCTTGCCTTCCAGCTTTGAACCTTGTAGCCAAAAGAGGAAAGGGAGTTTTCCTCAACAGTCCTATAGAAAGCTGTTCCTGGAAGTCATCAGGGCAGTAGCTGTGAAAGGCAAGGAGCCAACTGCAGTCGCCCTTGCTTAGAGGAATGAACACTAGCTGAGGCTCTCGGCTTTTACCTCAGGGTCGGTGTGACCTGATGACCCAACCTTAGCCAGCTCTTCCCAACTCAGAACACCCCATACCGACAGCAAAACAATAGCAGATTTACCCTTCAATGAAACCAGGCATGTAACCATGGCCAGAACTGCAACGGACCATAATCCAGGCTAAAGCTCCACACCTGCACGGGACATGGGTTTAGAAGAATGAAGATTCACACCCCACTGACCCTAGGTCTGTACCGCCTGCACGGGAAGAAGCATGTACTGACCCAGCGTAGGACAAGTACGTTCCACTTATGCGAGCAATAGTCACTGCTTTTCTCTGTATCAGTCAAGGGCACGGCTATGCGCAGAGCTAAAACGTAAAAGAATAAATTCCCTTGGTAATTCTGTCCTAAGCATCCTTGCCTCCCTCCTTGCACGGCAAAGAGCTGACTTTACGTAGCAAAGCCTGAGTTTCAGTTTCCCCCTTTGCCCAGGCACATATCGCCTGCCAAGATGTGAATGTGCCTGCGAGTCTTTCAGAGAATCACAGGAAGGATGAATTTGGAAGGCCCCTCAGGAGGCCATCTGGTCCAAGCCCCCTGCTCAAGCAGGGCCACCATGGTCCAGTTGCTCAGGACCATGCCCAGACAGCTTGTGAATACCTCCAAGCATGGAGGCCCAGCAACCTCTCTGGGCAACCTGCGCCTGTGCTCGGTCACCCTGGCAGTGAAAAAGTGTTACCTAATGTTCAGAAGGAGCCTCCTGTGTTTCCCTTTGTGCGCATTGCCTCTTGACCTGTGTCTGAGCAGCGCTGAAAAGGGCCTGGCCCCATCTTCTTTGAAGCCTCCCTCTGATGTCAACACCGGTGGCAGCTTTGGCTGCAGTGATCATACGCTGGTGGAGTTTGCAGCCCTGAGGGATATGGGACGGGCAAAGAGTAAAGTCAGGACCCTGACTGTTAGGCAAGCCAAATTCCAGCTGTTCAAGGAGTTGGTCAACGCGACACCCAGGGAAACTGCCCGCAGGGACAAGGGAGCGGAACAGAGCTGGCAAATCTTTAAGGGTGCTTTCCACAGAGTGTAGGAGACCTCTGTGCCCATTTGTAAGACATCAGGAAAGGAAGGCAAGGGACCGCCATGGCTGAGTCAGTACGTGCTGGTCATACTAGAGGGCAAGAAGGAACTGCACGGGCAGTGGCAGCAGGGACAGGTCTCCTGGGAGCAGCACAGGGACGCTGCCAGGTTGAGTGGGGATGGGGTGAGGAAGGCCAAGGTGCAGCTGGAGCTCCTCCCCCGGTTCCGGGCTTTGCCGTTCCCCTTGTTGAACCGCACGGGGTTCCCGGTAGCCAACTTTTCCAGGCTCTGGAGGGCAGGGGCAGCGCTCGGCAGGGCGACGAGCCGGGACAGCGCCGGAGCCGCGCTGCGAGCCGAGGGCCAGGAGCCCCCGCCTGCCGGGGCGCCGCGCTCCTCCTCTGCCCGCGGCCCTGCCCCGCGTCCCGCCCCGCGCCCCCCTTCTCCTCGCCGAAGGGGCCGCGGCACCGGGGGCCGGGCCGGGCCGGGCCGTGTCTGTTGGGGGCGGCGAGGGGCCGAGGCGGCGGGGCGGGCAGGAGCGGGCACCGGCGCGGCTCCGCTCGGCTCCTCTCCGGCTCCCGCCGGGCCCGTCGGCGCCGGCCGGCCCCGGCGCGGCAGGGCACGATGGCGCCCGGGCTGGGGCCGTGGCTCCTGGCCTTGTGGCTGGCCGCGGGGCCGGCAGGTGAGAGGCGGGCGGGGAGGGCGGCGAGGCCGGGGCCGGGCCCGGGGCTGCGGCTGCCCGCGGGCGGCCCTGCCCGGCCCGGGGCCCCGGGGCTGCGGCCGCTCCCGCGCCGGGCGCGCTGTCGCCTGGCGCTCGCCTTCCTTAGCGGGGAAGCGGCGAGCGGGCGGCGCGGGCGGCACAGGCAGAGGCTGCGGGAGGCTTTCGGGCAGCGGGTCGGGCCCGAGTGTCGGGGGCAGGCGCGGCTCAGCCCCGAGGGGGGCAGGCGGGGCAGCGCCCCGGGCGCGGGGGTGGGGGGGGGGGGGTTGCCGGGAGCCCCGCGGGGGGCGGCTGCGGCCGTGGCTGTGGCGGGGCGGGGGGCGCCGGGGCGGCGGGTGAAGGTCCTGGGGCCGTGGGCGCGCCCTGCCCGGCTGCCCGCGCTCTCCGTCCGCAGGGGTGTGGGCGCAGGTGAGGCTGCTGGAGTCCGGCGGAGGGCTGCGAGCGCCCGGGGGCTCCGTGCGCCTCTCCTGCCGCGGGTCCGGATTCGACTTCGGGAGCTATGCAGTGCGGTGGTACCGTCAGGCTCCCGGTGGCAGTCTCGAGTGGGTGTCCTACATTAGTGAACTCTCGGGTACTACAAAGAAATATGGGACATCAATACAAGGTCGAGCCATGGCATCTCGGGACAATTCCCGGTCCGAGTCATCTCTGTTCCTGCGTGCCCTGAACCCCCGGGACTCTGCCCGCTACTTCTGTGCCGTTCGCACGGAGACGGGAAATCCAGCAGAGCTTTAACACAAACCTTCTGTTGGGGTCCCGCTCTGGGCTCAGAGCTGGAAGGGAGGCACGTCCCACAGGATTTCAGTGCTGCGCTCAAAGCTCATGTAGTTATAGCACACAGGTTTCAAGTGTTTTTTCTGACAAGGAGATTTTACATGGTTCTATCCCCAAAGTTCTACCCCTTTTGCTTGCTTCTTCCCTTTGTAATGTCAGTCCTCATTCTTCTGACTTCAAAACTGCTTTGGCTTTGGAAACAAGTTTTGCTGATTCCATTGTTTCCTGGTAGGGCTGGTACCAGTCCTGGCCCAACTGGTGAGGTGTATAAATAGCCCTGCTCTGGTTTTGGTCATGGCTGAGGTCAACTCAGTCCAGCCCTCGAGTTTTACTCCCTGAGGAGCGAGCAGGGGAAACGGGGAAAGTACTGAGGGCCATTTGGGAGCTCCCTGCCAAAAAGGGGAAGTCTGTTGTTCTCTCCCGACTCTGAGAGTATAACGGGAGCAGGAGCTTGTGAGCCTGTGTGTTTGCAGCTGCTGGAGCATGGAGATGACAAGCAGATTCCCGGAGAAGTGGCTGGGTAGATAATACGATTGCTTGAGCTGTTCCTGCCTGTTCATCCTTGTCTTCTGGGGTTGCAGGTGCCCTTTCTCAGGTGCAGACAGAGGCCTCCGGCCCCACTGTGTGGGATGTCTCCGAGTCTGTCACGCTTACCTGCCACATCTCTGGTGCACCCATCAGCGACAGCAGCTACGCTTGGGACTGGATCCGACAGACTCCTGGCAGAGACCTGCAGCATATAGCGTTGCAGTATCCTTTCACAAGAGTCCAGCATATTGCTTCATCCTTCCAGGCGCAAGTCCGCACCTCTGCAGACCCGTTGAGGAACCAGCTGTCACTGGAAGTTGTCTCTCCATCAGCTGCAGACACGGCTACCTATTTCTGCAGCACCAGAGAGCTGGAAAAGGGCACAGTGCTTGAAACACAGGCAGGGCCAGGCCAGAACTTGAAGGAGGGGGTTTAAATCCAGCCAGGTCTTTTGTGGTTGGCTGCAGGAAGGCTTCTCAGGACTAGTCTAGGTTGGCTTTTCCTAGAAACAGGCACAGAGGTGCTGCAGCAGCAGCTGCAGAGTCTCCCACAAGCACACGTTAAAACCCATGAAGATATTGTTAACCTTCTTCCATTCTTCTCAGTCTCTCCCACAGACAGAAAGCAACAGAGAAAGAGGTTTGTTTAAGAAGCAGGACAGGGAGCATTGAAGAACCAAAGTTTGAACATGGAAATCCTGAACAGGTTTGGATTTTGACACCTCATGTTGTTCAGTCTACCCCAGAGCCTGCTGATGTAGGCAGGACAACAGAGGCTCAGGATACGCTTGTCTCTTCCGCGTCAGCTTACGCAAGGACACCCAGATTTCCACAGCCCATTCCTGACAGACTTGAATGTCTAGTGCGATGGTATGGGTAGACGTACAGGGGCCTACCCACGGAATAATTAATGCGTGCCTCCAAAGGCTGCAGGGCAATGTCAGCTGCAGGGCAATGCCCACCTGTACTGTGTGTCCGTGGAGGCTTATCAGTCCCTTGGACACCCAGTATTGCTGTTGTTTTGGTGCCAAGACTTTGCCCAACGGGGCTTGGCCTACAGATGTGGCTGGTATTTTCCAAATCCTGGAGATACCGGGCTGTGATGGTGTCGTGGTTCAGCTTCAGCTGGCAACTGAACACCACACAGCCACTCGCTCTCTCCCCACCCCACCCCACCCCTGTGGGATGGGAAAAAGAATCGACGAGCAAAAGCACTTGTGGGTTGAGATAAGCACAGTTTAATAATTACAATAAAATAATAATTATGATGATGATGATAATAATGTCAATAATGTTAATATAATAAAATGGAAAAGGAAGGGAAAGAAAAAAGGAAAATAAAAACACAGAAACACAAACGATACAATCACTCACCACCTGCCGACTGACACTGCCCGTCCCTGAGCCACGATTGCTGCCTCCCTCCCCCGGCCAGTCCCTCCCAGGTAACATACTGGGCATGACGTTACATGATATGGACTATCCCTTTGGCCAGTTTGAATCCGCTCTCTCAGCTGTGCCCCCTCCCCTCCCGGCTGCCTGTGCCCCCAGCAGAGCATGGGAGGCTGGACATGTCCTTGACTAGTACAAGCGCTCCCCAGCAACAGCCCAAAACATCTGTGTGTTATCTCAACGTTTTTTTTCCATGCTAAGTTCAAAGCACAGCACGATGCCAGCTAGAGTGAAGGAAGTTAACTCTATCCCAGCTAAAACCATGACAGTATGCACCCCTTATTCCATAGCATTTACATCATGCTCAGGTCCCATACTATTCAATACAATTTCAATAATCCTTGCCCACCTTCTCATCCTTTAATAGAATATACAGATTTCCATTGATCATTCCCCTGGTCTATGGACCACCTCTGTAAAATGCCTGTGAAATGTCCACTGAGTTCATTTAGTCCATGACTTCGGGTCTCATCTGTTGTAACAGTCTTTCAGAGAGGTGCTGTGTGTGGTGTTGGATTGTTGCATGCTGAAGTCAGTCCTTGTTCCATCACCGCTGCACTGGTAGTTCTTGTTCTCTCACTGCTGCACTTTGCTTGGCTCAATTGAAAGTTCATTTGTTGTTATTATTAATTGGGAGATTCCCACCGTGATACCATTGATATGGCATATAGCAACCACAGCAGTGATGCCGTACAATATTATATAGCAGTTAACAGCACACCGTTAGGTTCATTGGCTGTTTTCATGCAAAATCAAAGCCCCTTGAGGCACACACCGGACTCCTCCATCCTCCCGCATCACCCACCAAGAGCACCCAAGTCCTCAAGCAAATGCAGTCCCACAATGCAAAGCCCCTGCCTTTGCCTGAGGCAGGAAGAACCCAGACTGTTTTCCCCAACATATATTTTTTACGTGCACTACAGGGACTCCATCCCCTTCCACAGTAGGTAGGATTTCTGACTGGGCCGGGCCAGCTCGCCTGGCAGATCCCCTCGTGTTGACGAACCAGGTGGCTTTTGCTAAATGTGTATCCCAGTGTTTAAATGTTCCCACCCCCCCATTGCTCTCAGTGTCATCTTTAATAGTCCGTTGTATCTTTTGATTTCCCCAGAGGCTGGTGCGTGACAGGGGGTGTGATACACCCACTCAATGCCGCGCAATTTGGCCCAGGTGTCTATGAGGGTGTTTCGGAAATGAGTCCCGTTGTCTGACTCAATTCTCTCTGGGGTGCCATGTCGCCACAGGACTTGTTTTTCCAGACACAGGAAAGGCTTGCCTTGGCGGGTTTGTGGTGGTGTGATACAGTCAATGTGCCAGGCCTCCCCATATTTATATTTCAGCCATCGTCCCCCACACCGCAGAGGCTTTACCCGCTTCGCTTGCTTGATTGCAGCACACGTTTCACATTCATGGATAACCTGTGCAATAACGTCCATGGTCAAGTCCACCCCTCGATCACGAGCCCACCTGTATGTTGCATCTCTCCCTTGATGGCCTGAGGTGTCATGGGCCCACCGAGCTAGAAATAGTTCACCCTTATGCTGCCAGTCCAGACCCACCTCAGCCACTTGAATCTTGGCAGCCTGATCCACCTGCTGGTTGTTTCGATGCTCTTCAGTGGCCCGACTCTTGGGGACGTGAGCATCCACATGCCGTACCTTTACAACCAGGTTCTCTTCCTGGGCAGCAATATCTTGCCCCAGTGCGGCAGCCCAGATGGGTTTGCCTCTGCGCTGCCAGTTCTGCTTCCACTGCTGCAGCCAGCCCCACAGGGCATTTGCCACCATCCAGGAGTCAGTAGAGAGATAGAGCACTGGCCACTTCTCCCGTTCAGCGATGTCTAAGGCCAGCTGGATGGCCTTTACCTCTGCAAACTGGCTCCATTCACCTTCTCCTTCAGCAGGTTCTGCGACTTGTCGTGTAGGACTCCATACAGCAGCCTTCCGTCTCCGGTGCTTCCCCACAAGGCGACAGGACCCATCAGTGAACAGGGCATATTGCTTCTCATCTTCTGGCAGTTGGTTATACAGTGGGGCTTCTTCAGCACGTGTCACCTCCTCCTCTGGTGATATTCCAAAGTCTTTGCCTTCTGGCCAGTCCATAATCACTTCCAAGATTCCTGGGCGACTGGGGTTTCCTACTCGAGCCCTCTGGGTGATCAGTGCAACCCATTTACTCCACGTAGCATCAGTTGCATGGTGTGTGGAGGGGACGTTTCCTTTGAACATCCAGCCCAGCACTGGCAGTCGGGGTGCCAGGAGCAGCTGTGCCTCAGTGCCAACCACTTCTGAAGCAGCTCGAACCCCTTCATATGCTGCCAATATCTCTTTTTCAGTTGGAGAATAGCGGGCTTCGGACCCTCTGTATCCCCGACTCCAAAACCCTAGGGGTCGACCCCGGGTCTCCCCATGTGCTTTCTGCCAGAGGCTCCAGGTAGGGCCATTCTCCCCGGCTGCGGTGGAGAGCACATTTTTTACATCTTGTCCTGCCCAGACTGGCCCGAGAGCTACTGCATCAACTCTCTCTAGTTTAATCTGTTCAAAGGCCTGTTGCGCAGGGCCCCATTTGAAATCATTCTTATTCCGGGTCACTTGATAGAGAGGGCTTACGATCAGAGTGTAATGTGGAATATGCATTCTCCAAAAACCCACAACGCCCAAGAAAGCTTGTGTTTCCTCCTTGCTAGTTGGTGGAGACATGGCTGCTATTTTGTTCATCACATCCATTGGAATATGACGACATCCATCCTGCCATTTTATTGCTAAGAACTGGATCTCCTGTGCGGGTCCCTTCACCTTACTTTGTTTTATGGCAAAACCAGCTTTCAGAATGACTTGGAATATTTTCTTCCTTTCCTCAAAAACTTCTTCCGCTGTGTTGCCCCACACGATGATGTCATCAATGTAGGGAAGGTGTTCTGGAGTTTTGTCCCTGTTCCAGTGCAGCCTGGATCGGTCCATGGCAAATGGTAGGGCTGTGTTTCCACCCCTGGGGCAGTCGATTCCAGGTGTACTGGACACCCCTCCAAGTGAAAGCAAACTGTGGCCTGCACTCTGCTGCCAGAGGGGTTGAGAAGAATGCATTAGTGATATCAGTTGTGACACACCACTTGGCTGTCTTGGACTCCAGTTCGTATTGAAGTTCTAGCATGTCTGGCACAGCAGCACTCTGTGGCGGCGTGACTTCGTTCAGGCCACGATAGTCTACTGTTAGCCTCCACTCTCCATTAGACTTCTGCACTGGTCCTATGGGGCTATTAATGGGTGAGTGGGTCTTACTGATGACTCCTTGGCTCTCCAGTCGAAGAATGATCTCGTGGATGGGAATCAGAGTGTCTCGGTTGGTGCGATATTGCCGTCGGTGCACTGTTGTGGTGGCAGTCGGCACATGTTGTTCTTTGACCTTCAGCAGCCCCACCACAGAAGGGTCCTTTGAGAGGCCAGGCAAGGTAGACAGCTGTTTAGTTTCCTCCGTCTCCAAGGCAGCTACACCAAAAGCCCACCTGTACCCTTTTGGGTCCTTGAAATACCCTCTCCTGAGGCAGTCTATGCCAAGGATGCACGGAGCCTCTGGGCCAGTCACAATGGGGTGCTTCTGCCACTCGTTCCTGGTTAGGCTCACTTCGGCCTCCAATACAGTTAGCTCTTGGGATCCCCCTGTCACTCCAGCAATGCTGATGGGCTCTGCCCCTATAGAGTTGGATGGCGTTAAGGTGCACTGTGCGCCAGTGTCCACTAAAGCTTTATACTCCTGTGGGTCGGATGTGCCAGGCCATCGGATCCACACAGTCCAGCAAGCCTGGTTGTCCCTTTCCTCCACCCGGCTGGAGGCAGGGCCCCTCTAGTCCTGATCAAAGTATTTGTCACTAACTTCTTGTAAATACGAATCACAAGTGTCTCTAATTAAGATCAGAAATAATATCAGCACTTTTGCTCCTCTGTCTGGGGAATTGCTCACTGGAAACTGGAGCAGCGGCATCCCTGGAGGAATTCCCCTAAATGATTGTTTTCCTTGCACCTCACATACCTGTGCCTCTAGGGTCGACGTAGGTTTTCCATCCCACTTCTTCATGTCCTTTCTGTAGTCATGCAGGTAGAACCATAGGGTGCCCCGTTGTGTGTGTCCTCGCTCTTGAGCAGAGGGATGCTTACTCCTAATGGCTGAGATACTGGTCTGTACAGGTAGGGAGTAGGACATAACTTCGAGGTGCTGGACCTCTTGGGATAGTTTCTCAACAGCTGAGACAAGGGAGGAAGAGAGATTTGCTTCATTATTCTGGAGTTCATCGATCAACACCGCCACTGTTTGTGCCTCGACACCTTTCCAGGCTATTATTGCAAATCAGTTTCCATGCGTCAACGGCGCACTCCGTACAAACTTCTGCCACATGGTCGTGTGACCTTAGCTTCATCTGGATCTTTGGATGACTGTTGATAGTCTAGATCACTATAAATCACCTCAAGCACGGCTAGTTCCCTCGGGCACTGGATACCTTTCTCCACGGTCATCCATTTTCCTAGGTGAAATCCAATATCTTCCTTGAAGGGTATCTTTCTCTCACACCAAAGAGGAGTCACCTCCAGAGGCTGAGGGCTTGTTTCCCTTTTCCAATTGCTTTGCCAATGCCCGCTTCCCTAGTAAGGGATCCCAGTTGTTTGGCTTCCTGTCCCTCTAAATCCAGGCTTCTGGCCCCGTTATGAGCAAACAGTGGCTGCTGCGGCCAAGAAGGCCAACAGGATGCTGGGTTACATCAAAAAGGGCATCACCAGCAGAGATAAAGAAATCATTATCCTACTCTACTCAGTGCTTGTCAGACCACACCTGGAGCACCGTGTACAGTTCTGGTCCCCACTCAACAAAAAGGATGTGGCCAGGCTGGAAGGGGTCCAAAGAAGGGCCACCAAGATGATCTGAGGACTGGGAAGCTGCCGTATGAGGATAGGCTGGGAGAGCTGGGTTTGTTGAGCCTTGAGAAAAGGAGGCTCAGAGGGGATCTCATCCCCATGTACCAGTACTTCAGGGGTAGTTACAGAGAAGATGGAGACTCCCTTTTTACAAGGAGTCCCATGGAGAGGACAAGGGGGGATGGACACAAGTTGCTCTTGGGGAGATTCCGATTGGACACCAGAGGAAAATTTTTCACAGTGAGGACAGTCACCATTGGAATAATCTCCCCAGGGAAGGGGTTGGCTCGGCCACGTTGGACACCTTCAAGAGTCATCTGGACAGGGTGCTGGGCCGTCTTGTATAAACTGTGCTCTTCCCAGAAAGGTTGGACTAGATGATCGCTGAGGTCCCTTCCCACCTGGGATTCTCTGATTCTGTGATAATTATAATATACAAATTATAATAACGATGATAATTATAGTAATAAGACTAATTATAATGTAATAAAAAGAAAAAGGGAAAAAAACAGAAACACAAATGATACAACCGCTCACCACCTGCCGATTGATGCTGCCCGTCCCAAGCTGCGATTCCTGCTTCCCTCCCACGGCCA
This sequence comes from Phalacrocorax carbo, assembly GCF_963921805.1. NCBI lineage: Eukaryota > Metazoa > Chordata > Aves > Suliformes > Phalacrocoracidae > Phalacrocorax > Phalacrocorax carbo. The sequence continues at coordinate 7,283,305 of NC_087537.1, forward strand.
GCCCCTCCCAGGTAACATACTGGACATGACGTTACATGAGCTAGAATGTCCCTTTGGCCAGTTTGATTCTTCTCTCTCAGCTGTGCCCCCTGCCCTCCTGGCTTCTTGTGCCCCCAGCAGAGCACGGGAAGCTGGAAGAGTCCTTGACTAGTACAAGCGCTACCCAGCAACAGCCAAAGCATTGGTGTGTTATCAGCATTGTTATCATACTAAGTCCAAAGCACAGCACTATGCCAGCTGCAGTGAAGAAAAGTAACTCTATCCCAGCTAAAACCATGACACACTCTCTCTGCCTAGGGACATGCCAATTGAGCTGGAGCTGCCCAGTCAGAACCCTTACGTACTGTGGAAGGGGATGGAGTCCCTGTAGTGCACATAAAAAATATGCTGGGGGAAACAGTCTGGGTTATTCCTGCCACAGGCAAAGGCAAACTCATACGTGGGATTGCTTTTGCTCAAGGACCTGGCCATGACACAGGGATCCCCCTTGCAAGGGTTGGAGGGACAGAGGTGCCAAGTTCTGTTGCTTTCCTTCTTCCTTAAGCACAGTGAGATGGTGCGTAATGATATGTGGAAGGAAGTGCCCTGCTCTTCTGCAAGGGCCTGCCAGGGCAGAGGAGGACCACAAAGAACATTTTGGTCCTGTGCCCTCACTCTGCCTGTGGACACCCTGCTCTGCCCCTGCCTGCTGGACGTGCAGAGGAAAAAGTGTCAGGCAGTACAGCCCAGTGTGATGAGGTCTCTGAAAGGCAGGACCCAGGGGGTGTGGGAGAGCCAGAAGAGAGGGCACTTGAGTGGGTGTCCTTATTCAGCCAACCCTTGGGTGTTCTGAAGAAGTATGGTGCAGCAGTGGAAGGGCAAGCCATGGTGTCCTGGGATAAATCCAGTTCTGAGTCCTCTCTGTCCCTGTGTGCCTTGTGCCCCTGGGACTCTGCCCGCTACTTCTGTGCTGGTGGCACAGGGACAGGAAATCCAGGGGAGCTTTAACACAAGCCTGCTGGGGCCCAGCCCAGGCTGTTGGAGCTGGGTGGCAGGGGAGTACCTAGGGTGGGGGGCTCAGGGCCGTTCCCAGGCAGTGAGGGGCCATCACTGTGCACCACAGGAGTTCCCGGCCTTTCCTGTACTCTGCAGTTTTAATTTATTGGCAGTTAAATGAGTAGGGTTGTGAGACACAAAAACAATACCCACCTTCCCCCGCATGCCCCTCTCCTTCCTCCCATGCCTAACTTCATACCTTCATTCCCGATTCCTCCACCTCCTCTCCCTGAGTGGCTCGTGGGTGATGGGGAATGGGGTTTAGGATCAGTTCACAACGCTTTGTCCCAGCTCTTACTTCCTGCCTCCCACGGTCTGCAACCCTTCACAAAATGGCTCTGGGGTGGTTCCTTATCAAGGTCTTCAGTCCTTGAGGAAAGAGCTGCTGCTGCATGGATTCTCCTCAGGGACCAGTTCCAGTCAGGGCTTACTCACGTGTTCTGGCGTAGGATGCTGCACAGGTGGCAGGGAAATACCTGTTCCACCATGGTCTCTTCCAGGGGCTGCAGGGGAATCTCTGCTGTGACACCTGTAGCACCTCCTGCCCCTCCTTCACTGACTTGGCGTCTTCAGGGTTTTTTTCCTCACAATTTCTCTTACTTTTCTTTCCGAACAGACACTCCGGCATCATTTTTTTAGCTCTGTCGTAAATACACTCTCACAGAAGTGCCACCAGCTTGGCTCATTGGCTCAGCTTTGGCCAGCTGTGGGTCCTTTTTGGGGCTGGCTGGGATCACCTGTGTCAAACGCAGGGGCAGACCTGGCCTCCTCTCACAGAGGCCACCCGTGCAGCCCACCCTGCTTCCAGGCCCTTGCCACCTAAACCCCATACAGCTGCAAGGTCACATTGCTGGCTCATCTTCAACTTGGTGTCCAGAAGGAGCCTTAGGACCTTAGGGCGTCTCCAGGTGGATGGCCCCCAGCACGTACTGCTACATGGGCTTGTTCCTCCCAGGTACTAGTTCCTTTCTGTTCTCTTGTGGGTTAACTCCAACAGGCAGCTAAAGCACCACACGGCCTCTCGCTCCCTGCCCCCTCAGCAGGATGGGCGAGAGAACTGGAAGTGTAAAAGAGAGAAAACTCATGGGCTGAGATCAAGGCAGTTTAAGAGGTGACGAAAAAGCTGCGTGCACAAGCCAAGCAAAAGAAGGAATTCATTCCCTGCTTCCCATCTGCAGGCGGGTGTTCAGCCATTTCCAGGGAAGCAGGCCTCCCTCACGCAAACTGTGACCTGGAAACACAAATGCCACAACTCCGTATGTTCCCCTTTCAGAACACGTCCCTGAGGTTTTGTTGGTGAGCCCCATGTCATATGGTATGGAAAACTCCTTTGCTTGTTTGGATCAGCTGTCTTGGCTATGTCTCCTGTCAGCATCTTGTGCGTCCCAGGTTTACCCGCTGTTCAGGGCAGTATGAAAATCAGAGACGGCCTTGACGCTGTGTGAGCATCAAGCAATGTTTTTGGGCAATAGCTAAAAATTGTTTCAGCAATAGCTAAAACATTCCGCTGTCATCAACACTGTTTTGCTCACAAATTCAAACCGTAGCACCATGTGAGGTACTATGAAGAGAACTAACTACTGCAGCCCCAACAGGTACACCTCACTGAGCTGTGTGAAGTTCCTGTCAGCCCATTTCAGCCCATTTCAGCCCGTTTCCTGAGAGCCTGCTGAGGGCCCTCTGGATGGCAGCCCAGGCCTCTGGTGTAGCAGCCCAGGCCTCACAGTTTTGTTTCATCAAGAAATTTGCTGTGGGTGCTCTTTATTCCATCCTCCAGGTGACGCTGAAGATGTTAAGGAGGACTGGGCCCAGTGCTGACCCCCGGGGTACATTGCTGGATACTGGCCTCCAGCTGGACTTCATGGCACTGGTCAGCACGCTTGGGGACAGGCTGCATGTCCAGTGTTCATTCTGGGAAAGAGACTGCCAGAAACGGGAGGGATGACCAGGGACTTGCAAGGGTGCGGTGGTGGTGGGGAAGAGGGAGCTCTGCGATACGGGAAGGAGGAGTGTGGGGCAAGGGGTAAGGCGTGGGAGTTGTTTCTCCACCACGTATCTTGGTGGACCAACGGGCAGGGGATGGGAGTGAGGCCAGGGCGGGCTGGGGGTGCGGGGCACGGGCAGGGTCCTGCGAGGGGTGGCTGCGGGCCGACAGCCCGTCCCTGGCGCTGGGGCCGGGGCCGGTCCCGGCTGCGCCTGGCGGAGGCGCCGACCCCCCTTGGGCAGCGCTCGGCAGGGCGACGAGCCGGGACAGCGCCGGAGCCGCGCTGCGAGCCGAGGGCCAGGAGCCCCCGCCTGCCGGGGCGCCGCGCTCCTCCTCTGCCCGCGGCCCTGCCCCGCGTCCCGCCCCGCGCCCCCCTTCTCCTCGCCGAAGGGGCCGCGGCACCGGGGGCCGGGCCGGGCCGGGCCGTGTCTGTTGGGGGCGGCGAGGGGCCGAGGCGGCGGGGCGGGCAGGAGCGGGCACCGGCGCGGCTCCGCTCGGCTCCTCTCCGGCTCCCGCCGGGCCCGTCGGCGCCGGCCGGCCCCGGCGCGGCAGGGCACGATGGCGCCCGGGCTGGGGCCGTGGCTCCTGGCCTTGTGGCTGGCCGCGGGGCCGGCAGGTGAGAGGCGGGCGGGGAGGGCGGCGAGGCCGGGGCCGGGCCCGGGGCTGCGGCTGCCCGCGGGCGGCCCTGCCCGGCCCGGGGCCCCGGGGCTGCGGCCGCTCCCGCGCCGGGCGCGCTGTCGCCTGGCGCTCGCCTTCCTTAGCGGGGAAGCGGCGAGCGGGCGGCGCGGGCGGCACAGGCAGAGGCTGCGGGAGGCTTTCGGGCAGCGGGTCGGGCCCGAGTGTCGGGGGCAGGCGCGGCTCAGCCCCGAGGGGGGCAGGCGGGGCAGCGCCCCGGGCGCGGGGGGGGGGGGGGGGTTGCCGGGAGCCCCGCGGGGGGCGGCTGCGGCCGTGGCTGTGGCGGGGCGGGGGGCGCCGGGGCGGCGGGTGAAGGTCCTGGGGCCGTGGGCGCGCCCTGCCCGGCTGCCCGCGCTCTCCGTCCGCAGGGGTGTGGGCGCAGGTGAGGCTGCTGGAGTCCGGCGGAGGGCTGCGAGCGCCCGGGGGCTCCGTGCGCCTCTCCTGCCGCGGGTCCGGATTCGACTTCGGGAGCTATGCAGTGCGGTGGTACCGTCAGGCTCCCGGTGGCAGTCTCGAGTGGGTGTCCTACATCAGCTATGATTCCTCGGTAACTAAATTCGGGCAGTCCGTGGAGGGTCGAGCCACGGCGTCCCGGGACAATTCCCGGTCCGAGTCATCTCTGTCCCTGCGTGCCCTGAACCCCCGGGACTCTGCCCGCTACTTCTGTGCCGTTCGCACGGAGACGGGAAATCCAGCAGAGCTTTAACACAAACCCCCCACCAGGGTTGCTCTGGGCCTCGGAACTGGAAGGCAGCGGAGCCCCATAGGCGTTAAGATGTGCTCTCAGAGAGTCATGTAGTTACGGCACACAGCTTTCAAATGTTTCTTTCTGAAAAGGAGATTTTACCAGGTTCTGTTCACAAAGCTCTACCCCTTCTGCTTGCCTGCTTCCCCTGCCTGATGCCAGTCCGCACTCCTTTCACTTGAAATCTGCTTTGGCTTTGGAAGCACATTTCGGTGTTTCCATTGTTTCCCAGTAGTGGTGATGGCCAGTCCTGGCCCAACTGGTGAGCTGTATAAATAGCCCTGCTCTGGTTTTGGTCATGGCTGAGGTCGACTCAGTCCAGCCCACAGAGTTTTAGTCCCTGAGGAGCGAGCAGGGGAAATGAGGAAAGTACAGAGGAGCATTTGGGAGCTCATTGGGAAACAGAGCAACTCTGTTGTTCTCTCCCGACTCTGAGAGTATAACGGGAGCAGGAGCTTCTGAGCATGTGTGAGCATGGTAAGCACCATTCACCCACTAGGCCCTCAGCACCATGGGGGAGAGAATCACAAGGACAACAGCAAGAAAACCCAAGAGTTGTGATAAAGACAGTTTAATAGGTAAAGCGAAGCTGCGTGCGCAGGCCAAGCAAAACAAGGAATTAATTTCCTACTTCCCATCGGCAGGCAGGCGTTTAGCCCCTTCCAGGAAAGCAGGGCTTCATCACACATAACAGTTACCTGGGAGGAGAAATGCCGTAAATGTGAATGCCTCCCCACTGCCGCCTTCTTTACCCAGCTTTTATTGCGCTCATGATGATACCAGAAAGTAAATGGAATTTTCCACTAAGCAGTAACAATGAACCATGTGAGCTTGGCAAATCAGAACTGGGCGGCCAGAGAAGGGAGTTGAGAGATAGGGAAGGATTTGTTTTACGACCATATCCCTGAAGAAGACCTGAGAGACTGATAAAAGGGAACATCCTGCCTCAGAAGACACTGAAAGCTGGGTGATAAAGTCTATAGTCAAGGCGAGCACCTAACTGGGATGTTGGTAAGAACTAAAACTAGGTGTCCTTTAGGTGAACTATCTTCATTATAATACTAAAAATCACACCCATAGGCCAGAAAAACCCCCACTCAAATAAGCCCCTTACCATGCCTGCTCAGGGAGTAAATTTAAAGGGAGCTGTACCTTTAAGATGAAGTGAGAGAGAAGCTAACCAGTGATCATCTGGAGGGGCAGCGTGTTTGTGTGAATATTAGCTGTTACTGACACACTTAACTGTATGGATACCTTGTAGT